>NC_051158.1:127322979-127640479 GCF_013339745.2 Dermacentor silvarum | reverse complement strand
GACTCTGCATTGGCAGAATCAGTTCTTCCAGTTGTCATTCAAGACTTCTAAGATGCTCAACAAGTGCGTTTTGGGTCTTATAATGGAAATGTAAGCTTAACAGGTCACGGATCTTTGACTGACGGTGACACCTATGCTAGATGGCGTGCATAAGACTTCGCAAAGAATTCGATGAAAATATAGGCACCACTGCTCTCTAACCTACCGAGAACAGCCCTTGTCATCTTTCTCACCTCAATGTGCACTCTAAAATCTAGAAATTTGTTATGTACAAAAATGTTTTATTTTATTTTACCATATAGAACTTTTGCCTGCAGGAGCCATCAACCTAGCTAGGGGGTTTTCTTCTTCCTCGATTGTATCTTCACATCCGCCAATTGCTCAACAAGTGTTCCACGCTGATGCTTTGACAGTTCATTGCATTGAACACATCCCTGCTTCCACTTACAAACTTGGCTGGCAGGTACATTGTCACCACCATCAAAATATCAAATACCTGCCGGAAGCACAAAGATGAGCCTGTCATAGAAGGAGGTACCACAATTTTATATGTGTCAAATCTTTCAATTGAAAGCGACTCTGTGGTTTCTAATTAAGACGTATGGTGTGCACCACAGTGTCTGCAACCGTCAAACGCCTTGCTCCCGCTTCCTTAGGCTCTAGCGGTTTTAATGAACGGGTCCCGTGAGCATGTAGCTAAACGATAAAGCCTTCTTAAACCTGAAGTGATCTGCCCCTAATACTCCCATTTTCATGAATCCTAGTAGGGAAGCCATAGTTCTGAAATTTCTCGTAAAAATAGAAAACAAAGAGAAGACATGAAATTGTGCCTGCTTCATGTCATCATTTAAAATTCAGAATGACAGTAGTTTGTATTTGCTCCCTTATATTTGCGTGGTGTTAAATTATGGCAGCAGCAAACATAGCATGACATTTTTCTTTTTATAGTCAACACAGGCAGCCTGCTCATTGCAAGTACGTTTAATTTCACTAAGCAAATGTGCAATTTCATTGTACCATATGTTTTTCAAAACATATTTCAAACTTTTCAATGACACATCTTCCTATGTGTATGTCTTTAGAGAGCATACTTTATCTTCACTTGCCCATCAGAGACATTACAAAAATTACTAAGTCAGGATGACTGCCGAGAGCATTTAGGAATTTTCAGCTTAGTGTGGCATACTGTCTTTTGACAGTTTTAGTGCCATTTAGTTACATAATACACCCAGTATACCTACATTTTAGCTTTCTCATTCAAATTGCATGGCAACGCATTTGGATGCTTTGGGGAGCGCTCCTCTGCGCCATGTGGAGTAGTGCTGAGCTGGATCCTTGATGCCCTTGTGTCCTTGCAACTGCCTTCTTGAATTATATAAAACGGGTGCCTGAAAAATACCGTGGGCAGAAATGAACACGATGAAATATTGTAAAACCACATCAAGAGAGTCAAGGAAAAAGGTCATTGCACTAAAGAGAAGCCTTAGCACTTAGTATTTCTACCGAAAAAATCATTTCAAACATCTATATTACTGCAGTAGTGAACTGCTGAAATAATTTCGATGTCTAGATTTAAAGAAAAAAATAAATAACCACGTTTTATGTCTCAGTCAAGCACCAATGTTACAATACTTCTGGTCAAAAATAGAATATTGGTCAATGTTGGCACGCTTCTTAAACGCTTCGCCTCCTCTGGGGAAAGAGCGTGAGTATGAATGAATGCTGGGCAGTGGTGGTTTGGTGCGCATCTAA
This sequence comes from Dermacentor silvarum, assembly GCF_013339745.2. Taxonomy (NCBI): domain Eukaryota; kingdom Metazoa; phylum Arthropoda; class Arachnida; order Ixodida; family Ixodidae; genus Dermacentor; species Dermacentor silvarum. Next base: position 127,638,727 of record NC_051158.1, on the reverse strand, counting down.
TTTCTTATGTTATCAACTCATATATTCCTAAAGAGAATTCTGGCTCATCTAAAACAAAAGAAATCAGCCGCCAAAGCAAAGGGAACAAAACGAGTGCAGTTAAGAAAAGTGTAAAGACTACAATCGGCGTACACAAGTGGCCAATAATAAAGCAAATGTGGTACCAGACGAATTAGGGAACATGACATGACAAGGAGTTAAACCGCCTTTAACGGAACCCTCCAAACTTATGAGGCCCATTTCTGTATGTTCTGCTTAGGCTGCAGTTGAAGCTGGATTACAATATGAAGAACTCATATCTGCAGTCATTTAAATGTGAACAGTGGACCGTGTTGTCTTTGTGTAACCTACCAAAAATCAAACAGCGCAAAGCTGTATGACGAACTCAGATGTGTCACACAGACCGCTTGTAACACATCCTAGGCACGTTCCCAGTTTGCACGCCCCCCCCCCCGCCCCTCTCTCTCTCTGTCTCTCTTTCTCTGGTAATGCCACTAATCACGCCATAATTTGCGGATAAGCCATATGCGCCGTGTCAGATTCGCACCCTGCTCGAAAACCGCAACACGAGACACAAAGTCAGACGTAAATTTACGCCATTTTAATCCATGACCAAAAAGAGGTCCATCATATTCAGCCCAAAAGAACATTACGCGCTAAACTGACCTCCCGCAGAGTGCAGTTTCTAACTGGCACTAGCGCTGCACGTAACTTTAGTGGCCGCAGATTACCCATGGGCGAAAGACACTGTGAAGCACGCGCCTAACATTACGAAACATGCTGCCAGCGAGTTAACGCCTTTAGTTTATTTATTTTATTTTATTTTATTATTACTGTAAGCCTTGACAGGCTCTTACAGGAGTGGGAACAAAAATAAAAAAAAATCTGATTGCTAACTTTCTTTATGTAACTCATTAGTTGAACCGCGCTGCGCACACAGTAGACTGCCAAACTAAATAAATTCAAACACATAAAACGCACGCTAAGCACGCTCCGCATGGGCGTCGAATCATGTGCTAGTAGAAAAACCTTTTGATGCGACTCCGCGCATCAGCTCTTGTTGAACACACCATGGTTCACTCAACGTTCGCGATTTTCAAAGCTCTTGCGGATAGCGGCTTTTTCGATTGACATCGAATGAAGCGGCACGCATGTCTAGTGGGATGTCAATCGCGGCAGCTATACTTCGCGATGAATGCCTGGCGATAGCATATCATAAACGAAGAGTGTGCCACGTAAGTTAGAAATCACTTACAGTGGAGGATTTGTTCTTCAACCCAAAGAACGATGAACGACTGCCCTCTTTTCGCGGCGGCTAAAAATGGCTAACGCAAGACCTTTCTTGCATGGCCTTGGCGCCTGCCGCCTGCCCGCTGTACGGATCTTCTTTGTCCGGTGCTGTGCTGTTTCGTGATGTCGTGTGGGCGCGCGGTGGCGCAACTCCGAATAAAAAAATAGTGCGCTGATCTCCACACCCGTTTGCGCTCTGGATGCCTGTTCTCTTAGACGAAAAATGATGTGTTCTTTGCTCTGCGTGCGTGAGGGATACATCGCCACGCTCGGACCAGCCTCCTGCAGTTTAAGCAACAGTATACGCTATGTTTTGCTTTCTGGTACCGCAAGAGTAGAACAGGCATTCTACTCTCTCTCTCAGAAGGACACAGAATAATGAGCATTTCACTCTCTCCCTGCGGACAGAGTGAGCAATGCATTTCCCTCCACCCGACATTTTGCGAGAGTAAAACAATGCCTTGAAGAGTAAATCTACCCCTATACGCCTGTGATACTCTGCCTAGTCTTTAGAGTGTATCATTACTTCACTGTGAAATTATTGTAGTGTGAATAAGCGTAGTTGACACGCCTGCTGTTGACTTAAACACCCGCTATATTGAAGACACCAAGAATAAGTATTTGGTGCTCTACATACTCGCCAACAACATTTTCAAAAAATGTGATGACCTCATGTGCCTTGACAGGATTCAAGTGGTACATAAAAACATCTAAATATTTGCTTTCTACAACGCTTCCCACCTACTTCTATCCATACTTATTGCTATGTATTTTCTATGTAGCGGCGTTTAACGTAGTTAGGGGCTTTCAACAGCGATTATGACACCGCCGCCTGTTTGTTTGGATCGAGACAAGACTGTCACTGCGAGTAACATCGTAATTCAGCAGGAACAGGTCAGACAAAAATATGTAACTGTACAACAAGGTTTCAATTAGAACAGCAATATTGAAACATGGGGAAACAATGTTAGCAAAGTGTTCAGGCGCCTTAGTACCTCGAGGCGCTTTGGCTCGAGCATTTTGGCCATAGATGTCCAAATTACACATTTTGCACAAATTTGGCCACTTCAGAAGGGTGGCACATATCATGATGCAACTATCCACAAAACACCGTGAAAAAGCAATCTATCGGCCAGATGAAAAGATCATCTGGGCGTTTCAAAGCATTGTCGTCTACAATCAAATGGAACGTGTTAACGATTTTAAATCCCTCCTTGGTTTGTGTCCTGATCCTTTCTTTCAAGAATGCATAATCACAACCAGACGGGCTTCTGTGACGCTCTCGACTTCAACCACATGGAGAAAAGAGAATAGGAGTCAGAATAGATGGTCAGTGATGTGTGCAGGAATAGCTTGAGAGGACACGCTCAACACAAAAAAACTAAAGAATACGTAATTTTTTCGGCAACTGGTAATGTCAACTTACAAGAAGCACTGATGGAGACGCCACATCTCGTTTTTGTCGTCCCAATAAATTTGCGGTTGGCACAAACGAGGGTGCAGGAGAGGAGCAGGTTGGTGAGCCACGTCCGAAGCGCGAAGAGGTGTTAACAATGCCGGCGCATTACCACCGCCATGTCTTACACCGGATTGCAACAGTTCGCACGGATTGTAGCAATAGAATAGCGAGCCAAAGTACAAACGTTAAAGCTCATCGTCCTGTCAGGTGAAACGCTAGAGTGCGCGCGTTTGTCCCAGCCGGCTCATAAAAATGCTACTACTTGCAGAAAAAAATTCGAGAGCTGAGTAGGCATGCGTTTACTGTGGGCACCAAGGCTGCAAGTCTAATTACTATAATAGTGAATAGTAATAATAGCAATAACAAAATAACTGTCAATAATGCAGTCATCTACAAGCATGCAATTATTGAAGGGCACCTTTACAATTAGGACTGTAATGTATATAAGAAGACTAGAGAGCAGGAATACATCTTGTGGTAAGCCTTAAGTCACTCTCAATATCTCAGATTTGCTATTATTAACCGAAAAAAAATAGATCTCTCTGCCAGCTTCATAGGTACAAGTGCAATTTAAGGCAACGTTTTCGCCTTGGTTTCCGGATGAAGAAATCGGTGCCGGCACTATCGCAACAGGGGATAAGCGCTAAACTGTAGCTTTGAAATATATGCCTGCAAAAATGTTTGTGTTATTGGGTATATCAAGCTTCTCCCCTGCTGTTTGGGAGATCCCCGATTTCGTAGAAGATTCTGAAGTGGAAAAGAAATAGTATTGAATGCAAGTACTCTATAATAACCCTTTTTATTTGTCCTCTGAGACTGCCTTCTATTCGCGGAAAAAAAGCGTGCGTGATCGACATGGTGCAGTGCCCGCCTGACATGCAGCCACTGAGTTCTGAGCTTTGAGGTGAGCCTGCACGCAAGACGCGCTGCGAGAAGGAACGGCTGGCGTAACGCTCCAGCAGTCATGTGCGCGCTAGGCAGGTGGACATTGATGGGTGAAACACAAGGACAAGCACATATATCGAATACCACCCTTTCGGGCTCAAGCGTCGAAACAGGTTGCCCGGTTGGGCGCGGCGGGACTCCACGCATCACTTCCAGGTCTTAACACCCCTGCGGAAACCGGGCGCCGGGTCGGGGGACACCTGTACTCATGTTTATTAAACCGGTGGGTACCGGCCGGTGGGTTTCGAACCAGCCACCTCCCGTAGCTGTGGCGGACGCCCATACCACTCGGCCACAGCTACGGTGGAAGGGAGCGCAGTTCACGTGGTTATCTGCAGCGATACGTCACCTTCGCCCTTGCCTACTAGCTACTAGTGCTGGAAAAACTATCACTTTCTGTCTTTCAGTATCAGCTCCGCTGCTTGCATGAACTACAGGAATCGACCTCTTCCGCCCCACGTCACGACGAGTCGGTCCCGTGATTTTGGAGTACACGTGGCAGCACTTGTTGGCAAAAACTGCGCTATACCCGCGTACGTATCAGCTTACAGTTTCCTGTATCGTTTCCTTAGTGCTCGTCCGACGAGCCGGTTCGTCATGCTGGCGAGTTATTGCGCGGCTTGATGCGTAAATCGTGCAAGATAAACAGTAGTACTGGCAATTTAAGCTTCCCAAGAGACGAGAAGTGGGAGCAAACGTGGGTGCTGGCAATGTGCAGCGACAAATGGCAACTTGAGGCAAACGCCACAAAAAATGCAGTTACGTTGGAGTTCCCGTGATGAAAACAGCATATGACACGTATACAGCCGTCCATTTGAAATATTATATTAGATTGGGGTGAACAAAAAGCGATTTGCTACTGTACTGAACAAACAAATCAACCTTCTCCGCATCGATTCGTACCACACAGACACTTTCAGTTGTACCCTAGCCAGGTGTGGAAGAATTGCTGCCACACGTGCATTTCCCATCGCGCTTTGGTTCGATCCAGGCCTATTGAATAGTGATCGGGCTTCTTGATCGTAAATGACAATTGTCTGCACCCTCAATGTTTAGTGAGCTCAACGAAATATTCCGTGCATGTCCCTCCATGGCAACTCCGTACGCCTCAAACGAGCGGCGCGATTTCATTGCTCCTGTGTTGTGCTTGGTACAGGTGTAGCGCCGACCATAGCGCTCCGCGCTGCGGCGTTGGAAGAGGGTCCGGGACGCGCGGGCCGGAGTCTCGGTCTTGCCACGGTCAACGGCCTTGGGTGTGAGTAGCGCTCGACACGACCGCGATACCGGCCACGTCATCGCCTTGCTCGCCTCCAACGATGACACGCGACAGTGGTGCCATCGCCGACCCTACACCGGCTCCTGGGCCGCACGCCATCGGGTCTGCCACCAACGACGTCGCTTCTGCCGTTCGGGCTTCTACGAACCCTTCACCGAATTCGTCCACGCTGCCGGCTGAGCGAGCCTCCGAGTCAGCGCACGAGCCTTGCCCCGTGCCGACTCCGCTGCCTCCGACCGTGTCAGCTGTCGCTACACCGCGAAATCTACCCGCCAGCGAGAGCGACGCAGCAGCAGCAGCAGCGACCTTCTTCCCTGCCCAGCGCTCCTCGTCCTCTCCTTCGGTCAACTTGCCGCTGGGCCTTTCTAGCGACTACTCTGCCAAGTCGGAGGTTGACGGCTGTGCACAATCGGCGCGCGACGAGGATACGTCAGATGGGCTGCCTCCACCATCCCGCGACGCGAGTCTTGATGGTGTCTCGCACCCACCACCTGATCCGGTCCTTCGCGTCGTGGCCACGTTGGCGCTCGCCAAGCAACACGACCCGGCACCTGCTGCCCCGGCTCTACGAGATCTTCGTCAGCCTGCGCCGGTGCCGTCATCGAGCGTCGTCCGACGACGCCTTCCTGCCCGTATCGAGCGCTACTCACACCCAAGGCCGTTGACCGTGGCAAGACCGAGACTCCGGCCCGCGCGTCCCGGACCCTCTTCTCTTGACTCGGGTGGTGTCGCGCGCAGATGTTTGCAGCTTGCGACCTCTACGATTGGTAGGGCAAACCCTGAGAAGCGCGCGCTTAAGCCACATCCACCAGAGCTGACGCATCTGCGAGCGCGTAACGACCGTGCTAGCGGCTTGTCATGCCCACCAATGACTGCGCACGGTTCCCGTTCGTTCCGCCAGGTCTGCGTGAACTGCTGCAGAGACGTCTGCCTTCACCCTCTCCGTGCCGGCCTTCTGTGTACCGTGCGTCCGCAACGCCAACCAACCTGTAGCGCCAACCTGTAGCGCCAACCAACGCCGCAGCGCGGAGCGCTATGGTCGGCGCTGTAAAGAAAGAAAAATAAAGAAGCGCAGCGCGTGCTCGGGGCGCAAGCTCAGCACGCGCAGGTCGTTCCAAAAGCCAGAAAAAAAAAGCCAGCCACGCTGGTCGTCGCAGCCCCGTCGCTCGGCTCGCCGCCTTCGCCCTTCTTATCAGGGACGACGGCACGGCTCGTACAGCCGCCGTCACGTCCCTCCTACACAGGTGTGCTCCCGAGGTAAACATATGTGTCGCTGAATTTCCCGTTGGGCCACACGTCGGGATCATTTCTCCAGCCGTCTATGAGGAAAGGATTAAGGTACTATTCGTACCGCTTGTAAAGGCGAGAGCCTTTTCGGCTGGTTAACTTCTACTGGGCTTTGAAGTGTGTGCTCTACATTGACAGGGTTCCTTTTTTATGCGAAAGAACTGTATGGCCTGTAAGGAACGAATTGACTGTGCGTCCACCGGTTGTGGTTTATTGAACCAACTGGTACGATGGCGCTAGCGCGAGCCTTCGACTCACGCGTTATAAACCTCTTCTTCTTCTATAGTTTTCAATACACTCCCACAGCCGCGTTGCGCGTGTGCGCTTTCAGAAGGTAGATACGCTGCACAGGACGTCGGTCCTGCTGGTCGATCGACAGTACTACGTATCAGGAACGACCTTTTATAGCACATGAAAACATCCGGTCCACAGTGCAGTGAAGAGGGGTGGCACATAGAAACTGGAGTTGGCTGACGACTCTGGATGGGTTGGAAGCACGTCGGACGTGGCGGAGGTTAATGAAGTCGGTCGATCTTATAGGAACGAGACGATAACATATTTGCAGGAAACGACGGTTGCCGTCGGCCGTTTTCACGCTTCGAGTTGACAGAGGTACAATAGTGCGCGGTGTGAGATACAACGACGTTCACAGATGCAGGCGTCGAGTTGAAGCATGGTAAGCGAACAACGGCCTGAATTCAGGGGCTTGGGAGGACTTCGGTACAACGGGAGTCCGGTACGAAGTCCTTTCGTAGAAGGGCTGTTCTTGAAGGAAGGCGAGGAAGGACGGCGAGATGAAAGGACAGGTAGGTTTTCCAGGAACAAGGCAGCAACGTGGTTTTTGATGAAGGGCTTGAAGCTTAGAAAGGAAAGGTTGTGGACCTGTCACTACCTGCCAGTATAGTTACAGTAGGTCCCGGAGGCTGGCTACTCCTGGGGCACGACATTGCTGTCGTCCAACTTGCCGAATCATTTTCTTGCGACGCAGGTTGTCGATGGGAAAGTGAACGCTGCTCCAGGCCGGCGCGCCGCCTTTGCCGGTCTTCTTGACGCAAGCCTTTAATTTCCCCACTTGCCACTTGTGGTCCAGCTTGTAGCCGTTGACGGTCAGGAAGCGCTTGAACGAGTTGGCCATGGCGGCCAAGGCACGAAGAGCCTCTTCGGCGGAAGGCCACCGTAGCCTGGGGGCGGCCAGCTTCGTTGCTGAAGGTTCGACGAGAAAAGCCGTTGGGGCGCGCTTTCGTTGCGCTCGTGGCATGTTTTCTTCGGCGCAACAGGTGCATTCTCTTGTCGTTTTCCGAGTGTGCAACAACAACCAGACGAGCTGGCTTCTGCGGCGCCGGCGGTTGCGGTTGCTGCTGTCGTCCCACCAGGATGGAACGAAACCCATGAATCACACGACGGCGTCCGAGCGACGAGCGGAGCCACAGTGCCGAGAATGTCACAAACTTTCACTTGACCGTGGCTGAAGTAGAAGTTCGAGTCGTCGGGCGTCTCCGGCGGTGGTGGACTTGCCGTTGTCGGCGCGATGTAGCCCTGTTGGTTGATGAAGGTGAGACTTTTGGCCGATAAAATCGGTGCAGTAGCATACGATCGGGTCGAGGTTTTCACGTATGGTCGGGTCGCTGACGTTGTGTTGTAGCTGGTCTCGTGGCTACGGTTTCGAGAACTGATTTGCCGGTAATGGTCGGTTTTCACGTTGCGGTGGCGGTTGAGCGAGGAGCAAGCGCGATGGCGATGCGGTTGGCGGTTTGGGTTTTGATCTCCTTGATCGAGGCTCAACGGTGTGCGTCTTTTGTTTTCGGTTAGCTCGAACTTGTCCTCGGTTTCGGTGGTGATCTGCGTCCCCGTGTCTGCGATCGCCTTGTCTTTCTTGAGGAAGAGTGGACGCTGTCCCCTTCCTTCGATCTGGAGTTTCGGTTGTAAGCGCGGTGTCGGTGGTCTGGCCTTTGCGCTGACGTTCGCCTGCTTACCGGGTGGATAGATTGGATGCACTGCCTGCTGTCCTCGGTTGGGCTGGCGGCAGTCGCTAGTGATGCGATGTCGGCGCGGGAATGAAAACGAGAACGAATCCGGCTGACGGCAAGGTGGATCATCTCGTGGTATTCAAGGGCCTCGGTGAATTCAGCTTCAAATTCGGCGTCGTCAATCACGAGCTCTTCTACTTTGGCGTTGATTTCCGCGAGGCCATGGTCTTTGTCGTCAAGTTCGTGCTGAAGCACTTGCAAGTCGGTATAGGTCGGTTCGGTTTCTTGCAAGGCTTCGGTTGCGGCGGCGATGACACAGGTAGAGGCGCTTCGAATGGCGTCGTGCTGACGGCGTAGTCGATCCATGGTCGGTCAAGGACGCCAGTCTTCTCCCGGGTTTCACGGCACCATAAATGTAAGGAACGAAGTGACTGTGCGTCCGCCGGTTGTGGTTCATTGAACCAACTGGTACGATGGCGCTAGCGCGAGCCTTCGACTCACGCGTTTTAAACCTCTTCTTCTTCTATAGTTTTCAATATGACCCACGAAGCGGCAAATCCGGCGTTGGCGTGACCACACGATGGTCGAAAAAAGGTAGGGACCCTCGACCTTTGGTGACAGTCGAACCCACGACCTTTGGTGTTAATTACCGCAAAGTTAATTAAGATTTAGGTAATTAAAGCACTCGAACGAGAAAAGCACGGTCTTAGGTCGTAATGAAAGCGATGCTCATTAATGTATGGTTAATTAAAGCAGAGGTAATAAAAGTACTCGTACCTACAGCCTTTGGTGGGAGTCGAACTCACGACCTTTGGTTTTAATTAAGGCACACTTTATTAAGGTAGAGTTAATTAGGGTACTCGAACCCTCGACCTTTGGTGGGAGTTCAACCCACGACCTTGCCCTGTGCGCAACTTGGCACGAATGCCGTTTGTCATGTGACGTCGCAGCGCTTCCGCTGACTAGGGCGCTCGAGTCACGTGAGTCCGCCACTGGCACCACCGTACGTCACCGCGCTTCTGCTGACGTGGCCGCAGTGCTCTCCCATTCATCCAAGTAGGAATAACTAAGTGCCCTTTGAATTTTTGTTGTGACAGACGGGTTCTGCATTTTCCCTCCCCAAGTCTACGCTCTGCCTCGTTATTTAGGTGTGATCTTGATTGCACTATTCACTTGATGCACTATTCACCGCGGGTATGTCGTCGACATACCCGTGGTGAGTCTAACAGACGTACCGGGCAACAACCTAGCAGCTTGGCCTACCTTTTTTCGGCGCCGATATTGAGTGTGGTGGATCCTTCCAACTTCGTTCTAGGCACTCGCCTAAGGTGCTAGCGGATGCCATGAGAAGCCATCGCACGCAACCATTGTGGCCGGTGGGTCAACTGGCTGTCCTTTTTTATTTTTTTCTCGTTTCCGTGTACGTCTGTGTCGTGACCACGTGCTGTCTCAACAAAATCCCCAGTGGCCTCCTCAAGCGCGCCCATTGTCTCCGCGGACTTGATCTTCCGGTCATCCCCTTTGTTGTAGTTCGGGAACAAGAAGGCAGCTGTGACACGTTTCGTGGCGAACAGTTTAATCTCATAACCCAGCATCTTGCTTGGCAATGTATACACACAAGTTGCGGCGCGTCAGTAGGGACGTCACCGCGCATTGTCCTTTTATTAGATACAACACCCTTCGCCTCGGATTTGTTTCTCTTTCTTAAAAGTCCACTTACAAAGTGGACTTTTTCCGTCCGAATGAAAAAGAACAGGTCTAATCCCTGTGTTCAAGGCTGGTGATCATTGTGACGTGAAAAATGTCCCGCCTGTGAAATGGTAATTCATTAACAATTGTACGCATATATGATGCATACAATTGACTGACTGATGAAGATAGGAAATGTGCAGGCGCAAGTTGGAATTAGCTAGCGCAGGACAGGGGTAATTGGAGATCACAGGGAGAGGCCTTCGTCCTTCGTCCTGTAGTGGGCTTAAATATAGGATGATGATCATGATGTCCAGTCATGACGCAGTGCATTTTGATTTAATGGAAGCTTTTGACAATGTGTGTTATCAGCACTACTTCCTAAACTTCACAAAAAATGGTTTGAGATAATTCTATTGTAAGTGGATGTAAAGCTCCCTTCCTAATCAAATAAATTTTGTCATGTTTTAAATAAGTTTTCCCGCCCACTTACACCTTTAGCGGGAAGGCTCCAATTTAGAACCACTTTTGTTTTTTATCTTTCTTATCTATTTGTTCTGTTCTTAAAGTGAGCCACAAACTTTGACGTTTGCTGATGATTTAAAATAGAGTGCGTAATTAACAGGTATAAATTGCAGGAGCACATTTCCTTTATCGATCAATGGTGTGTTACGAACAGACTTCAAATTACCATGATGAAAACGAGTGTGACTAATTTTACCAATAGACTTGTGCAGACGAATTTCGTGTGAACCAATTGTCGGGTGATAGTAATAGTCGTGTGATTGACGTTCATGACATTGGGGTTCATGCAGGTTCAAGGCTGGATTTTCACTTTCATGCATCCTGTATTGTGACTCATGGCATGAGACATTTAAGCGTAATATCTAGATTTACGACAAAGTTTCGCCATCCTAATTGTCTAAAACCATTGCTCTGCGCACTAGTCAGACAGCGATTAGAGTTTGCTTCTACTGTGTGGAAGTATATTAGTAACCATCAAAGTAGCTTACTAGAAGCTGTGCAGCGACGATTCGTTCGCACTCTATTCGTAAACGCCGATACTATGACTACTGAAGCTTGTTAGTTGACTTTAGTATGCTTTCTTTACGTGACCGGGGTCTCGCGTGTTATATAAAGTTCTTGCGACAAGTGGCACGAAGGCTGCTTAATTGTCATATGTTACTAGCATCGTTGCAGTTTCGGTTGTGTTACTGAAAACCAGCAGGTGTGTAGACGTGCTTTTCCTTAATTATTTTCTATCTTGCCACATGACACAGCTGCAGCAGGTTCGCAATGCAAGTTAATCTGACATGGATATTTTCAGTTGAGCGTTCTGGTTGTAAAGTTTGCGCGCAAGATCATTGACGTAATTGAGTTCAGCAAGTACATCGTTTTAAGTTTTTTATACAAACTCCTGCCTTGTATATTTATTTTACCATTCGATATTGGTGGAAATGCTGTTCTGTCTTCCTATTTTATTATGGTCATAATCTTTTATGTACTACAGACCTGTTGCCAAGGCTTTACATTTGTTGTCAGGCACCGAAATAAACAATAAAGATGATTAGACGCCGCGGCTTCGCAAAACACACGAGGGGTAGGAAGCGGCTATAAAAAAGAGAAAAACCGCAGTAACTCTTTCGCACACTGATAGACACCTACAACGCGGCGTTGTGGGTAGGAAGTGGGGGGAAATGAGAAACTATAGCAGAGAAAATCGGGGTAGCTTGCACTAGTGGCGCAAGGCTAAAGACACAGCGGAGCTGAACTATTCCTAGCTGGTCCTGGCTGTACGAGGTGATAGCAAGTTATACGAATTAAGGTCCAGTGATGCTAAGTTATACGAATTGTATAAGCATTTCCTCGTGGTCCGTGGCATCGGGAAATGCCTCGCGAAGCACTTGCAGTCCAAGCACACGTAGGGGAAATGGCGAAAGCTATGCACAGTGTACGGGCGGCGCAGCAGACGACAAGCCGGGATGAAGTCCGGCGCATGTGCAGTAGCGCTCAGCTGGTGGGAGCTCGGCCGAGCCGCCGCGAGAGGCGCCGGCTGCAGTCGCGGACACTACGAGCGTTGGGCGCTAATGCGGGGAAAGGGAGAAAGCGGGTGGCGTCGGCAGCACGTCTGCGCGTTCCCTCGTTGGTGCTTTTACAATTTGTTTCTCTCTCTCGCTCTCAATTTCTCTTTCTTACTCTCGAGGATAGCACGCGACGCGCGCACTCTCTCTCGCTCTCATTTTCTCTTTGTCTCTCCCGAGCATAGCACGCGACACTCCACGAGGTGATTGCTAGGCAACGCTGTGGCAGGCGGCACACATTACGGCCGGATTTAACAGCTCCCCTGTTAAAGAAGTCGCAGTTTCGCCCGAAAGGCGAAGCATTGATTGCGATAGCGAAATAGTGGACAGCTATACGAAGCTATACAAATATGCAGCTTTAGAAAAGGAAGATAAAGAAAACATAGAGGTAATGAATGAAACCGTAACTAGGTTGATCTCAGAAGCAGCAATTGAAGTAGGAGGTAGAGCACCAAGGCAACCAGTAGGTAAGCTCTCCCAAGAAACAAAGGACCTAATAAAAAAACGACAGAAGATGAAAATGTCCAACTCAAGAGATCAGATAGAATTCGCTGAACTGTCAAAACTAATCAACAAGAAGAAAGTAAGGGATATTCGAAATTATAACGTGGGAAAGATTTGGGAAGCCGTAAAATATGGATGCAGCATTAAATCCGTAAGAAGAAAGCTTGGCATAGGACAAGGCAAGATGTATGCACTGAAAGATAAGCATGGTAATATCAGCAGCAATTTCGATGCCATCGTAAAAGCAGCGGAAGAATTCTATACTGACCTGTACAGTGCCAAAAACAGCCAAGCTACTTTCATTCAAAATAGTGATGAACCGGATACAGAGGCTCCTTCTATAACTAGCGCTGAAGTTAGAAGGGCCTTTAAAGACATGACCAGGGGAAAAACTGCTGGAGAAGATGGAATAACAGTAGATTTAATCAAATATGGAGGAGATATCATGCTTGAAAAGCTTGCGGCCCTTTATACGCAATGCCTCACAACTTCATGTGTACCAGAGAGCTGGAAGAACGCCAACATTATACTAATCCATAAGAAGGGAGACGTTAAAGAACTGAAGAATTATAGACCCATTAGCTTGCTTTCAGTATTGTATAAAATATTCACCAAGATAATATCCAGTAGAATCAGGGCAACACTTGACTTCAGTCAACCAAGAGAACAGGCTGGCTTCAGGAAGGAATATTCTACGATGGATCATATCCATGTCATAAATCAGGTAATCGAGAAATCTGCGGAGTACAATCAACCTCTCTACATGGCTTTCATAGATTATGAAAAGGCATTTGATTCAGTAGAGATACCAGCAGTCATAGAGGCATTGCGTAATCAAGGAGTACAGGAGGCATACGTGAATATCTTAGCAAACATCTACAAGGATTCCACAGCCACCTTGGTTCTCCACAAGAAAAGTAGAAAGTTACCTATCAAGAAAGGGGTCAGGCAAGGAGACACAATCTCTCCAATGCTATTCACTGCATGCTTAGAAGAAGTATTCAAGCTCTTAGACTGGGAAGGCTTAGGAGTGAGGATCAACGGCGAATATCTCAGCAACCTTCGGTTTGCAGATGACATTGTCCTATTCAGCAATAATGGAGACGAATCACAGCAAATGATTGAGAACCTTAATCAAGAAAGTGTAAGAATTGGGCTGAAGATGAATATGCAGAAGACAAAGATAATGTTCAATAGCCTGGCAAGGGAACAAGAATTCAGGATCGCCAGTCAGCCTCTAGAGTCTGTAAAGGAGTACGTTTATCTAGGTCAATTACTCACAGGGGACCCTGATCACGAGAAAGAAATTTACAGAAGAATAAAATTGGGTTGGAGTGCATACGGCAGGCATTACCAAATTCTGACTGGGAGCTTACCACTGTCGTTGAAAACAAAGGTGTACAATCTTTGCATTCTACCGGTGCTAACATATGGGGCAGAAACTTGGAGGTTAACAAAGAAGCTCGAGTACAAGTTAGGGACTGCACAAAGAGCGATGGAACGAAAAATCTTAGGACTAACGTTAAGAGACAGGAAGAGAGCAGTGTGGATCAGAGAACAAACGGGGATAGCCGATATTCTATATGACATTAAGCGGAAGAAATCTAGCTGGGCAGGCCATGTAATGCTAGTTAGTTAGTTAGTTAGTTACTTATGTAAGGTTTTGTGGCGCAAAATCAACTAAGGCTATGATGCGACATGCACAGGATGAAAATATTTAATTTGATAAAAGTGCCTCAAGCAACAAAGATCATTTACTTTATAATTTGTTTAAGAACCCTGTTTCATCTAAAAACTTAAAAAACATCGTCTACAGATAGAAGTGCATTTTCAGCTAGGATCAGGGATGGATGAAGTGGTGTTAGTGTTTTGTAAAGTTCATAAAAATATTTCTGTCTTTTTTCCTCCAACGCCGGACATGTTATTAAAATGTGATTCACAGTTAGGGATTTTTGGCAGTGATCACAAACCGTTTGTTGTTCATTTTCAATAAAAAGTTATGTGTGAGATGTGTGTGTCCGATGCGAATGCGACATAGAATGACTTCCATGAAACGTTCCTGGTGATATGATGTCTTCCACTCCTGTAGTATGGGTTTTACTATTTGTAGTTTGTTATTTACTTGGCAGCCCCACTCGTCTTGCCACTTTGAGGTGATCGCAGCACGGACCACACGGACACAGTCCTTGAATGGAAGATTTATTTGTCTGATTTTGCTACAGGCTGGGAGTGCTGCACATTTGTCCGCCTTTTCATTTCCCGGGATTCCCACGTAACTTGGAACCCAACAGAGACGAATAATTTTACCATGCTTTTCACATTTGCCGAGCATTCTCAGGATGTAGCCGAGAAAAGGTTCGCACTCTGATTTTCTATGGAGAGAATTAAGTGAACTAAAGGAATCTGTGTAGACAACTGCTTTTTTATAATCTTCTGTTACTATTTTTTCCAAGGCCATAAGCAGGGCATATACTTCGGCTGTAAAAACCGAAGCAGACTGTGGCAACCTAAGACAAATGTCCCAGTGCTCCGATATGACTGCGCTTCCAACATGTTCATTTGTCTTGGAGCCATCAGTGTAAAACTCGGTGTAGTCACTGTACTTATTTTGTAACTCTGAGAAATCTTGCATTATGTGTTCAAGCGGTGTTTCTTTTTTCTTGTGGCATGTTAGGGTAAAATCGCAAAAATGTGCGAAGCCATACCATGGGGGGAGTCTGTTCGGTCTTTCGGCGACCTTGAGAGCCGCGCTCGGAACATTGTAGCTTTGGCACATATCTTCGAATCGAAGGATAAGTGGTCTCATGCTATGTGGCTTGTTAGCATAGTCTGTTCTGTGTGTGGTGTAAGTAACAAGAGTGTGGCATATATGATTAGATAAAGCTGTGATTCTGAGCACGTATGAAATTGTAAGCAAAGCTCTTCGGTGCTCCAAACAGGGTTACTTACTGTCGGCATATAGGCTTTCTACTGGTGAGGTTCTGTAGGCACCAGTTGCTAAGCGTAGTCCGTAGTTGTGCGTGGGGTCAAGATGTTTGATGTACGACTGCCTTGCTGACCCGTAAACTATGCGACCGTAGTCAAGAATGCTGCGCACGACAGAGCGGTAAATACGTAACAGGCATGTTCGCTCGGCGCCCCAATGCTTACGTGATAGGACCTTCAGGATGTTAAGTGCTTTGTTTGCCTTAGTTTTTACGCTGTTAATGTGGGCGATAAAGTTTGGTTTACTATCAAAAATGATTCCTAAGAACTTTTGCTCTTGCGTAACCGGTAACGGGCTTTGATTTAATTTGAGAGCTGGGTCAGGTTATAACCCCCTTTTTTGTGAAAATACCACTGCCACAGTTTTTTGTGTAGAAAACCGCAATCCATTTTTATCGGCCCATTGCGTCAACTCCTTAATTGTTATCTGGATTTGCCTTTCGCATGTAGACATACCCGAGGCACGGCATGCAACTTGAAGGTCGTCGACGTATAGAGAGTACATAACGTTGGACGGGATAACTGAATTTATGGAATTCATCTTCACCACGAAAAGAGTAGTGCGTAATACGCAACCCTGTGGTACGCCATTTTCTGGAACAAAGACTCGGGATAGTCTTGCCCCCAGACGGACTTGAAATGTTCGATTTGACAGAAAATCGGCCAGACAGTTCAGCATTCTGCCGCGTATTCATAGTGTTGCTAGATCTTGTAAAATTCCATACCTCCATGTGGTGTCGTATGCCTTTTCTAGGTCGAAAAAGACCGCTAGGCAGTGCTGTTTGTAAAGGAAGGTTTCGCGTATGGTTTGTTCAAGACGAACAATATGGTCAATTGTTGAGCAGCCTTTTCTGTACCCACACTGGTGAGTATCTAGCAAGTTATCTGTTTCGAGAACGTATGTTAGTCTGATATTTATTATGCTTTCGCATGATTTAGCGAGGCAACTTGTTAGTGCTATAGGTCTATAGCTGGTAGGAGTATTTGGCGACTTTCCCGCTTTCAGGAAGGGAACAATAATAGCCTTTTTCCATTCTGCGGGCATTTTACCTGTTTCCCAGATCGTGTTGAAAAAACGCCACAAGGCCTCTATCGCTTTCTGGGACAGGTGGGCCAGCATAGTGTAATGTATTTTGTCAGGACCCGGTGCTGTTTTCTTACCCAAGGAGATTATTCTGTTTATTTCGTGGAGTGTTAAAGGGGCATTGAACGGTCTATCTGAACTGCCCGTTGTCGGAAGCTTTTGTTTTTCGGCAGACTGTTTGTGTTTTAGGAATGTTGCAGAATGGTTTGCTGAGCTATATATGGTGTAGACGTGCTCGCCTAATATGTCTGCTTGTTCCTGGGGACTTGTTTGTGTGCCTGGAGTTGACAGTATGGGGATCGTGTAGGGAGCATAGTTGACCCTAAGGTTGCGAACCTGGTCCCACATTCTCTTGGATGTTATTGAACTGTTAATCAAGGAGATATAATTCTTCCATGAATTTCTTTCTGCTTGTCTACGGATATACCTCTCCTTTGCTTTCGCTTTTTTGAATAATAAGAGATTATCTTGGGTTGGGTACCTTCGCAGGATACCCCACGCTTTGTTTTGAAGTTTTTTAGCTTCTGTACATTCGTTCGTCCACCAGGGTTTTAGCTTTTTACTCACGAATCCAGAAGATTGGGGAATAGCCTCGTCCGCTGCAGCAACTATGCAAGCAGTAATCCTCTCATTCGCTTCGTCTATGCTTAGGTCATCTAAGATAACTTTATCTAGACTGGCTTTATTAGTGAAGAGAGACCAGTTTGCTTGGTGAAGTTTCCAACGGGGTGGTCTAGAAGGTAGTATGGGTAGCATGGACGTTAGTTTTATGACTGCAGGCATATGGTCACTACCATAGGGATTAGCTATTACAGTCCAGTGGAGATCAGTGAACAGAGATGGAGAACACAGTGCCAAATCAAGGCAACTCATAGCTCGTGTGCTTGGGGAACAGTATATGGCATCACCAGTATTTAAAAGGCATAGTTCGTTACCTAGGATAAAATCTTCCATTGTTTGACCCCTGTGGTCAGTTTTTTTTTGTTTCCCCATAGTGTATTATGCCCATTAAAATCTCCCGCTATCAGAAATGGTTCTGGTAGCTGGTCTTAAATCAGTTCTAAATCTCTTACAGTGAAATGCGTGTGTGGAGGAATGTAAAGGGAACAGATGGTAATGGTTTTATGTGCTACAATGGTGACAGCAGCAGCTTCTATGTGGCTATTAACGCTCACTGCTCTGGTTGGGATACCGTGTTTGACAACAACAGCCACACCGCCCGACAGCCGGTTAGCCTGAGTACGGTCGCGCCGCACAACAGTGAAGCCTTTTAAGATATTAATGTTCTTATCGCATAAGTTTGTTTCCTGTAGACACAAAGCCACAGGAGAGAAGTTGCTCACTATATCTCTTATGTCACCTAAGTTGTGTACAAGTCCCCTGCAATTCCAGTGGATAATAAAAGACATTTTAAAACTGGAGGGTAAAAATGGCATTACGATTGAATAAGATATAAGATGTTAGTTGACATAGATGTGGAGAAGGCTAATACAAAGGAGCGATAACCTTTAGGTTATCACTTTCTTAATTAGCGTGGTTATTGGGACTTTGTCCTTCTTTGCGCGCTCGAGAGAGGCGTCAACGACACCGGGGTTTTAGTGTCGACCTCCATCGCTCTCCCTGAGGCGCTGGAGGACCGAGAGTTGGGCGTCGAGACACGCGTCTCGGGCCTTGGGGTTCGATTGATTTTAGGGCCCAGCGGGACTGGTGTCCGCGGGTCCTTCGAAGACGATGGAGCAGCGCTGACTTCCCCGCTAGACATTTTTGAGGCTTTATATGTCGGTCCAATTTTGTCTTTTAGGCACTTGGCCACCAGGAAAGGGGAGAGCTTTCTTACGGGTGTGTTGTTTTCACTATGGACTACATGGTACTTGGGGAATGCTGGGGTGTTGCTCCGAAAGGAGAACTGGAACGTTGCTTCGGTGCGGCCTCTTTTCAGAGGCCGATCATAGACAACAGAGGTTTGCACTGCCATAAGAAGGTGTGTATGTTCGGCAACAGCGCCGACCACCCACCACGGAGCCCAACGAGGGGACGCGCCGGAGCTTGTACACAAGTCTGCACGACGCCAGTCGTACGCCGCTACAATAACCAAATATGGTCTACCCAAGGTAGGATAGCCACACACGGTTAACCCTTGCCGCCAGCGAAAAAAGGAACTAAATAGAAGAGAGAAGAAGACAGGAAAGACCAAAAAGTGTGAGAGAGGGACGCATATTAGAGGAGAGAGACAGGAAAAGGCGACCGCCGATTTCCTCCAGGTGGGTCTGTCTGGAGGTGCCGTCTATGTGAAGCAGAGGCCAAAGAGGTGTGTTGCCTCCGCCGAGGGGCCGTAAAGGTCCGAACACCCGGCATCGGCTCAACCCGCAGGATCCCCGTAGCCACGCGGGAGGGTCCAACCCTCGTGTGCTCGGTTCCGTGGTGTCGCAACACACCAAACGCCTGCTTACGCAGACGCCCCTGCGGGGGCCCTGTGATGCGTAGGATGGATAACCGGTGGACCATTAGGGTTACAGAATGGATACCAAGAGAAGGGAAGCGCAGTCGAGGTCGGCAGAAAACCAGATGGGATGATGAAGTTAGGAAATTTGCCGGCGCAAGCTGGAATACGCTAGCGCAAGACAGGGGTAATTGGAGATCGCAGGGAGAGGCCTTCGTCCTGCAGTGGACATAAAATATAGGCTGATGATGATGATGATGATGATACGAAGTAAGGATAGTACTTTTATCGGCCGTATAAACTCGTAAACATAGGCATACTAGATAAAGAACAAGCATACTGTCACACGCGCACAAGCAAACCTAAACATGTCTCACATGATGACCGCGGAAACTCACTGTCAAAATACTGGGGTGAGGAAGCGCGGCTGCAGCAGCCAGCGAATGGACCTCCGTGCTGCGTCTCAACGCGAACTAAGCGGCGAAAACACAGTGCAAAGTGGACTGTGGCCCCGACGCACATATATACTCTCTGCCCCTCCAAGCAGGGTACCTAGAGATGTTTGGACGAGTCCAGTGTATACCCCGGCGTTGTGAGAAGTAACTGACCCCGTCTACCGTGTTCTTCGGTGTGGTCGACCCCTTACCCCTGTCACCTTTCACCTGGCAGCTATTCCTCAACTAGGCACCATGAGCGAGTATCGCGTTCTTCCCGCTCAGGCTAGCCAACTGAAACTGTATGTCCCTCGTGATTTGTCCACCGAAATATCTTTTGCCGTACTTCAGCACCAGCGAAGAGGGGTGTCTAGTAAGGTGGATTAGGTATTGTGTTCAAACGACAAGAAAGAGATCCGCGCTTAATGAAGGGGAAGTAAAGAGGAAGAAGGAGCGAAAAGTACCGCAGGATTAGCTCGGTCACTTCTTCCAGAACATGAGTTGCGTAGGTTCTATTTTTTACAATATGCACTGTTCTCCTCAAAAAAGTGCAGAAGTTGTATATTATTATATATTAGAACATGGCGGCGAGCTTTATTGCAGACAACGTGATTGTTTTGTGCTAGTTACTTCTTTTTAACGACTAATTAAAATTCCCACAAAGGGGTTGTCGACACACTGGATGTCCATCAAGCCATAAGAAGTTTGTGGCCCGCGCGGACTCTGCTGTAAACCGTGCCAAACATTCGTTCATATTTCACACTAATTGTCACAATGAATTGAAGCTGAAAAAAATGTCTACAACACACACATGAAGAGTCATCCATTTTTCCCAATAATGAGCAACGTCATGATTGGGAAAATCATGAGATACGTGTCACTCGCTGGAGCCGCCCAGGTGACA
The DNA here is from genome assembly GCF_013339745.2 of Dermacentor silvarum. Classification (NCBI taxonomy): domain Eukaryota; kingdom Metazoa; phylum Arthropoda; class Arachnida; order Ixodida; family Ixodidae; genus Dermacentor; species Dermacentor silvarum. The sequence continues at coordinate 127,618,382 of NC_051158.1, read as the reverse complement.
GCAGTGACGTATCTTAAGCCAGGAATAATATTTAGTGTGATTAGACTTCTTCGGTTTCTTAGGCAGTATGAAGCAATATGAAGGGCACTAAGATATTGCGATGAAGGGAACTGGTCTAGTACATAAGATAAAAAAATTAAATTATGGGGTTTTACGTGCCAAAACCAGTGCTGATTATGAGGCACGCCGTAGTGGGGGACTCCGGAAATTTGGACCACCTGGGGTTCTTTAACGTGCACCTAAATCTAAGTACACGGGTGTTTTCGCATTTCGCCCCCATCGAAATGCGGCCGCCGTGGCCGGGATTCGATCCCGCGACCTCGTGCTCAGCAGCCCAACACCATAGCCACTGAGCAACCACGGCGGGTTAGTACATAAGATAGTGCGAGTGATTATTTGTGAGAGTTTTTCTGATGGAATAAAGAACGACTTAGGACTGCCCTTAAGTTGAAGCTCCTGCAGTCAGGGCCTTTTCGCTTCGCCGGTTTTGCAGTGTAGTAGTCAACTACGCCTTCGATCACTGCACGTGCACGGGACCACGCCAATATATATTCCAGCAATCGTGCTGCATGGAAGAAAGCTTGCGCTTACGTTGACATGTTATGCAGCGAACACGTTGGGTAGGTCAGAACACCGCAGGTAACCCAAAGAGACCAACCGCAGGGCCCAAGCGGCCTACCAACATTTTTCACTTGTCCTGCGCTCGCACGCACGGCTGCCGTTCACAATGGTCGCGGGAACACAGTATGCGTACCGGGTTGTTGGCTTTATGGACGAGGTATATACAATAAGATGTCTAGGAAGACACACACCAGCGCTGGTGTGTGTATCCCTTCTTGTCCCTTCTTTTCTTTCGTGCTTTTTTGCGCTGCTGTGCGTCTCCCTTCTTGTCCCTTCTTGTATATCGTGTTCTTTGCACTGTTCACACAAACTCCCTTTACGTGGTAAATCTTGCATCATCTTGCAACTCGATGACCTTACGTATGTCCATCATGCAGTGCCACCTGAACATGAAAACCAGCACGTGTGTCTGACAGTGAAGAAAGGCAAGCTCCCTTTCACAGTAGTTGGAGCCTACATATTGCTTTCGAGTCGGCTGGACTGCGAGCGGTTACGGCAAATGACTACAGCGACATCTGCAGCCTTGGGTGTTGACTGGAGATTTTAATGCCCACCGCTATCTCTGGGGAAGCTCTAAAATGAACTCGAGAGGCTGAATATTAGTGTAATTTGCCTCCGAACAAGAACTGTGTTTGCTAAACGATGGAAGCCCCACCTTTCTGCTTGGATCTGTCTACAGTAGCTGCCTGGTGGGGACCCCCATCCCTTTGTTTCACGCTCCTAGACCAGAAAAGTTAGGTGTTTTCAGATATTGAAACGCGGGGAAGTGACCACCTTCCCACATATCTTAGGATTGAAGGGCTGACGGACTCCAAGTTATCCGGTGTCAGCCAATGTATCGACTGGCCGATGTTCAAATCAATTCTGGAAACGGCTGTCCTTTGTCCTAGAGGACACTGTAAAAGGTGCCCCAGAGGCTGCCACGCGTTCGCTTTCGAGAGCCTCTACACGCAACAAATACGACATTGAGCTGAAGCTTCGTGCAATTAGTCTCTGCGCAAATCGAAGATACAAACGTGCAATGTCTGGACATCACTTGAGGTTGGTCAGAAGAACTCAAAAGAAAATTCAGCGTCGCATGGACAGACTCGCGTCACAAAGATAGATGTCGTTCTGCGAGTCCTTGGATCCAAGAAAAAATGTCTCACATATGGAGAACTGTCCGTGGTCTCCAGAAGCGCCACCCTTTCAAGTCTTTGGCCCTTCATTACCAATGCAGAGAGATTGACGTCGCTGACTATTTCTGCAGGAGGATTGCTTGTGACACAAGATCCGCCGGAACACCGACGCTCGACCTTTAATTGATTTCACGTGACCCCCGCATGTACAGTCCTTTCACTATGGAATAACTTGAAGCTGCACTTGCCTTGTGCAAACGCTCATCATCGTCAGGACCCGACGGTATAACCTACCGTACCCTATACAATCTTGGCGAAGAGGCTCGGAAAGTGCTCCTGCTCTTGTTCAACAGCTCTTGGAAGACAGGTACGCTTCCCCAGGAATGGAAGACCAGTCACCTAATTCCACTTCTCAAGCCTGGCAAGTCGCCTGTTGACATTGCATCATACCGACCAATTGCACTTGCCAGCTGCATCGGAAAACTCATGGAGAGGATGATTTCGCAGGATTAAAATGGTACCTCGAACATTACCAGGTATATCCAGGCGCAATGGCCTGTTTCAGGCGTACCCGTTCTTCCATAGATATTGTTATCGACTTGGTGACGTACGTCGAGCACCACAAGTCCTGTAAACGATTATGTGCTGCCTTCTTTCTGGATGTTAAAGGGCCCCTAAACCACCTCATATATTTTTTGAACATTTCAAGTAAACACATGCATCGAGTTCTGAAGGCCGTCACGATCAACGATGCGAAACGCTGCAGCGCTACGCGCCGCAGGTGCGCCACAAAATTAAAAAAAACAATGCCGTCCTCCTCTCCTGGACTTTCCGGTATCCCCAGCGGTCGTCACGATGTTACCAGGGGGCATCTGGTGATGTCAACAGCGGAAATGATATCCATTGGGCGAACAAGAACCTACGACTTCCCGATCGTCTGCTAGTCGGTACGCGCGCTTTCTGCTCTTCCTCGTCGCGTTGCTCGTTTGTGCGCAGTTGCGAATCGGTAACTACAGCCCGCAACGCCAGTGCCAAATCGCTCACGTTCCAACATAGTCGTGCTTAGCGGATTGATCTGCGCGAACAGAGTCCGACCGTGTTTCGCAATGGCTAAAAGGTACCCGTGTGCGGTGCTTGGCTGCAAAATCGCCGACTGGGAAAACGAAACGACGCGACACCGGCTGCCTCATGATTACGCCCTGCGCAATGCCTGGCATGATCGCATTGGCGTTTCGGTAGAATCAAAGCACAACGGCGATTTACGTGTTTGTGGGCCGAAGACTACCATCATGCCGATGGTAGTCTTCCATGCCGAAGACTACCATCACAACCCGCGCCTGCTGCAGGAGTTGGGCTGCGGTATGACATCCCGCCTGAGACCGAATGCGCTGCCAACTCTCTTCCTTCCAAGAAGGCCGGTGAGTTTTTTATAAATGCTACTCCGTGTAGTGTGATGTCATGTTTGCGTAGTGGCCGAGTAATCGGTACTTTATCTTCACACCACTGTTCGCGTTGCACCGATCTCCACGAACCATGCGATCAAATGTTAGATTTTGCGGCGCGCTTTGCAGCAAGTAAACAAAACTACATTGCCAGAAAATATATCGATGTTATGTAAAACAGTGGTGGACCGGCGCTGAACTACTTGGTGTCATGTTGCGAAACGCTTTTATGCCTTTTTTTTCCTTCAGCATTCGCGCGGCCGAATAGCCGTCACTCGACTGGAAGGAAAAGTAAAATAAAAGTAAAGCAAAAGTCCGAATGATGCATTGCACTCTGGTGTCATATCATAAACCCATTTTATGTCAGCTGCTGAGGATTGGTGCGCAGGGCTATTGTGGCAGCGTGATATTCGTGGTGATAAATAAAAACGTGTACTCGAAACTAAAGTGTAATGTGCAGCATGTCCTAGATCTCATTTGTATGTCTTACTCATTTGTGACTGCAGACATCAGAGACCAAGCCAACTCCAGCTGCAGCGTTCGGTGCCAGCACTATTGAGGCATCACAGCATTCACAGCCAGTGAGTGTCGTGATTTGACTATTTTTTTCATTTCAGGTTTAAACAATTAGTTCCGTGCGTTCTTTGATAATGAGTGTTGCTTTAATTGGCACAAGCAATTATACTTTCTTTATTGTTATAGACTGCATGCAACATTCTAGATTTAGTTTGCCAAGTTCTCCCCACCCTGTATACACAAACACGCACACACACACACAGTTTCATAAGAGCGGACATTGACGCTTTCTTCCCTGTTATTTTTGTCACGCGTTTTCATTATTATCAATAGTTTTCGAAGTGTTATGCACCAGTTACAATAAATTTTCGTGGTTCCAACAGACATTGGCTTTAAGCAAATAAAAACAGAAATGAACAGTTTATATAAGGAACTATAGGGAGATAATGATCATTTAATTATAGTTCATTTCACAAAGAAACGAAGTTCATTTCCTGCATCATTTCTTTAATATATGATGAAGGCCGTTGTTTCCCTTATTCAATCTAATTCATACTGCAGTATGGACACTAGCGATGAATTAATCATGCCTCATAAGAGTAAATTGTTGGCAGGCTGTGCCGTGTGAATGCAGATGCAGTCAGACTGTGTCTACTATGGGAACGCAGACTGGGGTGGCAGCTGACCACACCCCTCGTGTACTGCATTCTGTGGGAACGCAAACAGTTCTAGAACAACGCACAAAATGTGTGCACGCTTCACGGCATCTTCAAAAGAGTGTTGGTAAGCATGATTACACTTTGTCACAACAACCATAATGAGTACCATGAGATTCTTTCCTTGTTCATGTGAAGTGTTTGTTTCTACGTAGTCACTAGACTTCAGAAAGAGTGTTTACAATAAGGAAACCAGCTACAGCTAGCACCAGTCATTTATATTACTGTGTGCTGTATATCTTATAAAAAACAAGTTATGTTTGCGATAGTGAAGTAATGTAGGAAAATCAAACATCCACGCAGGCACACTTCGCTGCACGTCTGCTGGTGTCTAAAGGCACGCAGAGTACTAGTTCTGCCGAAGTCATCTTGGCAAGAACACCAGAGCATGCAGATATACCTGCTTCTCCTGCGCTGACAGACTTTAAAAATGCCCGCTGCTCGACACCCATACCATATGTGGAAGAGGTGGAATGCGAGATTCGAGAAGCTGCTGGCGATGAAACCTACAAACCAACTCTTGAATCCTTCGAAGACACGTTTGCAAGGTAAACTATAATGAAATGTTGCGTTTGTGTTCTATGGCTGCAATCCTTTATGTAGCAGATCACACAACATAGCGAGTGGAATGTGACAGTGCATGGTCTTCTTTGGACGTAAAATTGCTGTAGCCTGCGGTGTTGAGAATGGGAAAGCTTGCGCACAGTGACTACAAGAGCATTCAGTATAATATATTTATCTAATCATCGTTATAACAAGTGTGACTTTTTGCCATGTGCAGTGGGTGTATGGAGCCAGTTGAATTGGCGTCTGCGAACAGCGAGGGCCCAACAGCCGAAGCTTCAGTACTGCCGCCCCTTGCCTTCAACAGCCATATTGAGCCACGAACTGCAACAGCGCATACAAGTGAAAACCAAGACCTAGTCACAACCTTTTGTGAGGAGCGAAAGTTCGTGGTTTTTGAGAGCTGCTTGCGACAGCTCCTTCCTGTGGCGTGCAGTTTCTGCCACAAGGAATATACCAGCATATTTTCGGTCGTTGGCTCAATGGTCACAGACGGGAGCAGCTGTGACAACTGTAGGCATGTCACGTCATGGAAGAGCCAGCCACTGATTGGAGACAAACCAGCGGGAAATGTTTTATTGGCAGCGGCACTGCTGTTTTCTGGCTGCACAGTGTCCCAAACATTGCGGCTCCTGTAGTCTATCAATGTGCAGGCCATCTGTGAGACAACTTTTTTTAAATATCAGGCTTTCTATATGGTGCCAGCTGTAGAAAATGCAAGCATTGTTATTATCTTTCATGCACTATGTTAGATAATTTGATTTTTCAATCTAGTAGCTCAGGTAATCAACAGGAATAAGAAGTTTCTGCTGCACGAAATCAGTGTAAACCGAGGTAGGGTAAAGTGCAGTTTCTAAGCATGCATGTTAATCATTACCCAGCCACAAATAACTAAAGTGCAGCCCTGTCCAGCAGAAACATTTCCATTGTAGGAGCCTTTCAATTATTTTTCTAATAAACTGTGCTAAAATACAATATAAATAGGCAGATCACATTCAATGAATACATAAACCTAGGTCATTGTACCGCATGGTAATTATTAATGCTGAAAGTGAGAGCACGGCTACTCATTCCACGGTATCAACAATTTTACCTGTAATGTAATGAAGGATTAATGTGTCTTCAATACTTCGTGAAATTAGGTGTAGATTTGTCAAAAAGACAGTGGCCTGTTGAATAATTTGTGACAAGTGCCTATTAATGCAACTGTGCTAGGAATTAGTGTTACTGATTGTGCAAGGAAGTAGGGACTGGTGCTTTCATTGAACATTTTTTTCATATAGGATTACGCACCAATATTTGCTTTTTAATACTCAAACTTTAGAAAACAGTACATTGTAGTAACCAAATCTCACATAAGATGTTTACGTGGCACGTCCAGATGAATCGCTATTTGGGTGAATTGTGTACTCGCAGGGTTTCAACTGTGCAACAGAGTAGTATCGACATTATTCTGCCTTTGCGAAAGTTTGTGTTACAACAGTGCGTTGCATCCTTCTGTGTAACTTTACAAAGAACAGCACACCCAGCTGCCAAGTAGAGTGGCTGGCGTGGATGTGGACCTGGCTGGGGATGGCCACTGTGACTCATGGGGACACAGTGCGAAATACGGAACATATGTACTTTACTGTACCCAAGTTAAGCGCATCTTTTATTGTGACCAAATTCAGGTTCATGAGGAGTGCAAATGCAAACTCTATAAAATGAAGCAAGTTATTGCTAGAGGCTGATGATGACAATTACGTATCTTCCATGCAGTCATCTGCTGTTTCGAGCAGCAATGCTATGGGGAAGGAGGGGCTTGCTAGGAGCCTGCAGAAGCTTGACAAGCATGGTGTCAGCATAGATTCCAGACCTCCAGGTAACACATCATTATCATCATGATCATCATCATCAGCCTATTTCATGTCCACTGCAGAATGAAGGCCTCTCCCTGCGATCTCCAATTACCCCTGTCTTGCGCTAGCGTATTCCAACTTGCGCCTGCAAATTTCCTAACTTCATGATCCCATCTGGTTTTCTGCCGACCTCGACTGCGCTTCCCTTCTCTTGGTATCCATTCTGTAACCCTAATGATCCACCAGTTATCCATCCTACGCATTACATGGCCTGCCCAGCTCCATTTCTTCCGCTTAATGTCAACTAGAATATCGGCTATCCCCGTTTGTTCTCTGACGCACACCGCTGTCTTCCTATCTCTTAACATTAGTCCTAAAATTTTTCGTTCGATCGCTCTTTGTGCGGTCCTTAACTTGTTCTCGAGCTTCTTTGTAAACCTCCAAGTCTCTGCCCCATATGTTAGCACCGGTAGAATGCAATGATTGTACACTTTTCTTTTCAACGACAGTGGTAAGCTCCCAGTTAGGATTTGGCAATGCCTGCCGTATGCACTCCAACCCAATCTTATTCTTCTGTAAATTTCTTTCTCGTGATCAGGGTCCCGTGTGAGTAATTGACCTAGATAAACGTACTCGTTTACAGACTCTAGAGGCTGACTGGCGATCCTGAATTCTTGTTCCCTTGCCAGGCTATTGAACATTATCTTTGTCTTCTGCATATTAATCTTCAACCCCATTCTTACACTTTTTCGGTTAAGGTCCTCAATCATTTGTTGTAATTCGTCTCCATTGTTGCTGTATAGGCCAATGTCACATGGAGGCCTTTAATTGCTTTAATTATGATCAACATAATTCATACCTACATGTATGGCACCATACAGAAGTTTATGTGCAAGTGCAATGCAGCGAGTGATACTTGGCCTGGTGATTATTTTACTCATACCATACTTCGCAGACGGCAATGCGGAGGCTAAGCAAGTAGAGTGATTATATAAATGCAATTCGAGCAACTTGCACTCAAACAAATTTTACGATTAAATAATATTACACCTACAGTTCATGAACATCACTTCACGTTACATGAAATGGGTGAAGTCATATTTCTGTTCCTATCCTATGCATTGTATTATGTTGTAATGAGCACAAGTGGTCTGAGCGAGCAGCACGTTGCATGTGCGTGTGACTGTGGAGGATGAAGGCCGACAAGCTTACGCAAATTGGAAGAGAACTCGAGTTGGTCCGCTCACCAGTGAAAGAATGCGCAGACGAGGAATGCGTACGCGAAAGAGAAGTGCGTGACTCGTTTCTGGGGCAACGAAATGCCGCAAAAGTAGCAGAATCAGAAGCACGAGCTAGATTGCAGGTGGGAGGAGGTACTTGAACTCAATATTGCGTCAGCTAGGTGCGCAAACGGGCAGCAGGGCGGCTGAGCTAGAAAAGTACGTGTATAAGTATTGCCCAGAGCTACCAAACCCAACATAAGTTCATTGCACCATTCGATGAAGTACGTGATGAGCTTGATGCGTGTCTTCAACGGTTCAAGCGCGTCGCTACAAGCCAACGCTGGCCACAAGACAAACGGGCTCTATCGCTAAGCCTGTGTTTGACCGGGGAAGCTTTAAGAGTTGTAGGGAGGATATCAACTGACCATGCTATAGACCAGTCCACATTAAAGAAACCGCTTTTTCCGTGCTTCAGATTCACAGAGGAAAGCTACCAAATAAATTTAGGTCGGCGAAACCAGATAACTCCAAAACCGGAGACAGCTTACAGGTCGTCTTGTCTGTTATTTCGACCATTAGCAGGAAATGACCAAGACGGACCGGACATCTGCTGCTCTGCGATACAAGATCATCTCCAAACAGTTCCTCGTGAGATCTCATGAAAAACAGGCGGTGTTCCTGAAGGAAAGGCATTATCGAGGGCTGGACAAGTTAGCAGAAACTGCTGCTAGCTACCTGGATCACTACCTGGAGCCAGAATGTCTAGTAAACCTTGGTAAAACCAAGGAATAAAGAGAACTTGGCAAGCCCCTAGGTGAAGATCAAACGTTTGAGCGTGCAGACCTGAAAGCAAAGCCTGATTGCTTCCGTTGTGACAAAAACGAGCACAACGCTGCTGATTTTTAGCAGTGGTGGTGGTGGTAATGTTGTCATGCTGAAAAGTGGGCCCATCCTAGTTTTAATGCAGAAAGGGCCAAGCTAAATGGCACATACCAGGGACAAAAAATAGAGACAGGAAGAGAGAAGGAAAGAGAGCAAGACAAAGAGAAAGAGAGAAAGAAAGACAGAAAGTGAGAGAGAAAGAAAGAAAAAATCACCAGCCCTTCCCCTGCCGAGAAAATCGGGGTAAGAGAAGGTCGGAGTTTGTGTATTGTCCTACTACTTTTCGTTCCCTTTCGTCACACTTTTCTTTCCCTTTCCTTCTACTTTTGTTTCCCTTTCGTGCAACTTTTTCTTCCTTTGCGTTGTACGCTTCCTTCCCTCGATGCATATATTTAAGTAACGTTTATGTTTTATTAGCGTGACATGTCGTGAACTGTACGTTGCCCTGACGAAGGTCAGATACACACACGGCAAGCTTCGCTTACCCCCATTTTCTCGACAGGGGAAGGGAGGGTGAATTGTAAAGCGAAGCTGTTAAGGGCTCATTCTTCTATGGTAGCGTCTGGATGTAGAAAAAACTCATTGGCCGTACGCTGTATCTGTGAGTGAAAAGCGCGCGAGGCAAGGGAGGCGCGCTTTCACTCGCACATACAGCATACGGCCAATGAGAGTTTTTTCACGGGGAGCTAACACACGGCGGAGAGCAAACGCGACTTCCCAGTGGAGGGGAGTGGTGGGCGAAGAGGGCGTTGAGGCACCCTAGACTGTGCGTGTGTGTGCCCGCTCTTCCACTGCGGCGCATGCCCGCAGCCCTGCCGACCTCTGGCGCCTGTGCAGCCGACTCTCTCTGGGCTCTCGCCCGCCTCTCCCTTAACAGTGTCGACAACGGCGTTTAGCCGTTCCGTCGCGTAGACATCGCTATAGTGCTCTTATCGGTTTCCCTGGGGCGCTATAACGTAAAATGATTCCAAACTGTTTTGATTCCAATTTCTGCAATCAGCCTCCACGATTGGTCAAAACATTTTCGGGCCGCTCCCAGCTTCGCCTGCAGTGTCTGTCACGCGACGTCACGAAAACTGCAATAGCTCTCCATCTGATATAACCTGTACACACTGATTATCCATGATTAAACCGCACAAAAGAAAAATAATCATTCCTGATTCGATGTCTTTTCACAAGTAGCTCTCTGCTATTGTTCCAATGTTTTCTGGCTACGTCCACTTCGCCTGTCTGTCACGCGACGTCACAAAACCGCGAAAACTCACCACGTCAAAGTGACGTGTACGTGAAAAAAATGCATTAATATGCCGAACAAAACTGAAAATTTTTCTGAATAGCCATACACTGCCTCGTTCCGAAAGCAATCAAAAATAGCTGCCCGCCGATGGCTCAGGCTTCGCTACTCACACCTGCCGGTGAGCATGTATTTATTTGCGCATGATAAACCTTTCTGCGTGGCAGTAAAACGTTATCGAACCTTTTCGGCATGCATACGACATCGCTCTGTCAACACTTCCTTGGTGAGGATCCGTTTTAGCGGAATTCTTATCCTTCCGTTTCATGCCGCCGCGATTTTCGACCAGCCACCGCTAGCTAAGTAGGGCAAAGCGGACCAATCGGAGAAGCCGGCGCCACCCTCTCTATGCGGTTATCTATTTTCACTGTGCTGGCTCGGCTCCATCGAAACCCTCTCCAGTAGAGCGTGCTCCTCGCCTCTTGTCAGCCCATTAGATATGAAAAACCGCTGAGTGTAGACAATGTTATTGGTTTTGAAAGCGAACAAAGGTGACAGCCTATAAACGAGGAGAGTGTTTGATTGGGTTGTTCAGACAACGCTGCGGGTCACCGCCCGATGCTTGCGTCGGTGGTTACGTAAATTTGACGTCAGGAGTTTGGAATCAAAACGGTTTGGGAATCATTTTACGTTATAGCACCCCTGATGACACCATGACCCGGCCGTATGCCATTCGTTCGGAGGAACAACGCTACGAGTGAATGCGTGCCCCGAAGCGCGAATGGGCGCGTAAACGCCGCGAAAGAGCGTACGCAGCAAAACGTACGTCCAGTCGTTCGGAAGCCCTAGCCGAACAAGAGGTCGTTGGCTAAATACGCGGCGAACGACAGCAGAGCCAACAATGTCATCGGCGCCGGCGGGATAACTCCACGGACGACGATTGGGCCAAAGAAGCCAAGCGCAACGCCCGCCTACGGCAGGATGCGGCGTTTTGCCCGCGTTCACACCGAACGCGCGTGGCGCTGGTGACTTGTTTACGAAGAACGTGCGAACCTTTGCCGTACACACTATGGCGGTGTACCGTAGCGACCATAAGGCCATGGTCCCTGTGGTCACTTAATAACTGAAAACCACCGGATCATATATATTTCTCATTCTTTAATAGTTCAAATAACCAATTACACCATCACATCTTCATTGCAATAATTGAAAATACATAATTCCCACCATAGTACAGCTTCGCTGGTCTTCCATCTCCACCCCAGTGGAAAGGCTGACTGGGCTGACCTGACTGAAGGGCTCTTTGTTCATGATAGCCGCCCTTATAATTTTTTTCCTCGGCTGCTCGAAGTCTTTCTTCTACCGCCATACGTGCATCACCCTCCATACTGAGCTCACTTCTTGAGCTCTCGGACTAGATTTACAAGCTCATCCAGGACATCCTCCATTTTCTTTAGTCTAGCATCGACATCACACGGTCTGTCGATCGACTAGATTTCCTTTTCATTCTCATCCTTCTCATCGTCTACATTGATGGACGCTGCACGGTTTACCGCCTTTCTTGTCACATGTTGCACTTTGATTTCTCTAATGCTAACACTGAACCTTTCAAAGCACGTACCTACAAGCAAAGGCCAAAACGCACAGAACGTAAGTCCTTAAAATACCACAAAAATATTTATCTGCCATGCTTCAAAAAGCAATAAATGTCGAACAGACTTAAGTCATGACACATAGTCACTAGTATTAAACCACGTGGCCACGCCATGACTGTGCTAGAAAAGCAATATTCCTGATACAGATACACACACGCACTAAATACACTTATAGCTAATTGTCTCGCCACTTCCAACGTACTATTTGAAAATTCAGATCCCTTCCCCTGTCCAGAAACAGGGGGTAAGCGAAGCTCGTGGCAAGACGGCACAGTCGCAGGCGTTCCGCTTCGTTTGCCCTTAACTCAGGGTTGGCGGCTCTTCGCTGGCGTTTGGCCTCAAAATCGCGCTCCCGCAACTCGGGGTCCGCGGCTCTTCGCGGATGTTTCGCCTGGGCTTCGGAAGCCCTCACGCTAGAATCGGACGCCAAGCTTCGCTTACCCCCCTTTTCTCTACAGGGGAAGGGCTGATTATTTTGTCTTTTTGGGTCCCACGTTGGACAAGGGTAGTTCAAGAATGCGTTACAGGTCCCCGAGCCCACAGGGTATGTGCCATTGAGCTTGGGCCCCTTCTGCACTATCACCACGATCGGCCCACATGACAGGGGTATGTGTGATTGAGCTTAGACCCTTTCTGCACTATCACCACGATCGGCCCACATGACAGGGGTATGTGTCATTGAGCTTAGACCCTTTCTGCAGAATCACCAGGATCAGCCCACTTTGCAGCATGACACCTCCACTTGTGAGATTATAAACCTTCGCTTGAAAAGCCGCAGTAACTCCCGATAGGCGAAGCATCGATTGCAATAGGAAATTAGTAGACAGCTATATGTAGAAAGAAACGGCAGAAACTACTATTCGGGAGTGTCCATATAATTGCTATCACAATAAAACGAAAAAAGACTTCACTAGGCCGGGTGCGCGCGGCCGCCGGGGCTACTGGGAATAAAACTCCCCCCCCCCCCCCCCCCCACCCCACTCAATACCATCCACCCGGAGTCCTTGCGGCCCGGGCGGACGCACGCGCGACCACCCGGGCCACCCTTATTAGAACGCGCCCCCACCCATCCCTACCCTCCTCCCGCAGCGCTACGCGTGACGGAAGACCGCGCGCTTCCTTCAATCTTCCCACCCTTGCGTGCGCGAGATTGAGCCGCGATTGCCGGCTCACCCTCGCACATACAGCAAACGGCGCGCGGCGACGTTTCTTCGGCCTTGGGCTTTAACGGCACCTCAAGGCGACGGTGACGACGGCAGAAATGCGCATGGAGTATTCATATAGTTGCTATCACAGAAAAAAAAATTGTTTTCGTGTTTTATAGCCCTGAAAAAACACGTCCGTCCGCCACTAGCTGCTCTCCTGCTCTATGCTGCTCTCCGCGCTCGTGCGGAGACCGCAGATGTGCGGAGGCGAGCGTCATCTGACGGGGATGCAAGGAACCCAGTTGAATGCGCGGCGAGCGTGCTTCGCTGTGATTGGTTCGGTGGTGTAAGCGTGGGCTCAATGGTTATGCTGGTTAAGCCAAGGTCGATGCTCAACACAGGAACGGCTGCCTAAGAGCTGCGCTCTAAAAAAACATACTTATTACCGGGATTCGAACCATTGACCGCAGCGTGTCGGGTCTGTGTTAGCCACGAAAAAAAATTAACTGGTTATGGCACCGTCGCCGCGTCAAGGTCGTAACAAAAAGTAAAATGAAGATGTCAACACATGTAATGGTTATAATAGTGTAATAGAAGATGATTGGTAGCGTTATGAGAAAGAAAACTGGTTACGTCGCCGTCGTTGCTTCAAGGTCGCCTTGAAAACTGAAAATAACGAAGTTAACACATGTTATCGTTATATTTGTGTAATAGTGAATGATTGTTTGCGTTAGAAAATGAAAACTGCTGACGTCGCCGTCGCCGCATCAAGGTCGTAGCAATAAAGGGAAGATAATAAAAGGAAAATAACAAGAAAGTTGTGCTGCGGCAAGAAAAAAAACAATTTTGACGGCGTTTCGGCTCAGTTGATACAATATATCACCAAAATAAATGCATAATTGGTCAAGTTAACAATATGTAATTGTTATAACAGTGTAATAGTAGTTGATTGGTAGCAATGGGTAGACATGCATAAGGTAGCTAAAGAAGTAACCAAAAGCGAAGTAGCAGCCGGCGCAAAAATGCTTAGATAATTCTCAGTAATTCTGTAGCATTCTTTTAAGATCATCGGCTGTGATATTGTTGTTTCGTGTTTACAGTTTAATTTCCTCAAATGATATGTTTAGTGTCTTACTGATTGTTCTTGCGCGCAGGTAAGGCGGCAAGTGTTATCTGGCACATGACAGCAGTAATTCAACGTCACTGGAAGAGGCCTTCGTCCTACGAAGGTCGCAAATAGACTGAGGAAGACAATATGATGCTGATGATGATCATTAAAGAATTTCAGGGTAGGCTAGCTACCCTCTCTACAAAACTGGAGCTGCATTCTGCCGTCCTATTTCATGGACAGAAAGTGGTCACGATTAATGTAGTCGCGATCGCCATAGCAACAGGTTGAAGGTGGTACCCTACTTATCACTTGCTCCACAATTCCGTTGCGAAACTTCAGGGGTGGCTACTGTCTTTCTGTACCCCTGCAGCTAGCTTGTGTGTGTCCTGTGCTTGCTAAATGAACTCCTCGTCAATTAAATGAGGGCGCATACCAAATAGGTCCCTTACATCAATAAGGCTATTGCAATACCGAGATGGTGTACCAAATTTTATTTTCCTGCAGTAAGACAAATATAGATCGTGCGGGTGCAGCTACGATTTTCAGGGTTTTATAATGTCGCCCCAAGTTTTGTAGGTGCTTAGAAAAAGTTACAGAGGCTCTTATTATGAAACACATTTGTGAATCGTTCGTTAGACGACCTTTGATTCAGCTATCTCCAAAGAAGCGAGGTATTAATTCGGAGCCCATGTGATCCGTGGCACATATGCGGTGGTACACTACTGGTGTCGCTCGTCTCACAACGGTGCTCATTGTCAAAGTGCATTTTTAGTATGTTCTATATTTTCGATTTGTATTCGGCATGAATGCTTTTGCTATCTTGTTAGCATTCAAGCGGACCCTTTCAACCATAATTTCAGTAGAAATAGCACGTGACATCGCCAGTTTTCTTTTAGACGTCTACTTTCGCGCTTCCAATTATAAAGCATGAACTCGGCCACCTTGCAAAACTTCTCGCCATCTTCGTGAATGAAAATCAATGCAGTCGATTGTGCAGCTGAAACAGCAAGCGACGACACCATAATGAAAACAACTCATGAACATTATTCGTATAAGCTCACACGCGCGGTTGTTTGTTCTAGGCGGCGTGCCATGTAAACATCTCTTGTAAATATCCCTTGTAATATAAATCATCTGTCACGTCAAATTCTGCACAAAAATAAGAAGACGCTAGTGAGCTAAAGAATGAAAACGCCGACGATCGCAAGGCGGAAAACACAACAGACCATGAACCTGCTGCAAAGTGTCTGATTGTGCGCTTGCGGAAATTTACGTCTATGAAATATTGTGGTGGTCGTCACGGTGAGTAGCCGTGTGCTTTTTATACTGGCAGTGTAAGAAAATAACAGTAAGTGAAGCTTTCCTCAAGCAAGATTTGCCAACAATTGTGAATTTTTGCGTCGCGTGGACCTTATAGTCTTGCACTCAGCATTGCAGTCCGAAGCAGTATAAGCGACGTGCACACTGTTTCTTTTACTCGGGAATAGGCCGCATGACCAAAAACAGCAAATACCACTACTCCCGAGAATATTTTGAAGCCAAAAGTGCCTACTCGCCTCAAATTCCGTATTGTAGATATTTATACATTCAGCGATAAATCTAAGGTGCGCGATTTGTTTGATCCGGCCAATACTTTTACAGATGAAGTTTGTTAATATCTGGGTATTTCGGCACTATAAACTATTGGAAATCAGCAAGGACTTTGGCCACAACATGTTTCATAACCTGCGAGGCGCTTTATATCTTTCTTTTTGTTTTATTCAAAGCCTCATAACAGCAGGATAGTTGTGAAACCCTTTCTTGGAAGGGAGCTGTACTTCTGTACGTGATATATTGACTAAATAATTGTGACTTACAGCGTAATTCTTATGCACGCATTTTTACCTACATATTGCCACCTGTAGGTAGTGGGTCGAGGGCAAGAGTGGGTCGAGCCCAAGAGAAGAAAGAAGACCACGCGCCCCTTCTCTGCTCGAGCCAGCCCCGACGGTCGCGTCTTCCAAGATCCAGCTGCTCTACGTCTATTAAACCTTCTGGGCTACTCTTCGAGGCTCGTGACAAACTGGTGGAGGTGCGGGGTGGAGGAGCATTGGCCTGGGCGCAGTGCTCGTTCAGCTTCAAGATGGAGTGGAAAGAGTTGTAGCGTATGCCAGCCGATCCCTGTCCCGTGCCGAGGCGAATTATTCGACTACGGAGAAAGAGTGCCTCGCGGTCGTGTGGGCGATCATCAAGTTTCGACCCTATCTCTATGGTCGTCCCTTCAAAGTAGTGACGGACCACCATGCCCTCTGTTGGCTGGCAAGCATGCGCGACCCTTCAGGACGACTGGCACGGTGGAGCTTGCGGCTACAGGAATTTGACATCACCATCGTTTATAAGTCTGGCCGTAAGCATGAAGACGCTGACCTATTTACAACTGACGCCGAGGAATTTGCAGAGCGTGCTGAGGAAGCTCGGCAGCTCGCGCGGCTGCATATCGGCCAGCAGCAGCAGGCAGACGCACGACGCTACAACATCCGCCACAGGGACGTGTCCTACAACCCCGGGGACCAAGTTTGGGTGTGGACCCCCGTTCGCCGTCGTGGCCTCTGTGAAAAGCTGCTGAGCCGGTATTTCGGTCCGTATAAAGTGCTCCGCCGCGTCAGTGATGTAAACTACGAAGTTGTTCCGGACACAACATCACAGACGCGGAATAGGACACAAAGACAACCGACCTCAGACATAGTTCATGTTGTGCGCATGAAGCCGTACATTGCGCGTCCGTAACTTTTTTTGTTTTCGTTTTTTTTTCTCTCATTCCCTTCTTTGTTTCTACTTTTCATTTATCTTTGGGAGATTGCTTCTTCGTTCATTGACTGTGCCGGCGTGACGGCTACTTTTTTTTGTGTACTTTCGCTTTGCCTGCCTTCTTCTTCTTTGTCTTCTACACTTATTCTTTTTTTAGCATCGAGGCGATGCTTTTGTTCGTAAGGGGGGATATTGCCACCTGTAGGTAGTGGGTCGAGGGCAAGAGTGGGTCGAGCCCAAGAGAAGAAAGAAGACCACGCGCCCCTTCTCTGCTCGAGCCAGCCCCGACGGTCGCGTCTTCCAAGAGCCAGCTGCTCTACGTCAATTAAACCTTCTGGGCTACTCCTCGAGGCTCGTGACAATATACAGTTTTTTTTAAGTCCTAAGATAACTTATAAAATATCGCTTGTGGCATAGAGCACAAGTATATTCCATCATTGGATAACTGCGGACATTACTTGCAGCCAGAGGACATTACTTGCACAATAATTAAAAATACATAATTACATAAATAACATTCGCTAAGCCAGTTTTAAGTGTTAACTTCCTCAGCTCGTTGTCGAGTTTTGCGCCGTTGGCCCCATCCGCAGAGGTGGGCCGATCCCGGAGATAATACCATCTACGCTTCCCATTGAAATGTGACGCTGGGTATCTGCCACTGAGTATGTCGTCACGCTGCTGGGTATGTGTTATAATGGTCACCGCCGTCATCGTCACGTCATCGCCATCACGTCATCGCCATCACGCCATCGTCGTAATTACGCTGTCCTCATGCAATCGTTATTGCGTTGTCCTCGTTATACCGTCGTCATCTTGTGAAAATCACCGCCTTCCCGCGGTCATGTCACCGTCGTCATAGCACCATCGGGTGTGCCAGTGTATGCTTTGAAAGCCGGCGTGCACTTGAGCATCCGAGAGGAGTGTAGTAGCTTAAACAACAACGCTGGAAGGTCCTGGAGAAGCGGGACATTCAAACTCCCAAGCGATTCGGCACTCTGGAGATCGGGTACGAAACGCCCAGCCCATACCACACCTAACGCGTAAACATTCGCAGGCATATATTGAATCTTACGAATTGAAGTCTGTGAACTTAATATTCCGTAATAAGTACTGAGATTTCCTAACTTCATCAACCACCTAGTTTTCTAGCTGCCGTCCTCGACTGCGCTTCCCTTCTCTTGGTATCCATTCTGTAACTCTAATGATACACCCCTTATCCATCCTGCGCTTTACATTCGTCCTGTAGTGCACAAACATATAGGCTGATGATGATGATGACGTAATGAGATAAGCATCGTCGAACTTTCAGTAAAATATACTGCTGTTCCACTTAGATTTAAAAAACGCCTGTTTATCGAAGGACGCCCGAACCCAACTGCAATAGTGCGGGAACGCACATCTCAAAACTGTGCCATTCTGAAAATTCGTTCCAAGAAGTCGCGCAGCAAACATATTTTTTCGGAAGGTGGGGGGAGGCAACTGGCCTAGTGGCAAGGTGGGTGTTGCCTTACCCCGTTTTGTGCCAGGTATCCTGGTACACGGAAATCTCAGAGTGGGGCGGGTAGGGGGGGGGGGGGGGGGCACGTGCTTTGGAACATTACCCACCCCTTTTCTGCTGGCCACGTCACTGGTTCAAAGCACGTGTGGCTTTTGAACTACATGTAACATGCGCTGTAAAGTAGTTCCTCTAAATTAATTAGCCATGGTATTCTAATTACGTGAATAGGCATTTTGATTTCAAAGGCAAACAATATCTGCGAATTTGAATGTTCCAGGTTAAATTGTAAAATTGGTTTAAATTCGGCAGGTAATTTTTGAAAATTTTGTTCACCCCAATGAAAGCCCCACTATGATATACAAGGCGATTATTTTACCATATAGATTTTAAAAAAGCTATAACCGCATTGAACATGGCATTATTGCCACCCTTATTTATTTAATCTAGAAAGTCGCACCTAATTTAAAATACTCGTTATCGAATTTCACAGCTCAATAGAGGCCACATCAAAACCGGTCTCGGTGCTGTCGCTGATGCCTTCCACTTCGCATGTTTGAAATACGAGCTGTGACTGCGGCGCACAATTTGCTTTGGCCCACTCCTCAGTTTCTTCATCAACCCTTAAGAAAATATGAGATATATGAGATATGAATATATTGTTACGATGGGGTGCGTTTATTTAAAGATGAATCGATGAAAAAGGGGCAAAGGGTTGCCGCGCCGACACCGAGCCGCTCCAAAGACAAGCGCACTTCGTCCTCCTCTTCTGTCCTTCCGTAGCTTTTGCGTAACATTCCTCCCTTCACAGACGAAGCCCGCTGGGCGAGTAACTGTTACGTCCACTCTGAGTCACGTGGATGACAGCGTTTCAGGCGAGCGACGTGAGCAAGCTGCGTCTTCTTAGACCGGTACCCATTGGACACGAGGCGAGCAATCAAGTAGGTTACATCACTGAGGCGATCGGTGATGACGAAAGGCCCGGTGTAACGAGCCAGAAACTTCTGGCACAGGCCGCGCTTGCGAAGTGGTGTCCAAAGCCATACAATGTCCCCTTTCTCATATGACACATTCTTATGTCGTGCATCATAGCGGATCTTGGAGTGGTCCTGGGATGCCAACGTACGGAGCTGAGCTATGCGGCGTGCCTCCTCAGCGCGGCAGAGAGTCTGGGCAAGAGAAGAGTCCGCATGAGGAGTAAAAGGTAGAATGGTGTCAAGGAAGTTGCGGGGTGGTCTAACATAAAGAAGATAGAAAGGGCTGTAGCCTGTAGTTTCATGCTTTGCGGTGTTGTAGGCGTATGTGATAAAAGGCAAGATGTCATCCCAATTTTTGTGCCTGGAATCCACGTACATCGAAAGCATGTTGGTCAAAGTTCTGTTAGTGCGCTCGACGAGACCATTTGTCTGCGGATGATACGGGGTCGCGTGGCGAAAGTGGCAAGCACAGAGACGCAACAGCTCTTCGACTACGTCGGCCACGAACTGGCGACCGCGATCGCTCACAACAACACGAGGGGGTCCATGACGCAGTATAACGGAGGACAGGAGGAAGCTCGAAACATCAAGAGCCGTGGCCGTTGGCATCGCTGCGGTTTCCGCATAACGCGTCAGGTGGTCGACGCAGACTATAATCCAGCGGTTGTCATTAGATGAGCGCGGGAATGGGCCGAGAAGATCAACTCCAACCATTTCGAAAGGAGATGATGGTGGCGCCACCGGGTGAAGGAGTCCGACCGGCGCAGTATTCGGGCGCTTGAATTGCTGGCACTTGTTACAACTGGCCACGTACTTTTCTGTATCGCGTCGCATACCAATCCAATAGAATCGACCCTGAATGCGGTGGTATGTTCTGGTGAAACCCAGGTGTCCAGCGGTGGAGTCGTCGTGCATAGCACGGAGTACGTGGTTTCTCAAATTCTTAGGGACCACTAAGAGGAGGCGGGCACCCTCAGCCGCGTAGTTCTTCTTGTAGAGCAGGTCATCTTGGATGACAAAGCCATTGTTACCTGTTGGCTGAGCAGCTGAGGCAAAGAGGCCATCCAGGCTGCGGTCGTTACGCTGCTCTTCCCGGAAGGTGGCCAGATCGGGAAAAAGAATGTCGTCGATGGCGGCCAGAAACTCATCGAAATTGTCGGCGTCACATTCACTTGTCGGTAGAGGGAGCCTCGAAAGACAGTCGGCGTCCGCATGATGCCGGCCACTCTTGAAACGGACTGCAAAGTCAAATTCCTGCAAACGTAGCGCCCATCGAGCAAGGCGGCCAGACGGGTCGCGGAGACCAACCAACCAACATAGTGAATGGTGATCAGTAACGATCGTAAAGCGGCGCCCGTAGAGATATGGCCGGAACTTCTGGACTGCAAAGACGACAGCGAGGCACTCTAGCTCAGTGACGGTGTAATTCTGTTCGGCCTTGCTCAACGAACGGCTGGCGTAGGCAATGGCATGCTCGGCGTCACCAAAACGCTGGACGAGGACGGCGCCGAGGCCGATTCCACTCGCGTCGGTGTGCAATTCTGTTGAGGCAGAGGGGTCAAAATGGCGAAGGATTGGTCCGGAAGAGAGCAGGAACTTCAGTTGACGAAACGAGGAATCGCAATCTGCTGTCCAGGTGAACGGGTTATCCTTGCGCAGCAATGAAGTCAGAGGGTAGGCAGTATCGGCAAAGTTGGGCACAAAACGTCGGAAGTACGAGCAAAGACCCAAGAAGCTCCTCAGCTCGCGTTGTGACTGCGGTTGTTTAAAGCCGGTAACTGCAGCGACCTTCTGTGGGTCTGGTCGCACCCCCTGCTTGTCCACTAGATGTCCAAGTACTAGCGCCTCTCGTTGGCCAAAGTTACATTTCTTTGAGTTGAGGGTAAGGGCAGCTTGTTCAAGGCACGTCAGAACAACGTCCAGTCGATGGTTGTGCTCTGCAAAGGTGCGGCCAAAAATGACGACGTCGTCAAGATAACATAAACAAATCTCCCATTTCAGGCCGCGCAGTACCGTGTCCATAAACCGTTCAAATGTTGCAGGCGCGTTGCACAAACCAAACGGCATGACGTTGAATTCAAACAAGCCGTCTGGGGTCACAAAAGCGGTTTTCTCTTTGTCAGTTGAATGCATGGGTATCTGCCAGTAGCCCGATCTGAGGTCTACAGATGAAAAGTAGGATGCGGAATGAAGACAGTCGATAACGTCATCGATCCGGGGAAGTGGATACACATCCTTTTTCGTCACAGAATTGAGACGCCGGTAGTCGACACAAAACCTCCAGGACCCATCTTTCTTTTTCACGAGGATGACCGGCGCAGCCCAAGGGCTAGAGGAATCTTGTATGACGCCCTTGGCTAGCATGTCGTCGACCTGTTGAGCGATGATCTTGCGCTCTGACGCGGACACGCGGTAAGGCTTCTGCCTTATGGGATGCGCGGGCCCCGTGTCGATCCTGTGGCGAGCCCGCGTAGTTGGAACTTGAACTTTGTTAGCATTCTGCGCGAAATCAAACAATGACGCATGCTTTCGAAGCACGCTGACCAGGGCTTGACGCTTCTCTGAGGACAATGACTTGTTGGTCATTTTTAGAAACGGCAACGAGTCTTCAGCACCGTGCTCTAGGGAGTCATGGGACGTGTCATCCGTTAAAGCGCCTATGCTGAGACTGGTATCCACTTCAAAAGAGGCAAGTCGGATACCGCAGGGTAGCACAACAGACTGGGGGGCTAAATTTGACACCCATAGTGTAGTTGTTCCGCAGGCCACAGAGAGGACGCATCGAGGTACGAGCACACTTTTCTTCACAACCATCGAAGGCACAGGCTCAACAATTGCATCAAATGTATCGGCGTCGACACCGCAAGCAGCAACTCGTACTCTCGATAAGGAACGTGCCGGTAAGACAGTATCTTCAATGACGGCGAGAGTGCGTGAACATGTAGCAGGTTGGTCAGCAAGAGGAGAGAGGAAAAGCTCGCCGGTACCGCAGTCAACAGTGGCACCGCACTGTTGTAGGAAGTCGAGGCCAAGAATTACGTCGTGAGTGGATTTAGCAAGCACTGCGAATTCGGCTTGATACACGTTATCGGAGAAGTAAACGTTCGCGGTGCACACACCAATAGGTCGGAGCAACTCGCCACTCACAGCACGAAATGTATTAGAGGTGTCCCAGCGAAACATCACTTTACGGCCTAGTCGGGTTTTGAAATGTTGGCTGATAACAGAGACACTCGCTCCTGTGTCCACTAAGGCCAAAGTAGTAACATTGTCCACTAAAACACGAATCTTATTATGACACATGGCGACTGGCGGAGGCATAGGGGCATGTAGCTGAAGATGACTAGCGACCGCACCTCCATTGGTCGCGCCGCCTAGTTTCCCCGCGGCGGTGACGTGAGACGCCGTCGCGGAGATGGAGACCTGCGCTGGCGTGAAGGCGGCGGCGTCAAGCTCCGCACAGAAGCTGGTGAGTCGCTACGGTAATTCGCCTGGTAGAGCGTCCTGCTATCTGAATCAGAGGACCAACGTGTCTCGTCACCTTGTCGGTTGCCCCGCCGATAAAAAGTACGCGGTCGTTCATAGGACGGTGGTGACGTGCGACGGCGGTGAGGACAAAATCGGGCGACGTGACCGCGAATGCCGCATTGGAAGCAGATGGGGCGTTCACGGGACGCACTGAAATTGTCAGTAGGAGGATAACTGGCACGGCCGTCCCACTCTTGAGGAACTGCAGGCGGTCTGCACTGCGGCGGTCTGCGTGAGTAACCGTTGTGAAACTGGTAACTGGGATGCGCGTTCGTAGTATGGTTTGACACTCCTGGACGAGGCGCGAAGTTGTAGGCATCTACGGAGGCGGCGGTAATGGACGTCTCACCAAAGTCGCCGGAAGAGAAAGGCTCTCGAACCCGAGCAGTCGAGAGGGAAACCGCCTGGCGCCGGTCAAGCTCTTCGCGCACCACTTGCCGAATCATTGAGGCGAGGTCGGATGGAGCTGGGACCACGTCAACACTGGCGACGTTAGTCACGTTGGCCAGGCGACCGAACTTCGGTGTGATACGCCGAGCTCTGAGCGCTTCAAATGTGCGGCAGTGCAGAACGACGTCCGTTACGGATTCCAGACGGTCTTTTCCGATGAGGAACTGGTACACGTCCTCAGCGATCCCTTTCAGCAGATGGCCAACTTTATCCTCTTCTGACATCTGAGGGTCCAGGGCCTTGCACAACTTAAGCACTTCCTCGATGTACGTAGTGCAAGTTTCGCCGGGGACTTGAGCTCGCTGCATTAGCGTTTGCTCTGCACGCTTCTTTTTAGCTGTCGGATCTCCGAAAGACTTCTTAATTTCGTCTACGAACTTCTCCCAAGTTGTCAAGCTTTCTTCATGGTTTTCAAGCCACACAGACGCTGTTCCCTTGAGGAAGAAGGCGACGTTGTTAAGCTGGGCGGTGGCATTCCAGCCGTTGAACCGACTTGCTCGTTGGTAGAAGCTGAGCCATCCGTCCACGTCTTCTCCGTCTTTTCCAGCGAAGGTGCGTGGCTCGATGTAGGGCTGCCATGGAACGCTGGTAGAAGGTGGCGGATTGTCGCCGTCAGAAGCCATCTCTGGTGGCAGACCGGCAATTCGGCGACTTCGTCGAAGCTCCACGGATTGCGCCTCAGCGGTCGGTTCGTTGTCGTTCTTCGGGGGCGCCGTTGTTTTACCCAGCACCGTCCACCAAAACTGTTACGATGGGGTGCGTTTATTTAAAGATGAATCGATGAAAAAGGGGCAAAGGGTTGCCGCGCCGACACCGAGCCGCTCCAAAGACAAGCGCACTTCGTCCTCCTCTTCTGTCCTTCCGTAGCTTTTGCGTAACAATATGATATTCCGTAATAAGAAGATATTACGGAATATATGAGATATGGGAGTTTCACATGAAGGTCTGATGACTTTTAACATTACAGCCAAATGAGTCTCTGATATGTTTCTTCGGAAATATTCTGATGTATTCCAAATGTCATTCTAAAACATATTGGCCACCGTCGTTCTGATGCATACCCGATGAGTGTTTTTCTTCTTGTGAGCATGAAATGTCTTCCTAATGAGTGCTGCAAAGCAGTTTTCGTGTGACCGTGTCATGTGTTCCTAATGAGCCTCTGCTGAGTTTATACATTAGATTGCTGGCATTCATAGAATTCCTCAAACAAAATTAGTCACCACGTGTGGCAACATTTTCTGATGTGTCTTTCGTGCTTGATATACATATATCAAGCTAAGGTGCAGCACTTTTTCCAACATCCAACATGTACGTGGGCCCGTACATATGCTGCCCAGTAGACATTTTTCAACGAAAAAAAAATTGATAAAATAATTTATTGAGCATATACGACGCTTCCTTAAAGAGAGAAGGAGGTCAAATGTAAGGAACACATAGTATCTGCCTGGTTACGGATGTGGTATTTTCCTTTCATTTTATCTCCCTGCTACTCTTTGAGGAGAGGCTGTTTTTGAGGTGGAGGGTCGTCGTCTTGAAGTGAGTGCACGTGTACCCTGCACGGGGAAAGGACAGAAAATTAACAACACTTGGCAATGAACCACAGGAATACACACTGTATCACTTGCTGCGGAACGAATTGGAGATGTTAGTTGTGCGAAACGTTGATGCGATGTCGGTTCACATAAGGTCGTTGAGGAATCGCTATGTAGCCTTTGGGTGTAGCAGTAGCTACAGTATGCCCAAATTTCTCTTGGCTGCACAAACATGCAACATGGATCCGCTATGGGGTGTACGTGTTGTGAACTACTTTGGCTGCTTTGGTTTCCACTCGACAAAGAGCAGCAGTGTCTGTGGATTGCTAACGGGAATTGGAAAATCTTCTATATGATCACTTGGCGTGGAGACAAGCATAGGAGTGCTGGTGTACGGGCAACCCAATGCAACCCCAAGACATTTAAGTGCCAGCCGTTATAGAATATTTGCATGAGCTACCGGCATAGTTCTCATGCATTTCAAGTCCACTATGTCATGCCTAAGTTTGCCTATGTCCACTATGTCACACCTATATTTGTGCTCTCCCAGGCACATGTTGAGGCACCGGACAGTCTGCCCCCTGTAAATCTGACCAAATATGCACATGATCAAAGGAATACACCACACAACCCCTGAAAGATACAAGACAAGTTTGGTGGTATCTAACTAAGCAAGCCTCCCTTGCCTGGGTGTCTTTCTCAATTCGCTTGTGGACTGCTATGCACATGTACAACCAGAAAGAAATAATGTAGACAGGATATGAACGACAGTTCGCAAGTGAATTGTGAAATGCGAGCCAGCAAGCGAGGCTTGCTTGGTTAAAGGTACCACTAAATTTGCCCAGTTTGTGTCCGAGGCAGTGTATTGTACTCCTTTCACATGTGGTCAAATGTACATAGTGCAGACTGACTGATGCCTAAATATGTACTTAAGATATCAACCATATTTGACTCAAAAGACCAGTTTGCTCATCCTTCTTGGCCGTGCATTGCAGCAATGGGACTTCTGGCCAGATTACGATCGTCACCTATTTTTCACCTACAGTGGAAAATTGACAAGTGAAATCAGTGAGGCATACCGCATAAATAAAAAGACGTGTGAGCCAACCCCATCAGTAATGGTCTCCCTTTTCTCACACTGTAAATTTTCTCCTTAAACGTTACATGACCTGACCGGCAAGCTCAAAAGGACGCTACAAATTTACCTAGTGGACACGGCTGGTTCTCTTCTTCTTTCTGGGGTTTTACGTGACAAAACCAGTTCTGATTATAAGGCACCCCGTAGTGGAGGGCTCCGGAATAATTTTGACCACCTGGGGTTCTGTAACGTGCACACGGCTGGTTCTCTAAAAAACTATTACTACAGTATGCCAACGGATACCCATTCCTGTATTTGTGCATTTTCTGAGAACACGGCTGGTTCTCAGAAAATGCACAAATACAGGGATGGGTATCCGCTGGCATACTGTAGTAATAGTTGGCGCAAGTTAGCTACGACATTGCTGCCATACTTCAACTGTCACATTTCATTTCAAGAAATTTAAGCTCACCATATGTGTATTTAAATGCCAGTGGCAGTTAATCTGAGAACAAGAAAGAAATTATTGTAAATAGCAATGTTAAAGTAACAATTGTAAGCAAAGGTAAGCACGCTGCACACTTAGACCTGTGACATATTTGGCACACTACCGTTCGAATTCTAACATACACAAAAACTGCACATGCATGTAGCATAAACAGAGGAAAATTCAGAAATAAAAGCTACAGCATAAGGAACAGTTTCAAAACAATAAAACCAAAATAAGAAGTGTAATATACTGTGTGCAAAGCAAAAAATAAAATTGAACTTGCAGCCAAGTGATTAAAGCGAGAAAAAAATGCTAAACATCAGGACATGTTAGGTTTAGTATTATGTTGAACATGATATAACATGTGTGCATAATGTTATGAAACACAAATAAGCAGCAAGTTGAATAAAGTTGCATAAATATCTAGCCTATTTAGTAAGCTGAGTTGAGTAATATGTCAATAAGCTTATACACAAATCATACTGAGATCGTACTTTCTGGTACAGGTACACTTCATACATACCTGATATGACCTCCAGATTACACGCCGTGCTGCTGTAGCCATGGCTGCGGGATCCCTGCATAGGGTCATAGGATCACTGCTATAGGGTCACGGTCCCACCACTGCAAAATGAGTTCTGCGTTAACTTATAGCATTGATTGGTACAATAAAACTGTCATATTGTGAACACATGTAAGATGCACATAAAAACAGTCACGAAAACATGTCTGCACTAGTGCAGGGTGGCAGCGGAGCACAAGGTCGAGTCACTGAAGAATGTCCTGATAATAGGGACCCCTTTATCAATGTAAAATTTTGAACACGCATGCAGCAGCACATACAAGAAATGTTTGTTTACATACTAGAGTTCGCTTTCATGACTTCGTTTAAACAACTTTCCCCTGCCATGTTTAGTTACGTCAAAGTTATAGCAACACCCCTTGTTTTTAAAAGGACGCTGTACTAGTAGCAAGCTGTGACTGCTTACATTTTCATTTTCTCCTCAAACTGCTCGTAAACCGAAAACCTGGTAAGCAGAGATTATTTACAACGTCGAACAGTTTATAAGCGAATAAACGTAATTGCAGTAAGAATCGGTGAAGAGACAGATGAGTCATTATTATGCAACTTCAGCAGAAAAGTGGAAGCGCACGTACAGGTGAACACGATTACTTCCTAACGTATCCTTTCTCATGGGAAGAAAACGGTTATCAGGATATTCAATTTCGCATCAAAGCAATTAATTTCCGTAACTAAATTCTGACAAACAGCGCTCAGCATGCACAAGCACAGGTTTCACTGTTGTCGCAGAAGTTCTATTTCCTACGTTCGCAAGGCACGCTATGCACACACAGGAGCATGCACAACACACGTGTACTAAGCAAGTACGACTGCTTACCTTTTCAATGGTAGGACGCTCTCCAAGTTGCCGGTGCTGCGTCGACGACATTACTCCCATCATAGATGTCGCTGCGTAGTGGACGAGCTGAGGCACGCTAACAATACGCGTTATTACTTTTCGACGTCCACCCAACTTTCCACGAACACCAGACAAAGGCCACGGCACGAAAATCGTTGGTGCACATTTGCCTGGCGCGCCAAGCATACGGCAAGTTTGCAGCGAGACACAAAGTATCTCCTGGCACTTTTGTGCATGCTAACTACATCCAGTTTCATTACAGCAAACATAAAAACACACGATCAAGCAACACATCGTAGCAGCACAGATGCATCTCCCACAGACGACCGCCATCTTGAAGACTGATGAAAAACAACAGTACCACCTGCATACTTGTGAGGTTGTAGTGGCCTCCGTGATGCGAACAATAATAACAAGTAAATTCATATTTTGTGCCCTGTTACGCCCAGCTACCTATATATGTTGCGAGGCAAAACAAACCACCGAACAGTCCCCATTTTACGCTATAGTTTATCGTAGAAAGATATTCTATGACGTATTTTCAATTTTGGATTGCTTCTGCCTTCTGCAGCCAGCAAAAGCATGGCCTTAGAGATCTGGTTATGTTGTCCTTTGAAAGACGTCGCTGGGGCGTGAGTTGAACGATTTTGACTGCCTGCGCCGTCACTGCGTTTTAGATAACTTCCTGCTGTCGTTAACATCAGCTGTAGGCTCAGAAATTGGCGAAACGATCTCTGCAGGGTGCCTCGATCGCGGTTTTCGCATAAACCCCAGAATTGGTTTTAAATCAACATTTTGGCAAACTATGTAACACTACGATTTGCCTGTAAATTGTGCTCGATATGATAGACTAATAATCTGTAGTATTAGCCCTCCTCCCCCCCCCCCCCCCCCCCGCGCGCCAGAAAAAAAAATATCACAGCCCTTCCACAATGTGCAGATCGAAGACCAGCGAGGCTGTTGGTTTTGCTTCATTATATTTAATTTTTTTTACTTTGGTGGTTGTGTTAAATGGTTGGAAAGACACAACACATAACTTCGTTGCATCGCCGCGCGCCGTATTCTGTATGTGCGAGTGAAAGCGAGTTTAGGCGACTAGATTCGCACCATCGGCCTCAGCACGTTGGGCTGCGGCGCGTATCGGCTTCTCGTCGCTTTCGCATCCATTCGTGCTGGTGAGTGCAGCGGCGCTCCTCGAAGGCGCGCTCTTCCTCTTCGGAGTGAGCGACACGGGTCTTACCCATACCGAGTCCAAGGGGCAACTGATGACGTCGCTTGGGAAATGTCTATGTCACGAGAGAATGAGACACAGCTACTGGTTGGTAAGACTATTGCGTTTAATCATTGACGTTTCGACACGCGTCGTCATAGACTAGCGTTTCGGCAACAGCGTTCATCGCGCCGGCGCATTGTTTTTGTCTCTCTGGGTCCCATGTGTGTGACAAGGGTAATTGAAGGGCGCGTTACAGGTCCCCGAGCCCACAGAGGTATGCGCCATTGAGCTTGGACCCTTTCTGCAATATCGCCAGGATCAGCCCACATGACATGCGTATGTGCCATTGCGCTTAGCCCCTTTTTGCACGACCTCCAGGATCGGCTCACTTCTCTTTTGTCAAAATTTCGGACATTTTTTTCTTGATTCTAACCAAAGACAGCTTCGCTGTATAAAATAAAAAATAAGAAAAAATAAAAAAATAAAAGTTGGTGACATACACATTCTTATGGCATGTGCTTTGACATTAGCAATAACAAAAAGAAGCTGTGTACTCCTCTCATCAGAAATCCTAATATGCATTGCCATTTGAATCTCTGATGTACTTGTGACACTAAACAACTATATACGATGTATTTCTGATGCCTGTCTGTTGGCACATTAGAAATGAATAACGTCATAATCAGAAAATGATTGTTCATTTTCATAATGGAAGTCCTGACTGTCGGGCATTTACCCTCCGGATTTTTAGGCGTCAGTTTCGTCACATCCCGCGTCTTCAAACTAGTGCCTACCAATATTAGTGCCTTCTGTCTCCTGACGTCATGCTCTACGTAGGCTCCTTTCCTCAGTTCTGCTCTGACGTTTACATGGATAGGACGCGTGTTGTACGGTCCGAAGAAAAACAGCGTGCCTACTGAGAACGACGCCGTGAACAGAAAAGGGAGTGGGTGCGGTGGCGGAAAGAGACCACCGACGATGAGCGGGCCGCGGACGCCCAGCGTAAGCATTCTGCCCGCCAGGACGGCGAGGTGATAATAAATGCGAACCGTCCATGTGGCCCGATCCCACAAGCTTGGAACGTTTCACCGGATGAACGGTGCATCACCGCATACACAGGTTAGCTGGTCATCCACCTTCACAGCTGGAATGGCACAGTTTTTATATGCGAAGCCTTTCTTGGTGAACATTTGCCACTATCTATCTATCTATATATCTATCTTTTTATGCATCTATCTATCTATATATTTTACCGGAGCACATTGGCACCAGCTCTGTGCCAGTCAGTGTGGAAGAAGACGTTGACGATCGTGTGGTTCGCGCTAGGTCGGTTTGTGAGCCAGGTTGTTTTAACCGTCAAGCTTCGTCAAGTCGACCTGCCGAATACTCTTGTCACATTTGGTGGAGGTGCTGGGTCGTCACTTTCAGCGTCCTAGGACTCCGCAGCCGTACGCTACCATCTGCATTCCCTATGACCGAGGACGCCGGCCCCTCGCGAGCTGCCCCTGCTCCCACACCTGTCGTGTGATCTGGGGTGGTTCGTCAGCGTGATCCTCCAGTCTTCAGTGGCACTGACGGTCACGACGTGGAAGACTGGCTGGCTGAGTATGAACGTGCTAGCGCTCACAACAAGTGGGATTACCGCGACTAGCTGACTTACGCCATCTTTTACCTTGCCGACGTGGCCAACCTGTGGTTCAAGAACCACGAAGCTCATTTTACCACCTGATCAGCGTTCAAAGAGACCCTCGTTTCGTTTTTCGGGCGGCCAGCGGTGCGCAAGCTTCGCGCTGAACACAGCCTCCGCGAACGATCTCAACAAATTGGTGAGACCTTCACGAGCTACGTTGAGGATATCGTGGGCCTCTGTAGGCGGGTGAATGCGTTCATGTTGGAACCTGTCAGAATCAAACACATAATGAAAGGCATAGACGATGACGCCTTTCATATGCTCGTGGCCAAAAACCCACAAAGCGTGGGCTTTGCCAGAGTTTTGACGAGCTGCGTAAACAGCGCATCACCACACGTCGCCCTGGAATGCAACCGGCTGACCTTTCAGCTTTGGCTCCCAGCAGCGCTTGTATTGACTACACCTCCTTGCTGCCTCAAATTCAGCAATACGTACGCGACGACGTAGCACGTCAGCTCTCTCTTGTGGCATCGGTCACCGAGCCTCTCCCCACACTGGATCAGTCGCTTCGTCGGGTTATTCAGACGCAAGTTGCTGACGCCCTGCCGTCCCCTGCTTCGCCGCCGCAAGTTACGGCACGGCTACAAGTTACGCCTAGGGCGCCGCTACAAGTTACGGCGCCGCACACTTATGCTAAGGCCCTTACACGATCTCATGCCCAACCGACGCCAGTCCCATCCATCCCAGCCACCAACTTCTACACGCCGCCAAGTCCTGTACGGCCGGTTTACGTACCGTTCTCGCATCCGAGACCACCTATCAACCCCTAGCGCACTCCGGACAACCGGCCAGTGAGCTACGCTTGCGGTATTCCGGGACATGTTGCGCGCCTCTGTCGCCGCCGTGGACTCTATTTTCGCAATGGCGCTTCCAACATTGACCATGTCCCTCAACAAGCTACAGACCGTCTTACATCTGACCAAAGGGACTCGTATTCACGTCGCACCGCCTTCAATTCACGCCGATCTCCTTCTCCCCACCGCCGCTCCCTTTCCCCCATGATTCGCCATTCCAACCATGCCCAGGAGGAAAACTAACAGTTGCAGTTCCTGAGGCAAGAACTGCGCCGTCGTCGAAATTTGCAAGGCCTCTTCTTTCGCCACCCAACGAGATTGTAGTGTTCCTAGACGGTGTCACGACGAACGCTCTTGTCGACACGGGAGCAGCTGTTTGTGTGATTAGTGAGTTTCTATGCCGCAAACTGAACAATGTGACGACTCCTCTTTTTGATATTTCGCCACGCACAGCGAGCTCGCAGCACGTCAAGCCTACGGTCACCTGCACCGCTCGTGTTTAATTCGAGATGTGCTCTATGTTGTCGAATTTGTCGTCCTTTCTCATGCGTCGCACGACGTTATCCTGGACTGGGACTTCCTTTTTGCGCATCATGCAGTTGTCGACTGCGCTCGTGCACAACTCACCTTGTCTCCGTTCTTTTACCACAACCATCGATGACCCTCGCCCGTCTGCTAACGTGGTTGTCGCTGCTGACTTCATCATCCCTGCTTTCTCTGTCGCCTTAGTGTCCGTCACCTGTGACGCTGTCCCCAATTCCACTGCACTTTTTGCACCGTCTGAGGAATGTGCGCGTCGCCGGAACCTTGTGCTACCGTTTGCAGTCGTGACACTTGATGATGATTCCGGTGCCGTTGATGCGTGTAATCCGTTTTCCTGCCCTTCAACTCTATTACATGGCGAATCTGTTGGGCGTCTCCACACTTTTGATTCCATCTTTCCGTTTGATGCCCCTTGCGATCTTTCTGTGCTACTTAGACGACATAGTTGTCTTTTCTCCCAATTTTTAATCTCATCTTGATCGCCTCGAGCAAGTTATTGAGTGTCTCGTGGCCGCCGCTTTGCAATTAAACTTGAAAAAATGTCATTTTGGTGCCAGACAGCTTACGGTTCTAGGCCACGTCGTTTCACAAGAGGGGATCCTGCCAGACCCTACCAAACTGCGTGCCGTTGCCGAGTTTCCCAAGCCTACCACTCTTAAAGAGCTCCGTAGCTTCATTGGCTCGTGCTCTTATTTTCGGCGTTTCATCCGTAATTTCGCCTCTATTATCACCCCCTTGACTCAGCTACTTGCCAGCAGCGCTGACCCCTCGGCGTGGACTCCTGATTGTGACGAGTCATTTAAGACGCTCCGCCGGCTCCTTGCGTCCCCTCCAGTACTGCGCCACTTCGATCCCAATGCGCCTGCTGAAATTCACTCGGACGCTAGCGGTGTCGGTCTTGGTGCCATTCGCGCCCAACGCAAAGACTGCTATGACGAGTAGGTCGTTGCTTATGCCAGCCGTACCCAAACAAAGGTAGAGTCAAACTATTGTGTAACAGAAAAAGAATGTTTGGAAATTATTTGAGCGATCGGGAAATTCCGTATACTTACCTTTATGGACGCCAGTTTGGCGTTGTGACTGACCACCATGCCTTATGCTGGTTTTCATCTATGAAATACCCCACTGGCCACCACGCTCGTTGGGCTATACGCCTTCAAGAGTATGACATATGTGTCATTTATCACTCCGGACGCAAACATTCAGACGCCGATGCCCTATCCCGTTCTCCGCTGCCTGCCAACCTACTTTGCTTACAAAATTCCACCTGCGGTTCGTCGTCCCTCAGCATCACCGAGATGCCGGCCGAGCAACGCAAGGATCCCTGGATCGCTTCTCTGCTTGACGTTGTTTCTCACCGTTCGCTTGAATCTGTTTCACGCACCATTCGTCGCCAAGCGCAACACTTTGTCGTTCGCGAAGGCTTGTTGTAGCGCCGCCATTACTAAACCGACGGCCGCAGGTGGCTGCTTGTTATCCCGAGTCATCTGCGCTCGGACATATGCGCCGCCTTCCACCACGATCGTCAATGCGGCCACGCTGGCGTATTCAAGACCTACTCCCGCCTACTCCTGAGGTATTACTGGCGCGCCATGTATCGATACATTCGCCAGTACGTGCGCTCATGCCTTTCGTGCCAACGCCGCAAGACTACCCCTCATAGCACCGCGGGACCTCTTCAACCTTTACCGGGCCCTGTATGACCATTTGACCATGGTGGCATTGATCTTTACGGTCCCCTTCCTAACACTCCTGCAGGCAACCGGTGGATCATTGTCGCCGTCGACCATCTCACACGGTACGCTGAAACATCTGCGCTACCAGCCGCCACCGCGATAGACGTCGCTCGCTTCCTTCTTCGCCACCTTATATTGCGACACGGTGCGCCCCGTGAATTATTAAGCGATCGTGGCCGCGTCTTTCTCTCAAGCGCTATCGAGGCACTGCTCCAAGAATGCCGCATTGTTCACCGCACCACCTCTGCATACCATCATCAAACCAATGGAATGACGCAGCGTTTCAACCGTACCCTTGGAGATATGCTTGCGATGTACGTGTCCAATGATCACTCCAATTGGGACCAGGTGCTCCCCTTCGTCACGTACGCCTATAACTCTGCGCCACAAACTACCACCGGCTTCTCTCGTTTCTTCTATATGGACGTGAACTATCTGCTCCATGGACACCATTCTCCCCTACCGACCCGATGTTTCTGAAGCCACGCCTGTTTCCGAAGCGGCTGCTTATGCTGAAGAGTGTAGTCAACTGGCTCGCTCGTTTGCCGCGCAATATCAATGTCGCCAAAAATCTCGCCATGACGAATCCGCATCCAGTGCGCACTATTCCCCAGGAATGCAAGTTTGGCTCTGGGTCCCATCCACTACTCCCGGCCTTTCGACCGAGCTTCTCTCGAATTACCATGGTCCCTACCGAGTAGTAGAGCAAACGTCTCCCGGGAACTACATCACCGAGCCGCTCGAGCCATCTTCCGACCACCGCTGCCGAGGGCGTGAAACAGTTCACGTCGGACGGCTGGAACCGTGCTACGACCCTCCTGTGCTGTCATTCCCCTAAGTCGCCAGGTTGGCTCCTTTCTGCGTGGAGAGTGATTGTACCGGAGCACATCGGCACCAGCTTTGTGCCAGCCAGTGTGGAAGAAGACGTTGACGATCGTGTGGTTCGCGCTATGTCGATTTGTGAGCCAGGTAGTTTTAACCGTCAAGCTTCGTCAAGTCTGCCTGCTGAATACTCGTGTCACAGTATATATATATATATATATATATATATATCTAGCCGCCTACGTCTTGGAGCTCTCATGGTCGTTTCGTGTACTTGGTATGTACTATCGGCCAAGAAAGTAAACGGACCACGGCTCCGACGGCCGGAGCGGCTGCCTGGCCACAACGGGGCGCTGCTGTCTCGCTCCGCGTAAAGCCCCTATATTTATAAAAGTAGCGCCATCCACTTCCCTCCTCCTCCGTTCCACTATCGCGCTCGGCGCGACCAGCGCGATCGAGGCGCGATATCGACAGTGGCGCCGCCTGCGTCGGGCCTGCCGTGGCAGACGACAGCTAACGCGCTACCAGAGGAAATCCGAGGAAAACTTCGATCGCGCCCTGTGGAGACGTTTTTAAGGCGCGATTTTGCTTCGTCAGTCAGTAACTGGTCTTAATAATGCCGTTTTGGAAGTAGCAACGCGACGATGCGAGACGGCGCAAATATCAAGTGTGCAGTAAGCGTTTGCGCACGCCGGATGGTAAACAAAAAAAGCCTTTTGCCCTCGCCTTGTCGGTTGCGGCAACTTAAGGCGCAGCAGCATGCCATCACAACGAAGTTCTTGTCCCTAACACGTTTGATCCGTTTGTGCGTACAGCACTTTCGTCGCACAGGCCCGAGAATGGCAGTCGGAGCGCGCTGGAAAGAAAAAAAATATACAAAAGCGCGACGCGAACTTCCACGTGACACGGATTGGCCAATGGGGGAGCGGAGGAGGCTGGGGCGACAGGAGGCGGCTAAGAGAGGGCGAGGAGGAAGCGCCGGAGTGAGCGCGGTGGCGGCAAGATCTAAGAATGGCGCTACTTTTATAAATATAGGGGTTTTACGCGGAGCGAGACAGCAGCGCCCCGTTGTGGCCAGGCAGCCGCTCCGACCGCCGGAGCCGTGGTCCGTTTACTTTCTTGGCCGATAGTACTATAATTGGTATAGTTTGAGAAGGGTGTATGACGAGCATAAATGATAGTCATGATATTTCCGCGACGCTCTCTTTGCCCAACCACACTTACGAAGAAGACAACGACCTCGAGTGTGTGTATCTCAACACACTTGAAAAATGGCTGGAAGGAATTCGCCTACCTTTGAACGTTAACAAGAGTGCGGTGCTGGTCTTTCCGCTACGTAGTCCAGTGTATTTAACTCTCTGTTATCAGAACAAAGAAGTCATCCCCCAAGTTGAACAAACCAAGTACCTTGGGGTGATTTATGACAAAAAGTTGTCGCAGTTTCACCTGAAAGGCGAAGCATCAATTGCGATAGCAAATTTGTAGAGAGCTATACGGAGTAATGATAGTAGCTTTATCAGCTGTATAAACTTGGACATGCAGCAGCACCGGCAACACGCAGAACTGTTGTCGACGCCGTCGGCGTTTTGCCCGCGTTCCCACAAAATGCGTGCGGCGTTGGTGAGTGTTGCCAGAGCCTCTGATATAAATAGGCACTTGGTGCCGCAGCTAAACGTCGCCTCCCTTCCCTGCCCCTCCCCCCCCATGGCCTTTCGTGCGTCAGAAGAAGGCGTGTTTGCTCTACATATATGGTGATTGTAAAGGAGAAAAGAGACGCCTACTTCTGCAGCCCCTAAGCGAGCACGGCGCAGAACGCGCGTTTGTTCTCCGCCGTGCGTTAACTCCCCGTGAAAGACGCGCCCCTCGCGCCCTTTCACTCGCACATACAGCGTTTGGCGTGCGGCGACGATTTCATCTCCAAATGACGTCATACGGAACCTCACGGCGACGACGACGGCGACGGCAGAAATCTGCTTTTGAGTGTCCATATAATTGCTATCGCAATAATAAACTCAACTGACTACCGCATATTAAGTACATTTCTAAAAAAGGGGGCCGTGCTCTCGGAATATTACGACGGCTTAGCAACGTCTGGCATGCGAAGAGAAAGACTACTAATGATATGCAGCATGTATGTCAGGCCAGTATTAGAATTTGGGTGTGTTCTGTTCTCTGGAAGTGCCGCGTACATAATTCGTCCCCTTGTTTTAAAAGAACGGGATGCGCTCCGACTCTGCCTTGGCCTCCCCAAATTCGTATCGAACGCTGTGCTTTACCTGGAAGCGCGAGTGCCATCGTTAATGGCTAGATTCAGACTACTAACAGTCCAAACCTTTCTGCGACTGCACGAATCACCTTTCAGAAGACACCAGACAGTGTTTATAAGTCAGCCCACTTTATTTTTTAATGTCCACTGGCCCCGTTTTCACACGCCACAGGTGGTTTTTGCGCAGGCAATACTCGAGCCATTGAAGGTTAAACTCTATAACTCCTGCATAGTCTACTACGCTCTCTCTAGAAATAATTTTGATAACATCTACCCAAGCAATGCAAAACATTTATCTTCACAAATTCTCAAGCCATGCTGGATGATCACTTGTGTCATATTCAGACCAATGCTATAAAAGCTACAGATGAATCACAGAACCACGAAAAGGCAGGTGTAGGAATTTTTTCTCATTCGCTAGATTGGTCCTATTCGATTAGACTTCCAGATTTTACTACTATCTACACAGCGGAATTCTTAGCTGTGGTTTTAGCATTACGGAAGTTGAACCCCTCTCATTGATCAGTTGCTATTATGACCGACTCACTCTCTCTATGTTCATCGCTTACAACGCGCAGTGAGTCAAAAATTTTGCAAGAGTTAGACCTTTTAGCTCCGTCTCATTTTAGTTTCCCTAGCTTAATTTGGGTGCCCGGGCACAAAGGTTTGCCTTTGAATGAGTGTGCAGATTCATTAGCAAAGGCTTCCCTGGGGGGTCCTTTAGTACCTGCCGTTCCCCCAACCGCCTATATCACTGCCGCTAGGTTTAGGAGATTAACAATGATTAATGAGATATATAATTCTAGTATGGCTTCGCATTCTTACTACCACCATCTACTATTCCCTTGGAATCGTAAATTCTGCCCATCACGAAAATTAGTGATTACACTAACCAGGATACGTTGCCGCATCCCGACACTAAATTTCTATACACAAAGGGCTGGTTTGGCGGCATCTCCTTTGTGTATAGAGTGCGGCGAACCAGAAACTATTGATCACTTTCTCCTTGTTTGCCGACGATTCTCCTCAGTAAGGAAAAGGGTGCTTGAGGACCCTTTAAACAAACTTGGCCTCAGCATGAACGCTCCCGTCTTGCTTTGGTTTGGAGCTTCCACATTGGGGTACAGCCACCAGAATGTTTGCGCTGCAATGCAAAAATTTATCATTAATTCGAATCGACTAATTGCCTTCTAAAATAGTCAATTATAATAAGTAATTAGAACACCAAGCAGAATTCATCTTCCTTTTTTCTTTCTTTTTATCTTTTTCAAAATTTTTTAAAATACATTTTCTCCAAACCGCCCAATTCTTGGCCGATCCCCCACGGTGGGTATGTGCCATTTGTACTGTGGATCATCATCATCATCATCCACACTCTGTATATCAAAAGATGTGTATCCGATACCATGCATTCACGATTCCCTCGACAGGCTACGGCATGCACGTTACTTCGCATTGATGGACTTGAAAAGTGGATACTGGCAAATAGAGGTCGATGAGCGGCATCGCGAAAAGGCTGCTTTTGTGACGCCTGATGGGCTCTATGAATTCCCCTTTGTTTTGTGCTCCGCCTCAGCCACGTTCCAAAAACTAATGGATACTGTTCTCTCGGACCTTAAGTGGAAGACTTGCTTAGTGTACGTAGACGACGTGATTGTTTATTCTGCCACATTTGATGAACATATAAGACGGCTACGATCAGGTCCGTCGTGTTCAATTTAAAGCTAGAAAAGTGCCACTTTGGGTATCAAGAACTACAGTTTTTGGGCAACGTTGTAAGTCACAAAGGTGTCAGACCTGATGCTGACAAAATCGCAGCCGTCGCAAAGTTTTCAAGGCCTATGGACAAGAAGGCACTCAGACGCTTCCCCTGGGCCTCTGCACATATTACCGGTGATTTATTGCGGGGTTTGCATGCATTACCTCACTGCTCACCTGCCTAACAAGAGAAGATATCACATTTGTGTGGGGCGAGGAGCACGAGGTGGCATTTAACGAGTTGCAGCACCGTATACAAGCTCCGCCTATTCTTGCCCACTGTGACTTCAATGCACCGACAATGATCCGCACCGATGCCAGCAATGTGAGTCTAGGCACCGTCCTTGTTCAGCGGCAAGACTGCGCTGAGCGAGTCATTGCTTACGCGAGTAGAACACTGTCACGTGCAGAGTCGAACTACTCCACCACAGCGTAGGAATGCTTAACTGTATAGTATGGGCAGTTACCAAGCTGTGCCTGTACATATACGGCCACCCATTTCAAGTCATAAGTGACAACCATTCTCTCCATTGGTTGACCAACATGAAAGATCCATCTGCACATTTGACACTAGAGACCCTACGGCTTCAAGAGTACGACATGAAAGTGGTCTACAAATCAAGAAGGCAGCACTTGGATGCTGACTGCCTTTCCAGATCATCGATCGAATCGTCAGGCGAAGATAATGACGAATACGCAGGGCTATTTAGTTGTTGACGCGGCCACCATCTCTCAACAACAGCAAGAGAACCAGAAGCTCGCTTCACTAATTGATTTCTTAGAAGGCCGCTCCACAAACAAGCATCGAGCGTTCTCAAGGCACCTGTCATCATTCTGCATACGCAACAGTGTTCTTTTTAGGAAGAACTTCTCTTCAACAGGGAAGAGATATCTACTAGTCGTCTATAAAACTCACCGCAATGAAATCTTGCAAGCCTGTCACGGTGGAGTGGGTATGTGCAAGAGGCCTCAGGCCACCTAGGCTACACAAGAACATTAGCACGGATCAAAGAGAAGTACTACTGGCCACGGCTGGCAGCACAGGTGAAGCATTACGTTCGAACGTGCCTTGACTGTCAGCGACGAAAAGTGCCAACATTTTACAGAGCCTACCAAAGAAGCAAGACAGCTCGCGCGCGTTGGCATAACAAGCCAACAAGACCATGATGAACGTCGTTACAATCAAAACCATCAATGTGTCGTCTACCAGCCCGGCCAAAGAGTCCGGGTGTGGACTCCAGTACGCCGCCGAGGCCTCGTGAAGAAACTTATACGCCGATACTAGGGACCGTACAAGGTTCTACGACGCCTAAGCGACGTCAACTATATGAAGTCGTTCCTGACAGCCCATCGTGCTCGAGGCGCCGTCAGGACCTGCCTGAGACTGTGCACGTGGTTTGCATAAAACCCTATTTTTCCTAATGACCTGGACACTCTCTGGTTCGCTAGACATTGGGTGCTACCCGCCGAGCATCTGGACGATGCTCCTTCTGGAGGGGGGCCAATGTCGCGACGCTGCCTGTGCCCAAGCACACCGACGACGAAGACGATGACCTCGAGTGCGCAAGCGAGGTGCTAGAGAAGAAGCATGAACTGAGCGCTTGTTCTAAATGTCTCGATTAAATACCGCTCTCCGCTATTCTCTCCAGTGAGCCGCGACAATATGACTGTGATGACATGCGTGTAGGTCATGAAAGAGCTACCTGTCTTGGTGCTCTCGTGGTCGTTTCGTTTACTTGGTAAATACCAAAATTGTCATAGTATGGCAAGAGTGTATGACGAACATAAATGATAATCCATGACATGAATGATATGCGTGGCATGTAGGTGATAAAACATATGCCTAAAATTACAATGAACCAGCGAAAAAAGATTAACACCCAAAAATGGACTCAGAAAT
Source organism: Dermacentor silvarum (assembly GCF_013339745.2). Taxonomy (NCBI): domain Eukaryota; kingdom Metazoa; phylum Arthropoda; class Arachnida; order Ixodida; family Ixodidae; genus Dermacentor; species Dermacentor silvarum. The sequence continues at coordinate 127,577,837 of NC_051158.1, read as the reverse complement.
GAACTCTGACGTGGGTACTAAGTGAAGAAAACACTAAAGCATGTTGGTAGAGTTCATAGTCATGAGCTTGACTCAGCAAAAATGACGATGACTCTGCGGAATAAATATTAACACTCAAAAACCACCGAAATGGGTTCTGACGTGGGTACTAAGTGAAGAAACACTAAATGATGGGGGTCCAAAATCAAAAAAGATGGCTGACTAATGGAGTAGCACACGAGGAATAAGGATTATAAACAGGGATAAGGTGCCTCAGAAAGGCTGGCCAACGTTTCGATAGGAGGACCTATCTTCGTCAAAGGCGGCCTCGTCATCCTCGGCGGGTTAGTTTTAAAGGGTTAGTGGAGTGACGTCACGTCGATGTCCGCTGTAGCTGGCTGTAAAGGGAGAGACTGAAAAGAAAATGAGCGCCGGCGCTTGACTGGCTAGGCGCGGTTTCTAAGACGAGGGGACAAGAGCGGGAGAGCGAGAAAGTGGCAAAAAAATTATAAAAAAGAAAAAAACCGTCAGAGGGGGTTGGGGGAGCGAAAGGCGAGTGAGCGTTCGGAGGAGTCATGGTCGGCGTGCCTTTGGGGTCCCTGAAGAGCCGGTCAGTGTGCAGGTCACAATACGAGTTGAAAGCATGACTTGAGTAGCGTAGCATCAAGGCATCGGGTAATTTTGTGGTTGACAGGGAGCAGCTTGGTCCGTCAAGGGACGTTAGCCTCACTAGTTCGCCCTAGGCGTCGTCGCGGCGGTATACAGAATTGGCGAGACCTTGTGTGGTCAAGGCGCCGAAAAAGGTATCCTGGCGTCTGGGATTTTGGACTGTCTCGGTGTGGATCTTGTGTGGAAAAAAAAAAACGTGCGTTTGAGAAAAAGAAACCCGGCGCAGGAGGGTGACAGTGTAGAAAAAATATAATTACAGATTTAAACATGGGGGGGGGGGGGGGGGAGACAGGTATACCTGGAAAAGCGCTCGTATGGTTGATCAATGCGCGAAAGCATGGAGGACGATAATAAATTGAGTGGTAGGGGAGATGCAGGGAAGAACTGGAAATGGAAGAATAGGTGAGGTTGAGGGGAAAAAGAAAAAAAAGAAAAGAAGAAAAAAACACTATTTAAAAAAAACCGGCAAAGGAGAGTGACAGCGGAAGAAATATAATTTGAAACATGAACACTGAGGGGACAGGTGTACCTGGAAAAGCATTCGTATGGTTTATCAATGAGTAAAAGCATGGTGGAGGATAATAAATTGAGTGGTAGGGAAGATGCAGTGAAGAACTGGAAATGGAAGAATAGGTGAGGTTGAGCATCGAGATTAGCTGGAGGTTTAACTTGTTTTGCGCCTTTGTTAATGGTATAGCAATTTAAGGTTTATGTTACTGCTTTTAGCGATTCTAAGTTGCCACGCGATAAATTCATCCCCGTGGGGTGCAGGCATTTAAACTTGTGTATGAGGTAGGATTCTGTATATTTTCTCTCGCGAGGTGAACGAAAATTTGTAGTATATAGAGTCTTGCTTCATCAAATATATGGCCGTGCTCATTGAAGTGGCTGGCTACTGCTTTAGGTAAATTGTGTTTTGTATCTGCGCGATGGCCGTTCAGTCTCGTGTGCATTTCTTGTCCAGTCTCACCTATGTATTGCTTGTTACAAGCGGCACATTCTAGACAGTAGACTACGTTGCTTGACGTGCAGGTGAAATTCGAAGTTACCTTGTGAATGTAATCTGACGCTGTACTTTTTACTGTAGTAGTAGATTGAATATGTTTGCATGTGGAACACCTGGAGCGGCCACAGGGACCGGATGTTGGTTTCGTCTTTGTCCTTAGTTTGGCGTGTACCAGAATGTCCTTGAAATTACTGTTCCGTCTGTAGGCTACTCTGGGCGGGTCGGGAAAGATCAAGTTTCTGGTTGCTGGTGAGAATTGGGTGGTATTTCCTGAGGATATTGTTCACGTTGGGGAGTGCGTTTGAGAATTTAGTAGTAAGAAGAGGCGTTGTTGTCCTTGTGATCTTAGGGCGGGGTTTGAGGACCTTGGCTCGCTCAAGCTTGGTTGCAGCGGTGTAGGCTTTCTGAAGGGCAGTGTTCGGGTAGTTCCTGCTTGATAGGGTTTCCTTAAGGTGATCGAGTCTGTCTATGTAGTCATGGTTTTCAACGCAAATGCGACGAAGTCGTGTGGCTTGGCCTTTAACGATACCTTGTTTGCAATGGCTGGGATGGTGGCTTGTATAATCTAGGTACTGTTGTTTATCAAAAGGTTTTATATACAGCGTTGTCTTTAGTGTCCCATTATCAATATATATTGTTGTGTCTAGAAAGTTTATGCGCTCATTTGAAGATTCCGATGTGAATTTTATTGTTATGTGAAAAGAATTTAGGAAAGTTACAAATTTATCTAAACTTTCCTGACCATGTTCCCATATTATGAATATATCGTCTATGTATCGTAGGTATGTGTGGGGCTTGTGGGTGCAACGAGATAGGAAATCCGTTTCTAGAGTACCCATAAATATGTTGGCGTAGGTTGGTGCAAAAGGTGTGCCCATACTTGTCCCATGTATTTGTAGATAGTAATTTTTCTCAAATTCGAAGTAATTATATGTCAGAACTAGTTCAAGAAGAGACAAGTATACTTCAATAGAGTGTTGTGCATTGTGTTTGGACAGCGTTTCTTTTATCGAGTTTAAACCATCAGGGATTGGAATGTTGGTGTACAGGGCCGTGACGTCTAGTGTTGCGAGAATTATGTTTTGCGGTAGTGTGCCTTTTGTAGTAATGTCCTCTATAATTCTGAGTAGATGGGGGGTATCTTGTACAAATGACGCAAGTGTTTTCGGAAAGTCACCAAGGAAGTGGTTAAGAAATGTGGAGAGGCTTTCAGGGTGTTTTTTCGGGGTGTTGTTGTTCCATACTATCGGACGCCCTGGGATATTAGCGGTGTGAAGTTCAGTGGGTGGAATTTTATGAATTTTCGGAAGGAGGTAGAAGCGTCCTGCAGCTTTGTTGCTTGGTCTAAGAAATTTGAATTCTGACGGTGTTATCAATTCATCATCCAAAAGTGATTTCAGCCTGTTGGTAATTTTCAGTGTATATGATAACGTCGGATCATTGTCTAGCTTACGGTAATGTTCAGGGTTGTTTAGCTGTCTGTAAGCCTCGTGCTTGTACTTATCTATCGGCCAAATAACTATACTTCCACCCTTATCTGCTTCCTTAATGACAATGTCGTTCCGGCAACTAAGATTTGAAATGATACGATTCTCTGATGAAGTTATGTTTTTAGGTCACTTAGCTGTCTTGGATTGGCTTATAATTTCTTTAGTGACAGTTTTGAGGTATAGGTCGAGTTCTATGGCTTGTTCTGGTTCAGGAGTCCAAGTAGATTGGGCTCTAAGTGGGGTCGTCCCGGTGTCTGGTGCGTTGTTGTCGGCGAAAAAGTGTCTTATCCGCATTCGTCGGGAAAATTCCGAAAGATCCTTGTGAAGCTCAAATTCATTTATTGTGTTGTTCGTGGGACAAAAGTTAAGGCCCTTGCTAAGTACGTCTATTTCTTCCCTACTTAATGTTTTTGAAATATCTACAACATTAGACTGATTTAATTTTGGGGAGCCTTCAGCCACGTCTGCTATTTGTAGATTCGAGCTCCCTTTTGTTGGCGTGAGGTAGCCGTTTGCCTGGAAGGTTGTTTTCTGATTGAAGTTCGCTTTCTTCCTCTGTTTTTGAACCAGTTTTCGAGACTGTGCTTCGTGGTACTGTTCTAAATCTTTCGTCTCATCCGGTGTCAGAGCTATGTTCTGAAGTCTATGGCTAAAACTTTCCAGTTGTTCTTCGCAGTGTTCCGTGAGTATATTCAAAAGTGAGAAGGAGGCATTGTTTAATGTTGTCTGCCAGTTTGCACGATGATGGGGTGGGAGTGTTCCTAGAGCTGGTATAGCCTTCAGGGTTAGTCCCTTGGGGATTATATTGTTCTGTGTGCAGTCTGTGTACGTTTTCAGATGAAAAGTGCAACTCACACGTTTCTTGGTAAGTTTTCTGGCCTGCAGAAATTCTGTACTGCGTGGCTGAGAGTGGTTACTAACTTGCAATGACTGTCATTTATTTGCCTTTTGGCGGGTAGATCTGCGTGTCGTTTGCTTCTGTTTGGCAGGTTTGTTTCCGCATGCCTCATTTAGTTCCACCTCTGTTTCTGTTTGAGTCTTTGCGTGTGCAGGCGAGCGTGTGGGTGTCTGTGTGAATGTTTCGGTTATGGATTTTGTGTTGTCTGTGACAGTTGTGTCTGTTTGTACTGCCATTGCGTGTGCAGGTGAGCGTGTCAGTGTCTGTGTGAATGCTTCGGTTATGGATTTTGTGTTGTCTGTAACAGTTGTGTCTGTTTGTACTGCCGTTGCGTGTGCAGGCGAGCGTGTGTGTGTCTGTGTGAATGCGTCGGCTATGGATTTCGTGTTGTCTGTAGCAGTTGTGTCTGTTTGCACTGCCGTTGATTTCGTCTTTGGAATAACATGTGCGCGGTGGCTCGTTTCACAATGAGTTGTCTGTGTGCCCGAAGTGACTGTTGCAGTTGTGTTGTGCGGGGTGGCACTGTCGGTAGGGTTAGATTTACAGAGTGTTTTTCTGTACTTGTCTTTAATAAAGGATTTAATGTGTTCGGAAGCTAGATGTATTCCTCTGCGGTTTAGATGGAAGCCATCCCAAGCTAGGTGTTCATGCGGTGCTTCGTGTATTTCTGCGTGGTGCATTGTGTCGACGTTCTTGTGGACGTGTTCTAAGTTAAAGATTAACGAGTAGAGTTTGTTGATTTTCTCATTGTGTTTCATGAGCTTGTTAGTTTGGTGGATTAGTGGTCGGTGTTTGTTTTGTAGGCGGGGAGCAACCGTTGTCACGGTTATGTGTGCGTTTGGTCGAGCTGTTTGTATGGTGGGTAGAAGTCATAGTCAGGAGCATGACTCACAAAAATGACAATGACTGCGAAAAAATATTAACACTCAAACATCACTTAAATGCGTTCGGACGTAGGTACTAAGTGAAGGAAACAACAAATGATGGCGATATGTCATAGTCATGACTATTACTGAGCAAAAATGACAATGACTCAGCGATTAACAATCAAAAAACCAATGGAATTGGTTCGCATGTGGTACTAAGCGAAGGAAAAGGCTAAAGGTTGGTGATCGAAGTCATGCGATTAACTAAGGCTTTCGCCTTAAGGTCTCTTGGGCGTAGCTAAAAGGACTCCTGAGGACTCATGACATGAATGTCATTATATGAGTCTCATGTAGGTCACGAAACAACCGCCTACATCTTGGTGCTCTCATGGTCGTTTCGTTAACTTGGTAGGCATCCCGCACACGGCTTCGCATAACATCGATTTCCATAGGGCGTGGGATCTGCCGGCTTTATTTTTTTTTTTCTTTCAACAGATTCCTGCTTTGTGCTTTTGGTATAGCCGTCAATTTCCCTGCCTAGAAATACCATTTTTCCTTAGAAGAATGCATTTTTCTTAAAGTTTACTATGACATTTGCGACGCTGAGGGCATGCAGAACTAGAGAAATGTGACTTGGTGATCTTTTTATGTCTTCGAGAAAACGATTGTCTTCTATATGTATAAACATCGCAAAAGCTGCCGAAGTATGGTTTCAGGATGTCATTCATGATCGTTTGAAAGCGCGCTGGGGAATTCTTCCATCCGAAAGGTAGCGGATTATATTCGAGCAAGTCGAACAGCATAACAGATGTGGTGTACGTTTTGGTCTTCACGGTAAAAGGAACCAACCAAAAGCCTTTGCAGATGTCGTTCCGTGAAAACCAGTGGCAACCACCGCTTTATCATCAAGAGTATCAATTTTTGGCATCGGAATAGAAATTCAATCTGTTTGGCAGTTTACAATCCGAGTCTAATCCGTACGACCACGAAAAGTCCCATCGTCTTTACGAGCGATAGTTATAGGCGAAGCAAACAGTGAAACTGATGGTCGGATGATGTCGGCGACCAATATTGCTTGCAGCTCCTTTTTCAAGCAAGTTTTCTTGTCTCTTGGCATATTGTATGCGGCGTTCGGAACCACTGTTGTGTCTGCGAGTTCGAAGAGAACTGCATGTGACTTCATAGCCAGAGAATGGTTTCTTATGCATACGAGCTCTGAAAATTTCAGTTGAATGTATTCTTCTCAGTGAACTAACCTTCAAGGGCTTAGTGTCTCTCCGCTTTTCGTAAGCTTAATATTTTCTTCAGGCAAAATTTTGTCATCCCAATAAAGGTTGATCTAATTTTTCATGTCATTGCGAGGTAAAAAGAAGTCATAGGTGACGCCGGGTATTGCCTACACGTCACTCTACTCAAAGTCCTTGAAATTAAATCACCACAGAAGCCCACTCACTGTGGAAGCTTCCTGCCCCATCTTAACCCGGTAGACGAAAGGTCCTCCCACTTCGCAGAAGACTGCTGTCTATTACTTTTTGATGATGGACACAGACACGCCCCTGTATACGACTAGGTTCATCTCAATACCATCAATATTGACAAGGGACATGAATGAAGTAGACTAGAAGAAGCGAAGTGCACAGTTTCCTGGCCGTCTTTCATGAGAGGTCGGTCGTCTTTGCCCAGTTCTGTGCGGGGTTCGCAGACTATCGAAACGCGTAGAGTGCTATGAGGACTATTCGAGCAGCGATTCGAGGATGTCAAAAGGTTCCTAATTAACACAGCACGCTGGACGTGTTGGTAACTGAACATGTTTCTTGGGGGTGGGCAGCGCTACCCGTAGGATGGGCAGAGGAAGAGACGATACGAGCGCTGCCTGACAACTGATTTATTATGTTCGAACAAGTGAATTTATATATATATATATATATATATATATATATATATATATATACAAAATATGAACGTGTGAGGCGTGCAAACGGTGACAGGTTCCCAGCCTATCTTGCCATCAAAAAGTTTAGTTTCTTTATCATGCAAAGAGATAGAGGTCTCGCTGACACATGCGCCTGATCCGCCAATCTCGCCGTTGATTTGGTTTCTGTTTTTATACAGTATTTCAACTTTTTCAAACACGGGTATGCATGGGCAATTTCTACAATGGGTGGCCAGATTTGAACTCGTTGAATTTCTGATAGCGGCTTGGTGCTCCCTGGGGCGAATGTTGATGCAGCACCCAGTCTGCCCATAATATTTTTGCCGCATAAGAGTGGAATGACGTATACAACTCCCGCTCAACATGTCATGGGCTGTTCTGCGTGCTTGATACAGCAAATGGCCTTGGACACCTGCTTAGGTCTTCTACAGGCTCCCTGCAAATTTGGTTAATCGTATATGTGGCTAAGCTTCTACGAGCTCAATGATCTCGTTGCTGTGCACGAGAAATTGTTCTCCGCAAGGACGACTTTTCTGCGCTGGTTCCACTGGCAACTTTTTGGACACCGCATAAAATCGTCGATTGTATCTGGGGCTTTTAGCTAGACCTGCTTGGAATACGAACAGTGTCCCATTGTAACCAAGGCTATAATTGCGATCGATGAGAGTTCAATCTCTGCCATGTGCAATGGACGACGTTTCTCAAGGATGTATTCTATAGGGAGCCACACGTGCGTCTCAAGCGTAGCGCCAGCCCCCATTTCTCCTATGGATTGCATTGGAAAGCCACCAGGAAGCTGTGTTTCCACTTCTGCCATTGCTTTGGCCTTTGATCCAGAATCTGGAGTTCGTACCATTTTGTGGCCCAGACACCAAGGTAACCTCGCATGTTCTGTACTTTCTCTTCGTCGAATAGCCACCCGTTATTGTCGGAAGCTTAGGCATAATACCATAACCAATGTCAAAGGTCTTCGGAGCTTCCTTCAAAAACATGACGTTCAGCCATATCCGGCGCTCGTTCTCCTTTCCTCAGAGACTCAGCTAGTGCTGCCATAAGCTGACTTTGCTGCATCATCTGTCACTGTTGCGCTTCAGAAACTTGCAAAACGTGGCTCACCTTATCCGCTGACATATCCTCCGTCGGAGAACCACGGTGCATGTGTGTCAAGACAAGATCATTTATTTCCATAGCTGCAGGTTCACCTGGACTGACCCTGTCTGCAAAAGTTTCTCACGGCTTGTGGGTTTTTCCTTGAGCACTGCGTCGATGAGACCAGAGGAGCAGACGTGGCGCGGAAGCCTTGTTGACGGCTCATGTTGCACTTGCTAGCCAGTGAAGGTAATGAGCCGCGACGAACTCTGGTAGCCGAAGAATATAACGCGCATCCTGTCAGCTGTGCCAAATTTTCTTCATTTACTAAAGGACACACATAGCTTAATACCGACAAATGTTTTCCGCCATTTCATTCTAACTGAGCGGCCCTTCTTTCTCTTCCTTCATCCTCTTGGTCCATCCTCTTCTATCGTGGCTTAAATGCAGCACGCGTCATACTTTATTACCGATGCTGCACAGTCTTCCTACTTTACCAGGCACAAGTTATGTTCTAGTTAACTAGTTATACATTGCATCTGAAGCAAGACAAATAAAAAAGGACTCTGAAAGAGGTGGCTGGTAATAAAAACAAAGCACCAGTTGATGCCAGCATGAAAGTAAGTTACCTCTTATCTCAAATATACTGGAAGCCCCGGTACCTTAAGATAGAAGACGGGTAGCGCTCTAATCAAATAAAGAAGGCAAATCGACCGAAAAAATAACGAACAGGTGTAATTGTATGGTGTTAAACTACTGTGAACCAATGAATACTAATATCTCTGATTGGCAAGCGATCCTCGAGTATGCATTTGGAACGATGTGTAATGTTTCTAGCAATAAGCTGGAACCATTTAATACCAGTAGTATGAACGCCCTACATACTACCTGCAATGAAAGCATGAACAAGCATTTCATTCTGAAATACAGATCAGTCACGTTTGCATCAGCAGAAATGGTGCTGACTTAAACTAGTATGTTAAATAATAGAGAAGGCAAAAAGTAAATGGCTCATTGCACAAAACAAGTTTGCTGGCAATGTTGCATAAAAAATTGGTGTTTCACGTGAAAGTCGAAGCCGCGATCGCGATAACAAAATAGTAGGCAGTTATACGAAGTAAGGATACCAATTTTATATACCATATAAACTTTTAAACATAGGCATTAACTAAATAAGCATGGTGTCACGCGTGCACAAGCAAACATGAATGCATCTCACTTGATCACAGCGGAAACTCGCTTTCAAAGCGCTGGAGTGAGTAAACGAGGCAGCAGCAGCAAGCGAATGGACCTTCATGCTGCCCCACGCATCAACGCGACCTAAACCGCGAGCACACAGTGCATTGCTATCTTATAAAAATGCAGCAGATCCAACGTGCCCTGTTGCATTTTTTATACAACGAAGTTTAAGAGGCAGTGTTCACGCACACCTTCTTATCTGGCTTACGGATGCTCCGAACGATGAGCTCTGCCATGAATGTACCTTAGAATGCAAGCAACGTTATAGGGGTTGAAAAGGGAAAGCTGGCTTTCTGCGTCATTTGTTTGGCTTATCCTACCTCCCCTTGGAGGCGCAGATGTGACCATCCACGTGGATTCTAGGTGGCGCAACGTATGTGCAACACGAGGTCATGTTCTCCAGTGCCCTATCTCCCATCTCATCGCAGGTCTCCGCGTAGTTGAATGCAGTTGAATTGGATAGTAAATACCAACCTAACCTCCATAACCAACAGTGGTGTTATCCAGCGCCGGCATCAGCCAGCGTGCCGGCTCCGAATCCCACGAAGCCAAAGTGCTGCGCGTTTAAGTAGGTTTGGCTGATGTCACGTGGTCTTCGATGCTTCGTAGGTCGTCGTCGACGAGCGCCTCATCGAAACAGTGATGTATGCCGGTGATAATTGGCAATGCACTTTTGAACTTGGTTGTCGCCGTTGCCCATCCGATTTCGCTTGATGAATACGGTTTCGGCGGTAGCGGGAGCAGTGCCCGCTCGTCATCATGCCTAGCAGGATCGCTGATCCGATTGCAATGGGACTTGCATAACCAACAGTGATGTTAGCTGCATGTAAGCCAGCGTGCTGGCTCCGAACCTGATCAAGTCTTCGACGTCTTCGCTAGCTCTTGCCAATGGTCGAAGTATCCCAAGACGAACGCTGCGAACTGTCGTCCTGTCTCAGCATTTTCGGGCCGGGCGTCTCGAAACTTCACGTGGTATCCCTCTTCTGTGAAACGGAACCGCTGTAGCAGCGTCTGCTTCAGCTTTACGTAGTACGTAGAGTCTTCAGCAGACTTGCGTCCTACCACCGTTAACGCTTCTCCCGTGAGACACAAACTTAGCGACAAGGCCGACTTGTCTGTTGGCCTACCTTGGCTTGTGGCCACCCTCTCCATCCTCTGTATGTACGCATCCAATTCATCTCTACCCTCGTTATAGGGCGAAATCATCTTGTGCGAAATCATCTTGTGCGGGCTGCAAAAACTCTCACCACCACCTGTTCCGTCGCCTATAGAACTCATATTCGAACGCTGCGCCTCTGGAGCACAATGTCGCTCCTCAAGGAAGGCTCGTTCAGCCTCCATGCGAGCTAGCTCCCACTCATGATCTGCCTGTGCTGCTATGCGCGCGTCTTCTCGTTCTTTCGCTCTTTGGTCCCTCATTTCCTTCTGTTCAGCGATCACCCATGCCTGCAACGCCTCTCCACTCAGCCCCATCTTCTTCCCTAGCTCCACTAGCGTTCTCTTTTCGTACATTCTCGTCTACTGCACACAAACAACGTGAGGCTCTAAGATAGAAACAGGGTTTCGTCCTGCTCGCGAACGCCCGAAATTGTGACGATTATAGACGTTCGTCACTAGTTTGTGTGTCTTAGGATGAGAAAGGATGTGGAAGAAATGATAGTAGGCAAAGAAATGTTTATTTTTCACACAACCGATGGGCAAATGAAACGAAAGCAAAAGAAGCAAAACAGCATCACAGATCAAACTTCACGCACAGACAGATGTACGCGACGCTCAGTCCAGAGAAGGACAGGGAGCTTGGACCACCAATCCTACACCAACGTTCGGCGCGTCAAGAGTTCAAAAGACCATCTCACAGTTTGGGTCGTGACAGCTCGCTTGTAGTTGCTCAGTACGGTCGCCGAGGCAGAGGTGGCACGATTGCTGTGGCTGGAACCGTCGCCGCCAAACGGCTGTGCTAGCGTATGCGGCGCCTGCCTACGTTGAGGATCCCACTGCGATCTCCGGCCGCAACTCACGAGGACCGCGACCCAGGGTCGACCCACGCGAACAGCACCTCGGTAGGCCTCGACCAAGAACGGCCCTCAGCTACTGCGCCCTGGCAGGAGCCGCTCAGCAGGCCTCGTCCTTGGTCCCGAAACAGACCTCCGCATCTGGCCCGGGTAGGCACGCCTTGGTCACTCGGCCGCAGAAGGAGCAACGGCAGGAGCTCTTCTTCCCGAGCGTCGCCCTCGATCCGCTGCCACCGTGACTTCGCCGCTCGAGCTCCTCCGCACGTTCTCTATGTAGCACTTCTTTTCTTTCGTTTTTTTTTTTTCATTTTTCCTTCCAGCTCCCGTGCCACCTGCCCTCAGCTCCACTTCTTCACTTCGGTTTCCGATTTCTTCAAACTTGCAATTCTATTGAAGGCACAAGTCGCGGCGTACACGTGAAAAAAATTATAAAAAGGAATATTGTGTCCTTTCCCCACACTCATGTACTGTACATTAGAACACACAAGAACGTCGTACAGATGATATCATTAAATATTGTTCTGCGTTGACGAGGAAAAATATATTCATTTATAAACTTCTATTGTTTTGTCCATTTTGATTGAAACCTATATAAATTTCTAGTTGCTTTACACGCATTATCTCTTCGTAGGAACCTTGTATACCGTTTCATTGAAAGGCACAGCATAATTCATTTTGGTATGTTGAACAATTTTGCCGGAAACGCAGTAAAACGGAGGCTAGTACAGCATGAACGCCACAAAAACGCCAACAAAAAAGTCGGAGGCCTGCGCGGCACACGCAGCGCAGTCGCAGCGTAAGCTGGTGGAGCGGCTCAAGAGCAGCTCCAATGTGGTCACCACGCACACCAGGGTCTTCGCGGCAAAGTCTCTTCGCCTCGGTTTGACTAGAATGATCTGAACTGCCAGCGCGGCGTCGACGGCGAGCTGCGGCTTGTAATGCTCTCTGCACAGCTGTCTGCTGAGCCCGATGATGCCTGGCCGCGCAGGCCTGTGACGTTTGCAGGCTCATTAACTAGATGGCGCCACCATAATGGTGGAAGCTGGCGATTGCGTTTTTCTTTTTTTAATTGAGCGCCTCGTCTGAATGGCAACTCGTCGTCTACGCCTGCGCACGCTGCGTTTGCAGGCGCATAAACTAGATAGCGCCACCGTCCTGGTGGAGGCTCGGATCCTCTGCGCCTGCGTTTAAAGCGCCTTTTTCCGGTGCCCGATAGCAAGCACTTGCGTGGCTCAGTGGTAGAGTATCCAAGGTAAATATACCTGGTAGCGAAGCTTTCATAGAAGCCCATACGTTCAAAACATGGCGCCTTATCGACGGTTCATGGGGCTGAGCGCCATCTGTGTGAGGAGGGAACAATTCCGGCGGAAGAAAAACTAATTTGACGTCATATCCGTTAAAAACAGAAGTGATGTCGTTTGTTCTCATAGGCGCGAAATTTGTTTTCGGAGGCCTGCCATTAGAGCTGTATATTCAAATGCCCCGCCATTCGACTTCATGGGCGTTCCGAGCTTTCAGCGCAGAAAGCGATGAAGGAAAAGGTCAGCCGTACGGGTGTCGACATCGCATCGCTGCACAGAACATACTTTCTTTGGAGGCCGACGAACGCTTTGGGCGTAGGTTACGTAGAGTGCTCGTCCTTTCGTCGGACGCCAAGCCCGTCGGCCAGCGCTGTCGCACGAAAACAACTGAAGAAGTATCTGACGGCCGCAACTCACTACTTTTGACTGCACAGGTTGGGAAAAATAAAACTACCCGCGTCACCTAATTCAGACAAACGTCGACATGCAAAACAACACAAGATGTGAGGGGGGCGTATTGTAACGGGTGAACTTTACGAGCGCCTTTCCACGTACTCCAAGAGCTGCATTGCACTGCAAGTGATAGCGGCGTCAACGCCTGCCGCTATCGATGGGTGCTCACACGGTGGGCGCTGAAGAAAGGTATTTATTGATAATGATCAAGTAAAATAGAGCTGTATTTTCCTTTCTCGCCATGCGTATATAAAATGAATTAGGCATTTTATTTTCATTCAATGAATCTAACTGCGTCTCGCTTTAATTAAAAAACTCTTTTTCCCAGTGTTTATTCCCTTCAAACATAGTCGCGCTTCAATCGCTGCTCCCATAACCCCCCTCCTGATGTCGGTGACGATTGGTTCTGAACCACTTTTCGCCCGAAGCTTCGCGACCTATGTGGATCGACCTTGGAGTATCTGGTATAGTATCCCGGCGGGAACCGGGTACTTTTTTCGCATTTCCAGTGATAGCGGTTACGATCGCCGGACGCCGTCGGCGGAGGCGGCGGAGGCGGACATTATCGCAACCTGAAACGGCTATTGTAATGATACCATAACCGCTTACGCTGTAAAAAGCAGGAATCTGCTTGTAGTCCAAAACTGTATCTGACATTAGGTGCCAAAGAAAAGATGCGTATTTAATATGTCAGGCTTCAAATATGCGCACGAAAGAAAATAATAGCCCTTCGCTTGTAAGAACGCCGATTTGTTTCTATTTTTATTACTGCTTTATTTTACTGCCACACATCGTTATAGAGATATGAAATTCATGTATTTTTGCTTTAAGTTGAAGCACATTGGTTTATAGTGTGTAAACACTCCTTGCTCAAACGTTCACACCTGAGACACCTTTTTTCTGAACACTGTTTATTAGTGCAGATAACTTAGGATGTGTCGTCATATAAATGAATGCTCTGCAGTCTTCTCTGTCTGCTTATCGTCCTGTCACAGTGTCAAAGTTCTCTGTCAGCATCAGAGAAATGCCCTTGTAACAACAGAACGCCACGCTAACGCAACGAAAACATATACTTTGCTCAGGCTACCGGACGACAAAAGCAATAAGAGTTGAGAGAGTTGCCATGATTTCAGGAAGGCTGCACAGCGCAAGGGAATATGGGCGACAAGCACAAGACAAGGTGGCGATTTTTGACTGAAGTTTAATGCCACTTGCAACAACCATATACGTATATTGTGGCACTTGACATTAAATTTCAGTGGAGAGTCAGCGCCTTGACCTTCCTTTCTTTTTTTCCTCGTGTAGTGTTTCCTTCCGGTGTGCAGCCGTCATGGACAGCACGCCAAGTGCATTGTGGACATTTCTCGGCATATAAAAAAAATTTCAACCGTTAGGGCAGCTGTTAGTCATAAAATGTTATATTTCTGTCTGTTTTACAGAAGGGCCTCCATTACAGCTGAAAATACGCCTGGCCTCTTGTATGCGAATATTTATAGTCGGCTGCTACAAGGAATACACTACAGAAAAATGACGATTTTGCAGGGTGCGCTTCTGATTTTGGCGGCAAGCAGTGTATCGCCTATTTGCGACGGCAAGTATTTTTTACCATATAGCTGTAGGTTAGATATGTTTGATTACACAAAGCGTTCGTGTAAAGCTCTTCAGAAGTGGGTCTTGAAAAAGAATAAGGTAGAAAGATGGGCGAGTTGGAAAGAATTCATACTAATTCGTCAGCGCGAGAACAGCTCAGGACCCAGAGGTAGAGGGACACAGGACGAGCGCTAACTGAAATTTATTGAACAATACACTTGAAATGGACAACAAGAAAAAAAAACAGCCTGCGTGCGCAGGAGTTCTAAATCACGCGCCCAGAGTTATTAAGCAACTTCGTTTCGCAATCTAACAAAACGACAGATGACTCAGACCTAGACGTACGCTTGTTTTTTCAACGAGACCACGTTTGCTGGTCTTTCAACCCACGTTCCAGAAAATCGCTTCTTAGTCATTCATCTGGTCATTCAAAGATCATCAAGAACTCTATCGCTCAATATTTATTTACAGTCCGCCTTCAAAAAGTCTTACCCACATAAATATTACGATAGTTTTTCAGCAGCAGGTTCGTCTAAAGAAGCCAGGGTATACCTGCGCATGTGCTTGCGTGTTGGCGTCCGAGAGACTTATCAAGAAGTGTCAATCTCATCCTGCTGAAACTGACGACATGGTCGCTAAGAAAAGTAGTAAATCTGCTGTCATGCCATATGTTCATGAACGTCTCCATCGTGTCATCAAGATAGCAAAACGTTTTCACGTGAATGTTTTTTTTTTTCTTTTTGACTAACCTAAAAGTAGGTAAGGCTTGTGCGGCGATTGAGAGGAAGGTAGGTGGATCAGCTGTGAATCATCGCAACCCCCCTATTTCCTGCGCCGTTGGCGTAGCAATCGAATTTCTCTGTCTTGCGGAAAAGCCTACATCGGGAAGACGGACAACTGCGTCAGTGTGCACCTTCGCCAGCATAAGAACACCGCAAAAGGAACGCCGACCTCTCATCTTTCCGCTCATTGTAGGTCACGTGGGTGCAGTCCCTATTACAAAAGAACTGATATCACCAAGCACAAAGACAGAAGGGCTCGTGAACTTGCTGAAGCCTTCCATATAAAAATGTTACGAGACGATTGTGTATCTGAGCCACCTATTAATCTGTTAGATTGCGAAACGACACTTGCTTAATAACTATTCCCACGCGATTTAGAACTCTTGTGCACGTAGGTTCTTGGTTGTTTTCGTGTGTTTTCTTTTTCAAACGTTTTGTTCGATAAATTTCAGTTCTCAGACAGCGCTCATCCTGAGTATATCTACCTTTGTGTCTTCTGTTGTTCTCGCGCTGACCAATGAGTATGCGTCTTGAAAAGCATAGGAATCCGAAACAATTGACCTGTCTCCTGTTGTTTGTGTACAGCATGTCTGTTAAATAGAGGGCTCAATGAGAATACAACCCATAGTATGGGCACTTCTTATTTGTGTGTCCGGGACGTCACTGAACATTTAATTGTCTCCATATTTTGTTAGTGTAATATTTGACGGCAACTCATAGGCGCCCGTTCCTGGGTTGAGCGTCGCCGTCCCTCGGCGTAACCGCGCGAACGCGCTCGTGCTACTGCTCGCGCGTTCGTCGTCGTCGGCTTCCACAGCTGGCTCCGATGCCGCTCACCATGCCAGTGTTCCTATACTGCCCATGGTGCTCGTGCCACTACTTGTGCCTTCGTTGTCATTTTCTTCCAAAGCTGGCTCCAATGCCCCTCAACATGTCAGCGTTACCATACTGCCCCTCGCACTCATGCCACTGCTCGCGGCTTCATCGTCGGCTTCTTGCACAGTCGGCTCCCATGCCGCTCATCATGCCTGCGTTCCCATACTACCCTCTCTCTGAGAATACGCTGGTGGCACTGACCCACTGCCAGTCGGTGCGGTGAATTTGGTCTCAAATTATTTGCCTCAATATATCGCGAAATGAAAACACGTATACAGTTGCGCTCAAATTTCGGATTAGGGAGTATGCTAATCGTCCAACTTTTCTTGGCTACAATTTATATTGATGTTTTTGGGGACTCATTCCTGATAACGAATTTTGACATTTAAATTGACATTTGACATCATGAGCAGACGTAGTCTATCACTAAATAATCAACAGTTCCATAAACATTAAAGCCAAAATGAAAGTATAGAATGGTCACAAGTTCATGTGAATACTTGCTTCCATAACACTTTAACTGGCAGCTCATATATATTGTCGGCCTAATAAAAACTTCCGCAAAAACAATAGAAATATAAGTATCTGAATGTGCTTTATTTTTACTTATGTTTGGTTACATACTCAACAGTGGTCATCAAAAGTGTGTTCACAGTGGGCACTACCAGATGTTATCGTGACAAACCCACAGGCATTGTGGTTCTCTTAGCACATGTAGTGGCCATATTGTTGCCCGTGGGAAAATTGGCCACTTTTTTAGTCAAGCTCTTATTAGTGCTGTGTATCCATCTCAAGAATACTAATTAGGCTTGTCAAATCATTTTTGCATATATATAACCTCTAAGTGGGGCAAGATGACCTTCAACAGAATCGTTGAGCAGTCATTTAAAGATTGAGGAACGGTTTTCGTGCTCTGTACCAGACGGATTGCCTTTAGAAATTCCGGGCAAACATAATTTAGTTCACTTTGCATTTGCATGAAATAGAGTATGTCAATGGCACACTTTAAATTATTTGTGCGATATAAAGAAATGCTTTGTACAGCTGACGCAGACAATGCCATGAAAATGTCAGTTTCTGAGATTCTGAAAACTCCAACAATGTTGCCTCTACCTGGCCGTGGACAAAGTTCTATTCTGCGCCGTATTGAAAAGACAGCAATGCGCAGCACAAGAATTCCACTTCTTTCAAGCCACTCAGAGCTTTATATAAATGGCGATCATGCCGCTGAAATAAATTTACATCGTAGCAAGCCAAAGCAGTAAAGAGACAGCAAAACTGTCCTTAAGTAGACTTTGTTGGCTGCTATACTCTACAGTATAATAATCATTCCTGTGGAATAAAAAATACGTTTGCTCGAAGAAACAGAAGAGTTGAGAATTTATATAGATCTCTGGTACTGCCAAGACACCGAGTACGACAAAAGGGAAAATCGCTACTATATGACAAGATCCAGAAAATGGAAGAGAGCTAAATCTTCTGACTAAAATGCACGAAATGGCCTAAAATAAATGCTTGAAAAGGTTCTGACAGGTTGCCTAGCTGCGGAAAGAAAATGATCATTTATGTCCGCTCTAGCCAGTATGTAGCAAAGAGATCACTCATGTCTTTGGCACAGAGGTGCTTCTGACTTGAGATGTTCATGATGCAATGAGGTGTTTCTGTGTTCGAAGAGTACAAACAATATTGTCGTTTATTTTCATTATTAGTAAAATTTCAAAAACCGTATGCTGCTGGTTTTCATAATCAAGTACAAAATACGAGTCTTGGACAAACGTTTACATTTCTTTGCCACCTCAATAATATTGTTCACCTACTGCATCTCGCTTAGCCTTGTGAGAAACATTTTTATACCTAATTAAGTATGTATGTCTGCATCGTGAAGAAGAAATTGAGCAATAAAATGTTATACGCAAAGCCTTCGGTATCTTGCCAGTTAAAGCCTTAATGCTGTTTTATTTGTATCGCTTGGAGCGATAAAGATCTGGTAGTTCGAGCGCTACGCTTGTAATATTCGAGTGCCTTTCAAACGGTACTGGTTCCTTTGATGTGACACCCATGTTTGCTTCTTGGCAGTGCGGCATGTTGAATGAGTTTTATTGGGATAGCAATTCTATGGACACCCCAAGCGCATTTCTGCCATCGCCATTGGTGCCATGTTCCTTGTAAAGTCCAAACACGATAACATCGTCCCCTCGCGCCTTACGCTGTATGCGCGAGTGAAAGCTTGCGAGGGTCAGCCGACGTTCGCGACTCAATCTCGCGCGCGCAAGGGAGGAAGGCGGGGCGGCTACTGTCGCGAGCGAAGCACTAGGGGCAGGCGACGGAGCAGGGGGGCGGGGGCGTTACAGCGAGTTTCCACGGTCATCGAGTGAAATGCGTGCATGTTTACCTGTGCGCGCGTGATACCGTGCTCCTTCATTCAGTTAGGAGGAGGAGGAATAAACCTTTATTTGTGTAGCAGATTTGTGAGACCTAGGCGTCTCTACCTAGATGACGGCCTCGAGCCCTTGGGCTCTGGCGGCATCTTCGGCCTGCTGGATTGCCTTAATTTGGTCTTCCGGTGCAGAGCTGAGCAGCGCGGTCTCCCACTGCTCTCTGGTCTTGTGCGTTTTATTCTGTATGGGTGTCCCAGGACAAGCCCAAACCATATGTTGCAAGTCCACCCTTTCTTGACAGAATCTGCATTTATCGGTGTAAAGCTCTGGATAGTAACGGTGGTAGCGGTGGTAGGCCACCGGGTTCAGATATGGTTCTGTTTGCAACAAGCGCCATGCTGTCGCTTGCCGTCTACTTAGCGAGGAGTGTGCCTGGGGGAAACGGGCCCGGCCCAATTTATAGTGCTTAGTTATCTCTGTAAAGCTGGTCATCCGGTCTCTCTTCGTTCCCAGTATTTGCGTGTAATTACCTGCTCGGTCCGTCAGTTCTCGAGCCAGGTTGTGCGCAATTTCGTTCCCGGGAAGGGAGGATTGTGCGGGTGCCCATATAATGTAAACATTTCGATCTTCACGATAATTGGCTAAAATTCGTCCGGCGAGATTCTTCCTATGGCATAGTTTTTGATGGCGGTCTTGGAGTCGCTGACTATGATGTTGGCCTCCGTGGAGGCTATTGCCAGTGCTAAGGCAACCTCCTCCGCCACCTCAGCCTTTCCTCTTTTTACACTGCCACTAACTCTGGAGTCACCCTCTAGACTGGTAGCAACTATCGACATACTCTATTTGTGTATTCCGCCGCGTCCAAATAGACCACGTCCCTAGCACTACTGAATTTTTTGTGGAGAGCTCTCGCTCTTGCGATTCTTCTATCTTTGTGAAACTCCGGGTGCATGTTTCTGAGGATTGGGAGTATTGAGAGATTTTCCCTTATTTTCCTTGGGATGTCTCCCCGCAGTCCGTGCTGTGCTTCGTAGGATATTCCGATGTCGTTTAATATGTGTCTTCCCGTCAAACTATGCGTAAGTCTTTCATACTGCGCCGCTCTCTGGGCCTCAATAAGTTCGTCTATTGTGTTGTGCACGCCGAGTGCTAGCAACTTATCGTTTGACGTACTTGCTGGAAGTCCCAAGGCTTGCTTATACGCCCTTCTAATGATACATTCTATCTTGGCTTTCTCCGCAGCGTAGAGCTTAAGGTAAGGGACCACATATAGAATACGACTGATTACGAATGCTTCTATTAATCGAATAAGATTGATCTTTCATGCCATAGTTCCTGTTGGATATCCGCTTTATTGGTCTAATTGTTTGGTGGACGCTATTATCCAGTAGTCTAATGGTTTCCCCATTATGATCGTTTTCGGATATGCGGAGTCCCAGTATTCTTAGGCTCTCCACTATCGGTATCCTGGTGCCTTCTACTGTGACCACAATGTCCGGCGTTTCCTTAATGCTTTTTCGACCTCTGCATGTGGGTCTATAGAGCAGTAGTTCTGATTTTTTAACGGAACATCGCAGTCCCTTGTCTCTGATGTAGTTTTCGACCGTGTTTACTGCTGTTTGGAGGATCTCTTCCACGTGCCCATCGCTTCCAGCCGTCACCCAGAGGGTAATGTCGTCCGCGTATAGGCTGTGTCCGAGTGCTTCTATTTTTTCGAGTCTCGCAGGAAGACCAATCATTGCCACGTTGAATAGAAATGGGGATAGGACCGACCCCTGCGGAGTACCCCTATTACCTAGTTTGAACTCCTCCGATTTGGTTCCCCCAATTGTAATATTTGCCGTACGATCCGTCAAGAAGTCTTTGATATACGCGCATGTTTTACGTCCTACATCCAGCTCTTGGAGATTTTGCAGTGCTGCCTTGTGCGTGACAGTGTCAAAGGCCTTTGTTAGATCGAGCCCTAGTATCGCCTTGGTGTCTAGAGTTTTCGCGCCCGCATCTAATATGTGATGTTTAAGTTGGAGCATAATATCCTGCGTCGATAACTTTGGTCGCAATGCAACCATGCTATGTGGGTAAAGTCCTCCATCATCCATGTATCTCGTGAGGCGTGTGAGAACCACATGTTCCATGAGTTTACCCACGCAGGATGTTAGCGATATGGGCCTTAAGTTTGTCAGGTGTAGTTTCTTTCCAGGCTTTGGTATAAAGATGATTTGGGCTGCTTTCCATTGACTTGGAATGTCACCTTGCTCCGAACACTTATTCATGTAGTCTGTGAGAGCTCGGATGGATTCATCGTCGAGGTTTCTGAGCATTTTATTGGTTATACCATCAGGCCCTGGTGCAGATTTCGGGTTCAGTCTGGTAAGTTCATACCTGACTTCTGCCTCCGTAATTGGGGCATCGAGATCAGGATTCTCATTGCCGCTGTAATCCGGAAGTCGTTCTCTATTCGCATCTCAAACGTAAATCTTTTGGAGCTCTCGAAAGAGCTCTTCTTCTGTACCTGCGTAGCTGTGTATAACCTTCTGTACATTGTGTCTTTGTACAGTTTTTGTACTCTCGGCATCCAAGAGGCATCGGAGAATGTTCCAGGTCTTGGACATACCCATTTGCCTCTCCATCGAATTGCACGTGGCTTCCCAATTTTGTTGGGTTACACTGTTCGCATAAACTTCGATTTGCTTGTCTAGTTCCGCAATTCTCTTCCTTAATTTCCGATTATGTTTTTTGCTTTTTCCATCTTTTCAGCATACTACCTTTCGCTTCCCACATATGCAATAACCTGCAATCCATCTCCTCAATCCCTGCCTCTTTTGGAACAGTTTTGGTAGCTCGTTTAACACTTTGTTGTAGTTTCTCTGCCCATTTCTCGATGTCCGTTATATTCGCTTCCGCATCTTCCTTTCGGATTTTGCGGAAAGAGTCCCATTCTACAAGTTTCAGTTCTCTACCCCTCTTTTTCTTTGGGGCTGCTTTTCCGTTGTGACAACGATGTAATGGTCACTACCTAAGCTTTCCTGCATGTTTTTCGATCTAGAATCCACTGTTTTTTGTAAACGTGAGATCTGGTGTCGTGTCGTTGCTTACGCTGTTGCCTATTCTGGTGGGTGCTTGAGGATCAGTTATGAGCGTTAGTCTTTCCTGCTGAGCATCTGCCCATAGGCTTCGGCCCTTAATGTTACCTAAGCTGTATCCCCAAGCCGCGTGTGGCGCGTTAAAATCGCCGACCATGACTAGCGCCTGTTTGTCTGCTATGCTCAACGCTTTGCGGAAGAGTGGACCGAATTTCGGCTTGTGCCGGGGTGGACTGTATATGTTCAGAATAAATAGACTTCCCGCTTCTTTGCGGGAGGGAATTATTTCAATAAGAACGTGGTGTATGCCTCGCATTCCGGTATCGTGCTCGACAGCCACGAGGTTTCTGCGTACCAGTGTCGTGACGGTTGCCTGCTCGCCGGAAGCACTGTAAGATTTATAACCGGATAATTTTGCCATCCCCCCGGTCTCGTGCAGGGCGATGACATCTGGCGGCTCCTTGCTTGTTATGAACTGCTGCAGGTTTCCTCGCTTGCGACGATACCCGCGGCAGTTGCATTGCCAAATCGCGTATTGGTTACGCGGCGCCATGTTGATTTATCTGATCTTCCCCGGTGGCCTTGCTATTGTCCACCGCAGTTGGTCTGCTATACGGTTTGCTTTTAACGGGTCCCGCGCCTGCCGGCCGAGTATCCTTTGGTATGCTTTCTAGTGCCGCTACTCTATTCTCTAATCCATCGAATCGTTGTTTAATATCTACATACATGTTTCTAATTTGTTGCTGTATCCCATCAAACATTCTTTAAATGTTCCCATAACCTCGCTGATTGTAAAGTCATTCTTTTCCTCAACCGTTTCTTGCGCCTTCCTTTTGTGTGGTGGTGCTTCCCCGTTCGCTTGTGCGGGAACTGGTGTTGGAGCTCGACTAGGCGTCAGCGTCCTACTTACTGGCGGAGGGTGTGTTGCTATTCTTTTATTGTTGCTGTAGCTTCGTGTTTTCTGCCCCAAGCTGCTTGATCTCTTCTTTAAGCGTTGCATTCTCTCGAGTAATATGTTCCAACATCTTTCTAATCTCTCTCATTTCCTGTTCTAGGGCGGACCCCTTAGCTTTAGGAGATTGAGTAGCAGTGCCGGAGACCACGCTTGCCCAGCTCACCTGTGCTTTGGTTCCGTCTCCCCCTCGAGAAGTGCTCGAACCAGACCTCGGCCTCGACCTTGATCTGGTCCGGGATCTGGTGCTGGACCTGGACCTGGAGCGTCCGCGGCCGGCTTCCCCGGACAGTCCCGGGAAGGAACCGGACCGGTCTCTCCCAGGGTCACGCTCGTAGTTTTTCCTGCTTGTTTCTGCTTTGTCAGCTGATGGATGCTTGCTCGATATCGTCGTATGGTTACTGTTGTTGTTGTTGCTCCCTCTGGCTTCGTTGTTGTTGTGGTTGTAGTACTCTTCGGCATATTGTTTTTCCCTCCTCCGTCGCTCCCAGCGACGTCTCCTGACCAGGTACGGTATCTTGTATCTTGCGTCGCAATTGTTGTCTCCCGTGAGCTGGTCTCTGCCGCCGAGTTGGCACTCCGCTTGGCAGTTGTGGTCGTGTTGTGGATTCTTGCACCCGCACCCTCGGCAAATCTTCTCTTCCGGGTTGGGGCACACGTCAGCCCTGTGCCCTGTTCTTCCACATCCATAGCATATGTCAATCTGCTTTTTATACAAGGAGCATCGAATAAGCATCGCTCCATATCTCACGTAGCTTGGGACGTAAAAACCTTCAAATAAAACGATCACGTTGTCTGTGTTACCCATTCTCTTGGCGTGCAAGACCCCAGGATTGCGCGGCGTGACCAGACTGGTCACTATGACCTCCGGACTCTCTTCTTTCGATATTCCTCTGATGAGACCCTTGGATGTATTATCAGGAGCTGCTCTGTAGGCGCTTGCTTCAAATTCTTGTTCTCCAAAGCGGAGCTTATTGATAGCTCCATATTTCCTGGCCCGGTCCTCGGATGGCGTTCTGAGCACCACTACGTTTTGCTTGCTGTTTATACATATGCTGTCTTCCTCCGCTGTCTCTCGACCGACCCCGGCAGCATTGCGCAAGCAGCAGTAAATGCTATCCAGCTTGTAGTCCGAGAGGTTAAGTCCGCCACGTGGACGCACTATCACTCTGTAATCTTCTTTCGGTAGGCTAGGCATCCTACTTGCTCTGATGATTTGACGCACCTTGCGTTCATTCTTCCATTTGTGTCTTGCTGCTTCCTCGAAGAAGGTTCTTCCAGGGTGCTTGTTTCCGACCAATCCGGCCTCATTGTTGCATCGCTTCTTCGCGCCTCTTCTAACTTCACACCAGCCTGATTCCTTTCCAAACTCATCCCGTTGCATTTATTTGTCTTCCACGTTCATGAGCTCCTCCCGTTGCACTTCTTTGTCTTCCACGTTCATGAACTCCTCCCGTTGCATTTCTTTGTCTTCCACGTTCATAAGCTCCATTACGGCACGAGGAAAAACTCTCGGAGGGGAACGGGGGGCCCCGGACAACTCCGTCGGCGCGCTAGGCCGAGCTCTCTCAGACGCCGCCACGGTGGAGACACTGGCGTCGAGGCGTTCGCGTTAGGCTTAGCGCTCCCGCCACACGTAGCGGGAGAAAAAAGAACGATTGACGGCCGAAAATGGGCCCACCTGGTAGAAAATGGTATCCTTGGGGTCCTTGGAACTTCTTCTTTTGATTATCACTGGATATTCTCCACGAGATTGTGATTTTCCACCGAGAATCATATGAAAACTGCGGAGTCCACCCGACGGGCATCCGCACTCCGTGACTTCTTCTTCTTCCTTCCATTCAGTTAGTAAATGAATGTTTACAACCGGTTCTATCGGCCCGCATAGAGTTGTAAACATTCGTTTACTAACTGAGTTGTAAACATTCAGTTAGTAAACGAATGTTTACAACTCTATGCGGGCCGATAGAACCGGCCGATCCTTACTTCGTATAGCTGTCTACGAATTTGCTATCGCAATCGATGCTTCGCCTTTCGGGCTAAACTACGACGTATTTAAAGCCAACACACTAACCTACATGCTACATGTCTGAACATTATTCACTAAAAGCAAATAACCAGTGTGTTTTAGAAGTCAACGACGCCATCATACAGGGGCGGATCCAGGTTTTTTGCTGAGGGAAGGGGGGGGGGGGGGTCAGCTTATGTGAATGATGTTGATGATGATGCTAGTAGCCTGTGTTATTTATCGAAATTCACCGTTTCTGCTCATGATAAACCCGTCTCTTATGCGGCTAGTGTAGCACCTGTAGCGCAGCCAGGTATCGGTTTCTCCGAACCTCTAGGAAAAGGACGTTGCCCAACACGGCCATATGCTTGGCGCCTGTGCCTCATAATATATCTGTCTGTATTGTTTCTGATAATAAAATTTGGAATGATGTGTTGCAGATTCGTTATAGGTGCAGAAGCACAGGTCCATCTTTGGAGTTCTTTTGGGACACCTTGATTTCCTTAAGAAGCTTCTTTGTGTTCTGCTGAGACACCTTCGCTTGGTTTGGAGGACTAACGCTTCCACTCCAACCACTACGCTGTTGTTTACGATATGTGAATCACCGCGTATGAACCCTCATGGCACCACCTAGAAGAAGCACGATGTGGTGTAGTAGCCGAAAGCGCAAGCCAGCGTCTTTTTCTGCGTGTTTTGTTTCCCACGCGACGTCATCCTTTTAGACAAGACGCGCATCTGCTCCGTTTCCTTGAAGTTTCGTTTACCAGGCGACACCATCCTATGCCCGCGCGCTGGCGTTGGCCGCGGACGTCACGCTTTCCCACTGCGCAGCCGCGGCTCGATGCTTCCCCCACTCTGCGAGAAAGCCCACTCAGACAAACAGATCTGACGGGTTTGAGCCTCCTATGCTTAATGTACGACAATAAACCAGTGCGAAGCTTTAATGTAAAACTTGCAGCGTACGAACGCTACTGTGCTTGTACAGGATAGTGTCAACGTGTAACTGTGATCACGAGCACAATGAGCGTTACAGTTACAGATGTTGCCTATGCTTAGTTCTTCGTTTAATTGTTAGTTGTTATTATTTATATATGAACACTTCACCAAGATATATTTTTCATTAACCAGGTTTGTCGCCGAACCACCTTATTTATTGTGAAACTCAAAGCTGCATACTCCTCCAGAAGAACAGATCAGTTGTAAAAAGAGTGCGGGGAGAATTATTCCTTTGCATAAGTGGGACACAACGCTCAACTCTTAAAAATAAGCAGCGCGCAGCTTAACAGTTTAATATTTTATTACTGTTTATCACGGAGAATGAAATAAACAGGGGACTAAAACAACCTATAACAACAAATTACTGCTGCATTTGTGCACTGCTTGCTCCCTGACGATCCCTGAGTTCCCGACAATCCACGCAGGGTGACAGCGAGAGGTGATGAGTGGACCTCGCTTCGTCTATATTTAATTGACAAAGGCTTGTCATACATTTGAGGCACGGGCTGGCTTTCATTTTTGTAGAAACGCACAATACACTTAATATGTCACATACAGATTGGGTAACAACATGGTATGAAGTTTTGGTGTAAAACTGCCTAGAACTGGCGTGAAGCAAAAAAGAAAAGTCATGAGCCATTCCACTGTGAATGTGGATGACGAGTGAAACTGTTTATCACACGGTGGCCTCCCCATTACTACGACAGAAGTGAAATTCAAAATGGTGAACGGCAACCTGTTTTTCTGGTTTTCTTTATACATTTGCTGGAACTTACATTAAGCAATAGAAAACCTCTAAAGCAGAGAGCGTAGTTATACGGTTTTTTGGTACGCATATTTACGTTCGCTAGCTTCAGTGTTATGAAACGAACGCTTGGACACAGGAGAAAAAAAAGATTACGAGGGATGCCAGAACTTCCTAAGACTGTAAAGGCGAAAGCCTAGTTGGACCCATAGCGATGTGGAATGAAGCTGTGAGCCCACGCGGCGACGTATACAAGGCGCTCGAGCGCGCTGCGAGCGTGCTTCCGCCGTTTCCGGAACGTTCTACTGGCGCCGCCGCTGACATTTCCATCCTCATTCCATCCTCCTCCACAGCCCCGCCACCGTGCTTGACCTCAACGCCCCTACTGCACTGCTGCTGACAGTTCCCTCCTCCCTAGCGCCACCGTTGCCCTTTCCGTCAATGCCATCCAGCGCCACCGCGGACATTTCCCTGCTCCTCCCTGACGCCGCTGTTGCCATTTCCCTCAACGCCGTTCAGCGTTGGGCGCTAGCCTCGGAGCCTGCTGTGGAAGAAGACGAACGCGCGAGCTGTGGCATGAGCGCAAGGCAAGCGCGAGACGCGAGGCGAGCTCGCTCACTTTGTCTGTACCTCAGAGCGACCTTGAAACCCAGATTAAAAGTGTCGACGTTCTTTTCTGTGACTTTCTAGACCCAAATTCCGCGCAGTCGCTACGCGGCATTGAAGGGCATACAGACGAACTCCGAACAGCGCTTGCATGTAGGCTCCCTATTGCTCCTGAAGTTACTCTGGCGTGAGCGACGGCCAAAGGTTAACGTGCTTCCACTGACTCATGCTCCTTCGACGCATTCTCCACATTCACACGGTCCCGCTTACGCTGTCTGTGTTCACGTTGTCTGTATTCACGTTGCTGCTGTCGACGCGTAACCGCTTTGTTAGCGTTTTATTGCGATAGCAATTATATGGACACTCAAAAGCAGATTTCTGCCGTCGGCGTCGCCGTCGCCGTGAGGTTCCGTATGACGTCAATGGAGATGAAATCGTCGCCGCCGAACGCTGCATGTGCGAGTGAAAGGGCGCGAGGGACGCGTTCTTTCACGGGGAGTGAACCCACGGCGGAGAACAAATGCGCGTTCTGCGCCGTGCTCCCTTAAGGGCTGCAGAAGTAGGCGTCTCTTTCCTCCTCTACAATCACCATATATGTAGAGCAAACGCGCCTTCTTCCGACTCGCGAAAGGCCGTGGGGGGGGGGGAGAGAAGGGAGGCGACGTTTAGCTGCGGCACGAAGTGCCTATTTATATCAGGGAGTGAACGCTGGACTGTCGAAGAGAGAGGTTGTGTTGCGTCTCCCTCCGACGACCTCGCCTCGCCAGTCGCGCCTAGCTCTTCTCCCGTGCGGTCGTGCCTGCACTTCGCCCCGGCGTGTGCTTCGCCCCGGCGTGAGCGGCATGGCTCACCATCGTCGGCGACGTCACCTGCAGCCGCGCACGATTTGCGCGTCCCAACGCGCAACCTCGTGTGTTCCCTGCGGGCTTGCATCGTGCGACGAGTGGATTTGCTTCAGTGTTGTGCTCCGCGAGTGGCGTGCCCAACCCGACATCTGTGCCGCGTCCCCGGCTGTGCCGCCTCGTGCGCGCATCGCGTGGTCGGTGCTGTGCGCGCGACATGCGTGTAGTGTGTTTGCCCCCTGTGACGCGCGGTTCGCGTGTTGACTGGGGAGCCGAGCGGCATGGAGGGCTTCCGCAGGCCAGGAGAGCGCCCGCCGCGCGCGGGCCATCGTCGAAGTGCGAGCGCGTCTCTCGCGACCCTTGTGCCCGTGACGCTACAAGCGCTACAAGCGTCGCGTGAGCGAGGCGAACTAGAGGTGCGCGCCGCCGAGATCGTGGACGCATGGATAAAGAAACAGGCCACCACCACCCAAGCAGCTGCCGCCGTGGCCGCGCCCGCCGTCACCGAGACACACGTGGCGCCGGCTATACCTTCCCCGCAGGCGAGCCTTCCCCCCTCGGAGCAGGACGCCGCCATTGCTGCCATGGCGAGCACCCCGCTGCCCCCATCCGACGACGAGGAGGCCATGGACTCCTCCTCCTCGCGCAAACGCACGCGCGAAGCAGAGAGCGAGGAGGAGGAGCAAACCGGTCGCCGCAAGCTGCCGCCGCCGACCGCCCCACCTTACCCCACCTTGCCCGGAGAGCAGGGACGACGGCGACGCCATCTCCCGGCGCCCGGGGGACTCAGCCGCCTCCTCGTCACCGCCCGCGGCACGAGATGGCGCCCCCGCCGATCCGCCGGCTGCGCCGGCTGTCCTGCTCCCCTCGAGCACCAGCGCCGCCCCTCGGACGCCCGGCGAGTCGTCCGCTGCCTCCTTCGCGCTCTCCCCGAGGGAGGGCGCGCGCATCAACACGGTCGCTCCTCCGGCTGCCGGTGAGGCTGGCGCGAGCCCTGCTGCGTCGTCTGCTACGGCGGATGCTCGTGACGCGCCCGAATCTGTGCCGTTGGGGCTCGCGCACGATCCCCGAGCAGACACAGCCCCAGCCGGTCCGACGCAGCACGGCCTCGCCCACCCAGCGGCGAGGTTCCTGAAGGATCCCCCCCACCCCACTCTACCGAGGCAGGAGGGGAAAAACAAGAAGAAGCAGAAGAAGGCGGGGAAAAGCTCTGCACCCAAACAGGCTTCCCCCCCTGCTGCCCCTCCGGCCCCGAGGCCCACTCTGGCGGGCTCCGGCACACCCACAGCAAAGGCTGCTGCACAGGAGGCCCCATCCACCCATGCACCACCAGCTGAGGGCTTCCAGCTGGTGCTGCCCAAGGCCGATCGCCGCCGCGCAAGGGCACCAGTGAGTGCTGCCATCCCGGTGGACCCCGCGGTCATTGGCACGGCCCTCTTCCGCCCATCTGTGGTGGGTGGCACTTTCAGAGGAGCACCACGCCTCTCTCTTGCGGCGGTGCTCTCAGCGCGGCCAGGTGTTGCCGCTGTGAGAGTCAATCACAGGCGCAACATCGTGGCCGCCGACGCCACCACCCAGAGGTGCTTGGAGGAGCTGCTGGCCACCACGGAGCTCCGGGGAATACCGGTGACTGCCCGGCAGCCTGCCGAGCGAGGCAGGAGCACTGGTTTTGTCCACGGCGCCGACGGCATCCCCGCAGACGCGGACCTGCTGGGGGCCATCGAGTCGGGAGTCCCAGTGCTGGCTGCTACCAGGGAGGCCGACACCATCACCATCCGGTTCGCGGGGCCGGTCCCCCCTGAGCATGTGAGCCTCTACAAGCTCCGGTTCAGGGTGCGGCCGTCCAGACCGCGTCCACTGCAGTGCCAGCAGTGTGGCCGCTTTGGGCACGTGGCTGCCTCCTGCGACTCGCCATCCAGCTGCCGTCATTGTGGGAGGTCTCACGAGCAGGGTGACAGCTGCCCCAACGCGGCCCACTGCCGCAACTGCGGTGGCCACCACCCCGCAAATACTCCTGCCTGCCCCAGGTGGCAGGAGGAACGCAGGGTGGCCACCATCTTGGCAACTGCCCCTGCACCCCTCTCCCGCCGGGCAGTCCGCGCTGGTGTCCGGGAGGAGAACCTGCAGGCCAAGGCCACCTCAACGCCTGTGCAGGGCCTGTCTTATGCACAGGCACTGGCCGGCCTCCCACAGGCGCCCCAGCAGAAGGCAGCCCCCCCCCCCTGACGGCCCCCCACACCGGCCCCACGGAAGCAGCGACGCCAGCCGCCTGCCACCCCTGGGAGCGAGCCCACCACAGCCCCAGCATCACTGGCAATGCCTGGCCCGGACCCTCGGGACCAGATCATTGCCAGCCTGCAGCTCGCCCTGAAGGCCATCGGGGAGATGCTGCCTGCCGAGAGCCCCCTCCGAGCCATCTGCCTGCAGGCAGTGGCAGTCCCGACCACAGTCAACCAGCATGGCTGATCCCTCACCAGCCACAGCTGGGAAATGCCGTCGCCGCCCGAGTGTTCTCCAATGGAACACCAACTCACTGCGGCGGCGGCATACAGAGCTGTGCGCGCACCTCCTGCGGTGTGATTTCGACGTCCTCGCACTGCAGGAGGTGTACACTGTGGCCGAGGACCTGCGGCTGCCGGGATACACGGGCTACTCTGGCGCCACCACCTGCTCGACGCAGAGCTGCACGGACGCTCCCTGCCTGGAGGGTGCCCACAAGAAGGGGAAGCCGAGGACTGCCATCTACGTCCGCAGCAGCCTGGCCCACTCGGTGACCCCAGTCTCGGACGTCGTAGGCGGCGCCATGGAGTGCTGTGCTGTCACGGTACGCCTTGACAGACAGGACACGACCGTGGCGAGCGTCTACGTTCGTCCTGGACAACAGTGGGACCCCTCCAGCCTGGTGCGGCTTGCAGCACGCCTCGGCGGACATGCAGTCCTGTGCGGTGACTTCAACGCCCACCACACCGACTGGGGCAGCCGCAGGTGCACCCGCCGAGGCAGGGACCTCTGCAACGCCATCAGCCGAGCAGGCCTGGTGGTACTCAATAAAGGAGGATCCACGTACGTCCGCCGTGGGGTGAGCACAGCCATCGACCTCTCCCTTACCACCGAGCAGCGCTCCTATGACTGGGCTACAACTCCCTACACTTGGGGATCTGATCACTTCCCCATCTTGATCACCCCCGGGTGTGGGAGAAGGCCGAGGTCACGAACATACCACGTCACAGACTGGTCCCTGTTCAGGAAGCGCTGCAGTGAGTTGGAAGATGGCTGTGACCTCCTGAGTGCCATCATGGAGTGCGCCCAGGCAGCCACAGTCCAGTGCTCTGCTCTGCCCGATACTCCTGCCCCGGATCTGCTCCTGCTCAACCTCCGTGCGTCCAGGCGACGCGTGGAGCGCCGAGCAATCCGGACGGGCAATGCAGAGCACTGGACCGAATACAGGAGAGCGGATGCCCGCTGCAGACGACAGGCCAGGCGCAAAAGGAGCCAGAGCTGGGGGAGCCTCTGCGCCACCATCGAGAACCGCTCCAAGGGCCCCCTGGCCTGGCGCCTCCTAAAGTCCCTGACCGGCAGCAAGGTCAACCGCCACCCCATCCTCGCGGTGGCTATCTCGCTGGGCATCAGCGAGGCGGCCCTGGCGGAGTTGCTAGCGGACCACTTCGCCCCCTGCTGCCCTCGCTGCGGCCATCCTGCCGGTCGGACTTCCCCCTGCCAACCCGCCTACCTGCCTGCTGGAGCTGCATCCGGAGTGGGCGACCAGCCAGATCGCGGCCATCTGCCAGGACCCACTGACTCTCCACGAGCTGCAGACGGCCCTGAGGAGGGGCAAGCGTCGCAGTGCACCAGGAGCAGACGGAGTGACACTCCAGATGCTCCGCAACCTGGCCACCAGTGAGCAACGACGCCTGCTCGACTGCTACAACAACATCTGGTGGTCAAGACAGGTGCCGGAGGCCTGGCGCACAGCCATCGTGGCCCCCATTCTGAAGAGCAATAAGCTGGCCAACGAGCTGTCCTCATACCGACCGGTCTCTCTCACCTCCGCTGCCTGCAAGGTGATGGAGGCCATTGCTCTGGCACGGCTCGAATGGGTGGCCCGCGCCTGCGGGTTCCTCGCGGACCAGCAGACAGGCTTCCGGCGCCGAAGGTGCACTGCGGACTCCATCGCAGACGTCGTCTCCACCCTGGAGGACGCCAGGGCCAGCGGAGACCTCGCCATGCTCCTCCTCATCGACGTCAAGGGGGCGTTCGATGGCCTCCCACATGCGGTCGTCCAGCAGGCTCTGGACCTCCTGGGCATTGGCGGCAACCTGCGGCGGTTCCTGTCATCGTTCCTGAACGACCGCACCCTCAGGGTCCGCGTGGGCCATGCAAGGAGCACTCCCCGTCCGGTCGCAGCAGGCGTACCACAAGGGTCAGTGGTGAGCCCGTTTCTCTTCAACCTCGCCCTGGCCCGGTTGCCTGCTGCACTGCCGACCGACCCTCACTACAAGGTGGAGTGCTCCATCTACGCGGATGGCATCGCCCTGTTGGTGCGGGGACCGCCGCAGTCAAGCCGCCACGTGTGCCTGGCCCTCCAGAGAGCCCTGGACACCACGGCCGCCTACCTGGGAAGCATCGGACTCTCGGTTTCGACGGGGAAGACGGTGGCCCTCCTCGTCCACCCGAGAGCAGCGGCACGGCGCTCAGCTCCCCGGCTGCAGCTGGAAGGCGTGCGCATCCCATGGAGTACGACTGTGTCGTACCTTGGGCTGCGCATCGACCACCGGCTAACCTGGCTACCGGCAGTCGGGGCCATGCAGACCCAGACCATCAGGGTCCGCAAGGCCGTGTCGCAGCTCCTTGCCCGTGGAGAGGGCTGCTCGGTTAAGTGGGCCCTGCGGCTCTACGAGGCGGCGGCCACATCACGCCTGCGGTACGCCCTCCCGCTGGTTGCGCTGCCGCCACGCCGCCTCGAAAAGTTGGAGCTGCAGCACCGGGCGGCCATCCGACTCTGCCTGGGCGTCCCCCGGAGCTCCCAGGTTGCCGCTACCCTTGCGGAGGCTGGAGCATGGCCCCTGTCGCTCCTCTTCCTGCAGCAGGGGCTGAGGCACGTCGACCGCCTCCACCATGCTCCTAATGGCAGAGGCCTGCTGCGTCGCCTCCAGTCCCGGCCTTCCTCAAGGATGGGTCAGCTGTGCCGCCTCTACGAGGAGGTGGTTGGCAACCCACCGCCGAATGCGGTACAGCTGCCCCCACCGCAGAGGCCTCCTGTCCCCATCGCCACGGAACTGCCCGGGATTTCGAAGAGGCGCTCGCCCGCTTGCGCCCTGCAGCAGACGGCCGCCTGCCTCCTGGACGAGACCCTCGGAGACCACCTCCTGGTGTACGTCGACGGTTCGGTGGTACCGGACACCGGCTCTGCCACGGCGGCCTGCACGGCACCAGCCCTGCAGAAGAGCAGGCAGTGTCGACTGCCCAGACACGCCAGCTCGACTGCAGCGGAGGTGGCAGGCCTCCACCTGGCCATCGACCTACTCTCCGAGGAGCTTCCTGGGGTACCAGCGGCCATCCTCTGCGACTCCAAGGCAGCCCTCCTCGGCCTGCAGAGGCCAGAAAGCGCCAGCCTTGGAGTCGCACTGCTGTCTACCCGGCTGACAGCGCTGCAGGACGCAGGCCACCCGGTGTCCCTGCACTGGATCCCCGCCCACGTAGGGATCCCGGGCAACAAGGCAGCCGACACCCTGGCGAAGGACGCCGACCACACCACTGTGCCCCTCAGTCGGGCCGTGACGGAGGGCGACATCACAGGACTGAGGCTGCGGCGACACCTGGCGACCCACCACCCAGACAAACGGGTGGCACTGGGATGCCCCCCACGACCACTCCCCCAGCGAGGCCTGGCTCGCAGGGAGACCTCGCTCCTTCTCCGGTTCCGCATCGGCTGCAGCTGGACGGCAGCACGCAGCTACCGACTGGGACGAGCGACGTCCCCGGCCTGCAGCTCCTGCGGGGAGCCGGAGACGATCGAACATCTCCTGCTGGCCTGCCCGGCGTACCTCCAGCAGCGGGGCCCACTCCTGCAGGAGTTCCGCCGCCTGGGCCTCCCCTCTGGCAAGGAGGAAGATCTCCTCTTCCCCGGCCGACACCACCTTTCTGCACTTCGAGGCGTCGTGG
The DNA here is from genome assembly GCF_013339745.2 of Dermacentor silvarum. Lineage (NCBI taxonomy): Eukaryota > Metazoa > Arthropoda > Arachnida > Ixodida > Ixodidae > Dermacentor > Dermacentor silvarum. Next base: position 127,543,882 of record NC_051158.1, on the reverse strand, counting down.
AGTTCCTTGACTCGTCAGGGCTCTCCGCACGCCTCTAAGGACATTTCTACAAGCGGGAAGGCCTCACGGCTTCCCACCCCACCCCGGGCCTGACCGGCCTGGCACAACACCCCTGCAGACTCTGCAGCACACCAAGGCCTTCCATCTCGGCCTGATACGTGCCGCCTATGCCTGCCGGTTTTGCTTCGCCCAGCCATGGCGACTCCACTCTATCCCTTCTTTCGCTCCCACTTACCCCTACCCGTTGGCGCTGAGCCGTGCTCCCTCAAGGGCTGCAGAAGATAGCGTCAACCTTTCCCTTTCCCTCAAGAACCACTTATCCTATTTATATCAGAGGCTGCGGCAACGCCGCACGCATTTTGTGCGAACGCGGGCAAAACGCCGACGGCGTCGACAACAGTTCTGCGTGTTGCCGGTGCTGCTTGATGTCCAAGTTTATACAGCTGATAAAGCTACTATCATTACTCCGTATAGCTCTCTACAAATTTGCTATCGCAATTGATGCTTCGCCTTTCAGGTGCAACTGCGACAACTTTTTTTTCTCTGGCGTGGACGCACTACACCTCATACCCTGGCTTTTCCAGGTAACGGTATGAGCCAACCGACGCCACCCCCGAGGGGGAACTAAGTTAATCAGGCGCGAAGGTGCTCTCGCGGAGATTGGCGTGCTTGACAAAAGAACGTCCCCTCGTTCGCTCGACGCCGCCGACGGGACGAGCAAGGCACGGCCGGCGCCAGGATGTCCAAGGTGTTCATGAGAAAAAATAACCATGGTAACTTCGCGACACCATACCCGTACGGAAGACAACTAAGCTAGTAAGCGAGGTAGCTTTACTTCTACATGGCTGTTACCACTGGTACTAGCGAAAAATACTTTGCGGAATGATGGTGGCCATATTTTTTGCGACAGGGCCACCACGCTATCAGTAAGGGCGATGCAGAAATCTTAGAACGGAGTGGGGGGGGGGGGGGTCAGGACATCCGGACACCCCCCCTGGATCCGCGCCTGCCTTCATATTGTGGGAACGCTGACGTGAATAGTGGCATAAGAACCAACTGTGGACGAGGAAGATGACGGACACGCGAGCAGTGGTGCGAGGAACGCGCGAGCTGAGCCTGGGCGCCCTTGGGAGCGGCCGGCCGAGACTGGAGCTGTGGGCGTGGACCGCGGGACCGAGGCGTTTTCCCACATTAGCGCCCATAACTTGGGGCCCCGGCTGCGTTCCGGGTCGGACCATGGTCGTGGGAAAGGCTGGAGGTACCCGGTCCACGGCTGTTAGCGACTCCAACCCGGCCATGGCGCGAGACCATTTCCGCGGTGCGAGCTGCACCTGATGACTTGTGATTCCGCCCGTTCCTCCTCCGTCATCGAGCCTGGCATGGATCCTGGTGGTGGCGTGGTCTTCTACGCCCTGGTGCAGCTCCCGGCGCCGCCGTTCGTGAAGGGCATCGCCAGCGCAGGTGACATCACGCGCGCGATCGCGCCAACACCACCTCAAGAGCGGATGCGTCCGTCAGTGCGTGGTTCTCTGGTTCTCTGCTGCGGTGCGGTGTGGTCTCTGGTGGCAAGGCATTGAGCGGGCTGCGGCTCCTTCCGACGACCAGCTGTGCGCACTCCCCAGAACGAGGTCGGAGAACCAAATCAGACCAGGTGTGCGCTAGGGGACGGTTTAGGGCCTTTGGTTTCTGCAAGACGTCAACTCCGAGGCTGCGCCACCTGGTTCTGCTCAATCTTCTCGAGGAGTCCGTCTTGGAAGCCAGTCAGGTTTAGGGCCTGCGGGTTCCTGGAAGACCTAGGTGACTCGGACATTGACGGCTCCGCCGATTCTCGTTCGGTGCATCAGTCCCCAAGGTTCGCCCGGCGGTAGGAGTGTCATGCCATCCCTGCCAGCCACTGTGGACCAGTGCTGTCAATACCTTCGCAGCGCAGCTGCGGGAAAAGCGCTGACCATGGAGGAAGGAATGTCGCTAGCGAATGCTTGCACCCGTTGTGCCGACGACCAACTGCACCATCCGCCGCCGACTCATCGCTTCTCCCCGTTTTGTGCCTTGTGGTGCGCTTGCTGTGACGACGTGGCGGAGTGAGCAAGTGATTTTGCAACGCGGAGCAGCGGTGTGTGTCTGTCTTTTGTTGTTGTGACCGTGCTCAGCGAGCGCGTAGCTTCGTCGCCCATGGCAACTCGGCATCTCTCGTCGTCCGCGCCGCCGGGTTCGAACGCCGTGTTGCCAGCCAATGCCGTCAATGCCCTCACAGAGGGAGGGGCAGTGTGGGAACGCTGACGTGAATAGCGGCATAAGAACCAACTGTGGACGAGGAAGATGACGGACGCGCGAGCAGTGGTGCGAGGAACGCGCGAGCTGTGTCTGGGCGCCCTTGGGAGCGGCCGGCCGAGACTGGAGCTGTGGCCGTGGACCGCGGGACCGAGGCGTTTTCCCACAATATTTTAGATAGCTCGCGTCCACATGAACGGTTTCTTATATTCACTACCAGGAGGCCTAAAGAATATACAGAGCTGTTCGAAAGAAGTCGCTCGGGAGACGTGTCGATAGAGAGAACGGTTAGATCTTCCAGACAGAAATCTCCGCAAAAAGCTCCAAGAATGAGTACCGTGTAGACCGGTGTAAGGGCCGCATCCCCAACTTGGCATCCCAAAATTTGGGAAAGCTGTTCCCAACGGAGAAAAAATCTTGTCCTGTATTCCCATGGCGCGCCCGCATCGGCGAATTTTCTCGCACTGCGTAATTCCGCGTGCTGCTACTAGATGGCGAGAGCTCCGGCCTCTGATACAGTGCTGCATCTGGAGATCCGGGGTGTGCGCAATTTTTACCAAAATGTTTGGTCCCGTTTAAGGGACTATACGAGTCTAGCTGTACGGCAATATGTGTGCGCGGGTGTGTGTGTGTCTGCGGGGGGGGGGGGGGGGGGGGGGGGGGTGCGTGCGTACGTGTGTACGGAATTGTTAACATCTGATAACTTCAGCAACACTCCTAGCCAGTCCGCACAATTTGTAGCGTGTAGGTAGGTGCGATCTCCACATCGCTTATGTCATGATAAATGCGCCGGCGATATTGGAATCACCGAAGCTAAGCAGTGTGGTGTTATGCCGACGCTTCCATCCGACACCAGTAAGTTATGACGAATGCTGATGGCACTCCTACGCGGAATAGTTCAGGCCAGAGGCGTACCAACTATTTCTCGAGTGGGGGGGGGGGGGGGGGGGGGGCAAACCGCAGATCTTACTCTCTCTCTCTCTCTCTCTATATATATATATATATATAGTAATGAACGGAGACAGAGACACAGCACCCGTTCACTGGGCCGGCTGTTCAATTCCCCTCCGCGTCCTCTTTTTCTTCCAGCGCCCGCCTTGCGAGCGCTCGCGGGCAAGTTCCTTTATTTACAATATATATATATATATATATATATATATATATATATATATAATTACTATTTTATTAAGTGAAAAAGCGTGTAAATGCATCTGTCAGGTATTTTTATGTGTAACATGGACCTATTTCTCAATAACACATGGTGAACCATCGAGGCCTGAAAAGTTATTTGAATTTGCATTTATTTCTTGTCGCTGTAAAATCTATATGTGAAACAGGGACGAATGGCATTGAGTGCCCAGAGGTCCCTGATTCAACCCAGTAGGAGCCGTGCAGCTCACAAAAAATTTCGCATTTGTTGCAGTCAGTTTTACTAATTAAACAAAGGATTTTACTTGGTGTTTAAGTCTACAACATAAATGTATCACTAGTTAAGGTAATAGTACTGTCAAGGTTATACAGAACGAAGTACAATCAACATAAATTACTCTCAATACTAAAAAGAAAAAGACGGCAGAGGTGTGCGAACTTGGTGAATTACAACCCGATTTTTAGCGAAGCTGTTTTTTTTTTTTTCCAACAGTTGCACTACATGTTTCAGTTTCCTGTAATTACATTGCATAATTTGAAAAGTTACCCGTATGTTAGTGTTCCGTTTTAAACCTTGTCCCCGTGTAATGCTTTGAAGCACTTCTTGCTGGAAATTTAAAAAAGCAGAAATTCATCAATACACATCTTGCTTCGTCAGGAAATTTCAGTATCCCCAGATATAAAGAAGATGCCTTGTGTAGCTCGCAGAGGACACCGGAGAAGCAGCCTATACACATCCCGTATGGTGCACGGGAACAAATGGGAAAACAAGGTTTTAGTAATTATCTGCAACACTTGCATATAAAGCAGGAAAGTGAGATTTTCGCAACGCATTGCGTTTAAAATTCTCCCTATTTTCATCGACTTTCAAGTCCATTATCTCATGAAATTGTTTTAGGAGTCGGAGAAAGCGGTGGTGTGGCACCCTGGAACACTTCAATATGTAACTTTCTACAAAGGCTTGCAATGAATCTACACAGAAAAACACATTTATTGCTCATCACTCGGGATATTGTTTCGTACTTCGAATAAATATTAACACCGTGCCCCGCATAGTTTACTGAGGATATCGGGATGAACAACTAAATGCCTTGTATAAAGCATAAAAACTGCGGGAAAGCGAGTATTCAGTAGTGGTTTTTCGAGTACGTAAGCAACCACCGCAGTTCAAGTTTTCGGAACACGCCACAATAAGGTGGTCTTCATTTCTTCAAAATATAACATATCTGCTGTTCTTGCTCCTGCCGGCGAACAAGTAGTAGGGTAGCCCTTATTCAGAAATGGCCTGAAAATGAAACTGATAAAAGCAGAAGGGACACAGGCCTCTAGAAAAAATCAGTTAAGTGTTCTGTTGGCACTGAAATGGCTGTGCACGTTCGACCGAGGTCAATTTCACGAACATATAACCTCGCAGACCTTCATGCAATGTCCCGTTCTGAGACCTTTGAGATATCATGAATAAACGAACGTGCATATAAAACCCTAATCCGTTCTAAACTAGAATATACCAGTGCTATCTATAACAACCAACCACGTTATTAGGATTAATTCCCTTGAATCGGTTCAGAACCGTGCTGCCAGTATCATTCTTTCTGACTACTCCTATAATACAAGTGTCTCAGCCTTAAAATCCCGGTTGTGTCTTCCCCGCTCACCTCCCGCCGCAAAAGTGCTCGTATTTTTTTTATTTTTTAGGTTCTTTCATTCGCTGCCCACGGGTAACCAAATCATCATTCCAGCGCATCGTTTCTCCTGCCATACGCATCCCAATGCTGTATCTCTACCACGCGCCCATTCCACTATGTATCAGCGTTCTTGTATCAGCGTTCTAACACAGCCCGAAAATGGAATACCCTTCCTTCTGACATCGCCCTCATCACCGACATATCCCGTTTCAGAACTGATATTGAAGACCATCTTTCAAGTCACGCCACCTAACCTGTCCCGCCATTTTTTTTACGTGCCCACACCTGATGTAATGTCCCATTCTGGGACCTTTGAGGTATCATGAATAAATGAATAAATAAATAAATAAATAAATAAATAAATAAATATACGATAAGTCGTGATTACACGTAAAAATTCGGCAGTTAGACCTTTAATTGGTTTGATTAGATTTTTGATGGTGATAAGATATATATTTGTACTGCAACGCTACGTAGACTATCTGTGGACGGAGATTCAGTAGTTCCAGCATTTAATAATCCAATCATTTCCTGCAGTATGGCACACCCATCGTTGGGAGCGGCTGATTAAAATAAATTATCCAGACCTCTCTCCTCGCCCGAAGGTTAAATATATCAAGCCGATTGTTTTGTTTTTTCAAGTATGGTTAGGCGGCAATTTGTAACTGCGGGAACTTTCCAGCGCCAGGACTTCTGCGCAATACAAGCGTGTATATATGGCGAATCTCGCGTGTCGCCCGCTACAGCGCGTCACGAGGAGGCACAATACTCGCTGCCCAAACCGGGGATACGTAGTAAAGAAAAGCATTATTAACGTGGTGACTCTATTAAGAAATCAAATTTAGCTTCAGCAGTAGTTTTGTCGGACTTTCCAGTGTGTAGCCGAAAGTGGCCGCTTTCGAAAGGGGGGGGGGGGGCAAATGGCACATTTTGCCCCCCCCCCCCTCTTCTGACAGTGGGGGGGGGGGCGAGTGCCCCCCCTGCCCCCCCCCCCCCGGTAGATACGCCTATGGTTCAGGCGTCTATCCAAAGCAGAACAGTGGCTGTACGCTCGGCAAATGGCATAATTCGCCGGCCGTTAACGACTCTTTTTAAAGCAAATAGGTTTCCTTGGTTATTTCGCCCGTTTGCATGCCCGGTGGGGTTTGGTCATTTTTCTAGCTTTCGTTGTCGATAGGAAGGCACCGGTCTAAAGCGCTTTTTCACGTACAACCGAGTCGCGGGATGCGTTCATCACTGAAAGCCAACAGTAATACAAACGGAAGAAAAAAATCTTAGTTGCGAAGGCAATTCTCTCAGCCTTACCAGTTCTAGATAATATATTTTCAATGGTTAAAAAAATACATTTTGTCAAATTTTGCTAAACAGCCAGGAATATTGCTCACTTTGCGAAAATACGCAATGGGCGACAGTGCGAAGGCATAACTCTGCCTCGTTGCAAATATGGACGAAATGCGAAACACGAAAATCCTTGCAAAATACATTGCTAAAAAATCGCGGCAGTCGCCTCGTAACGTTGTCTGTTAAGCGCAACATGTATTTTGCGGTTGGGTGAAAAGCCGGACCAGCCTGCAGGTACTGTCGTGTGAGAGCTTTTGGGGAGTCTTAAGGTTCAGAGTATGGGATGCGGCACTCGTGAAAGACAGCCCCCTGCTCCCTGGCCCTCTGGTGGTTGCTGGAGTAAAACGCCAGCGCCGATGCACATGTGCTGACTCTGTTCTCTATAAAGCACATGTGCTGCGTTCTCTATGGTATTGGGCAGTAAAATGACGACCGCATCAAAATGTCCTCTCTGCAACAATAGACGACTTCAAGCGTATCATTTTTTATTAATTAAAGCGAATGTCTTTCAAGAAGCGATCAGGTATCTACTGATGCTGACGAAATTGGCGATGTTTTCTGGGCAGTTCTTTTTTTTTTAAGGGCGAAAATTTCTTTGCCTACTTAGGCCGGTTTGACACGGCTACATGGCTGTTTGGTGCGTTTGGGTCGGTCGGTATATGAGTGCATATATTTCTGGATTTTAAAGGAAGCTTATATCTCCGCGTGTGAAAGTACCAGCGAACGGGCTCGTATTACATGTGTATGCTGACCAAGTATGCGCCCCTATGTCGTGCGTAACAATAGAAAAAATGCCTTCCTACATAAAACGAAAAGATATAATTTCTGCTCACAAGAATGTATAACGCACACCTATGTGTTGTTGGAATGGTGAAATAGATTTAACGGGTTGTTGCCTTTGATTTAGACGCTCAGTATGTGCCACTGCGCGTGCGCCAGTTTTTGTCCAATCTTCCAGAATGGGCATGTGTAACTATGATTTCTACGTAAAACTTGAACGTGTAATTTCGCCTCACAGATATCCCCAAAACGTACCAATATGTTAATAGAATGGTGACTTATATACGACGCAATTTTGTATTTACTTCATAGTCTTTGGTTTAGCTATGCGGCATGTGCGACTGAGAGTGTACCCATTCATGTCCTTATAAATTGAGCGCACAATTTAACCACACCATTCGCCTGACCATGGCAGCAAACGTTCAACAACTACACGCCCCCTTGTTTTCGTGCAAATGGAAACACGTTTGACGCCCCAATTGTGCTCCTGCTGCGTGCAATCTAAACGCAAGAGCGTCATTACATACTAAAGCTCAGTGAGCAGGCTTTTCCTTGGTAAATAACAAACTGGATGCATGCACTGATACCTGCCATCGCAGACATAACTGCTATCAGAGAAGAAAATTACCACCCAGTTTCGGAAGCCGCTAATTAATGCTATGAAACCAAAACTCAATGGCTGAGAGGCAAAATAATTTCCCGCATTTAAGTGCACTATAAATGAAACGGGATGAAAAGCAGCGTTTCTGACGTGCGCTCTTATTTCGTCCCACCGACCGCGGTAGATTAGTGGCTATGGCAATATGCTGGTAAGCTCGAGGTCGCGGATTTGATCCCGGCCACGGTGGCCGTATTTTGTACGATAATGCAAAAAAAAACTGAAAACAATAACTTTGTTTGCTTAGATTTAGGTGCTTGTTAAAGAACCCGAGGTGGTGAAAACTTATGCACAGCTCTCCACTATACGTCGTGCCTCATAATTGGATCACGACCTTTTCCCGATAATTTATTTATTTATTTATTTATTTGCTTCGTCCCGTTCCTGCTTGCGCATAGCGTCACTAAATATAATACTGCAACGTCAAGGCTTCTAATGCCAAGATAAGGTTGAAATATTCTAGTACTAATGAGCAGTCTGCAAAGTATCTTATAGGGAACCATAAACTGTGAATATTTTCCAGAAACACCACCCATCAAGAGAAAAATACATCAACAACAAACCAAACCACCCAATGCACAGTGCATCTTTGCGTAGCAACTATTCAATATTCTCAGTCCGTCCTGTCTTTGTCTAGCTTTCCTGCGCGAAACTTTTAGCGCTATGGAAACAACACACCGCACCTAACAGAATTAGAATTTTTTCATAAAATTACATATTTGTTATGCCTTTTTTTTTCTTTTTTTGCTGCTGCTGCTGATCAGAATGCTTTCGCCCGAATGAAGAAAAAGTGATATGCTACGACTATGACGTGCCAGAAGAACTGTGCCCAGGAGTGCCTGCGACATATTGCAGAAAAAAAAGGCAGCGATGCGTTTGCGGTTGCAAATATGGATACTTTAGGAGACTGGACTGGCAGTGCTTACCGTATAGAGAATGCGGTGAGTACACTCATAAGGTATCCTCAGGGATATTGTTGCATAAGCACAACGGGAATAGTTGCTGGACTCTACGTATACTGCATGATATCTCAGTAAATTGCTCCAACATCTCCACGAAGTACAAGGAAAGTATGAACTGAAAAACTTATTTACCCTGCATGATTCTTTAGGTTTATTTTTTTTCTCTTTCATTTCATGTGTTACGAATATCTGTATGTAAAGGTAAAATCAAAAAAGGTGGCCGACTAATGGAGTAGCACACGAGGAATAAGGATTATAAACAGGGATAAGGTGCCTCAGAAAGGCTGGCCAACGTTTCGATAGGAGGACCTCCTATCCTCCTATCGAAACGTTGGTCAGCCTTTCTGAGGCACCTTAACCCTGTTTATAATCCTTATTTCTTGTATGTAAAGGTGTTACCTTTACATTATTATACATGCATAATATCGGCGCGCATTTGCTGTTCTGTTATCTGGGCTTTCCGTCCTGTTGGTATTTTTTTCTGGAATCTTAAGGAATTGTTGTTTGTTCTGTATCTGAACGAGTAAGACAATTTGTACAATGAATATTTACTGTTCCTTGAGTTTGTTAGGTCTTCATACACTATTTACCTGTTCTATCGTTAGAGCTTCTTGCTGAACGCTGCGATCAAGCATTATAAAAAATTGACAGGTTTGTTTTCTCTAATGGCGTAGTATGGATGAATATAGTGATAATAATCAGCAATCATAATAATAAACGAAACATTCAATCAATCAATCAATATTTTAATTAACATGCCAAGGAACTACACTGAGGTATGAGTGATGGCGCACAGAGAGGCGAGAAGAATAGGTAGAAATGTAAAACAACTACAACCAGAGGTTAAAGGAAAAAAGGAACTCGAAGAAGAAAAACAGAAGTGATCTTGATAAATAGTTACATATTGGGCCACAGTTCAACAAATAATAACACAACATTCAGAGACGCAGTACATACAGGCTGTCCCAGCTATCACACAGCACGATTTTAAAAAAAGAGGAAAGGCGTTACGCAAAGCAGACCTAGTGTGTATTGTTTCCAGTGCAGTGGAGTAGACGCCAGTAATTTTTTCGTTACTGAGATTTAATTAGGTAATTGTAATTAATTATCTAACTCGAGAAATAATGTCCTAATTATCAAAGTGTGAATGAAAATATTGTAGAGCAACATGACAAAACTCCCAATACAGCTTTCTGTTGCTCAATACGTGCTACATAAACGTGATTTTCCGAGCGTGAAAGAAGACCGCTAATACACGCAGAATTACCGCGCGACTGGCCACTCGAGGTGCTTTGCGTGTATTCGCGGGCATCTTTCACGTTCGAAAAAACACATTTATGTAGCACGTATTGAGCAACAGAAAGCTGTAACGGGAGTTTCTCATTTTGCTCTACAACTTTCTCATTGACACTTCTATAATTAGGACATTACTTCTCGAGTTAGATAATTACTTACAATTAACTAATGAAATTTCAGTAACGAAAAAATTACTAGCGGCTACTACACTGCACTGGAAACGCCGTTCCTCTTTTTTTAAATCGTGCTGCGTGATAGCTGGGACACCCTGTATACGGAAGGAGAGGAAAACTACAAGAAGACAAGAGAGGAGAGAAGCTAAAAAGAAGGCTCATGAGAAAGTACGAAGCTCGAAACAGAAAGAAGACCATACTGCTAAAAGATATCAACGTGGAGAAAATGACAATTGTATAGACTTTGCATTGACTGACAGTTGCATAGATATCTCCCAAAAAGCCAGGCTTGTGGAAGAGTTTCTGTTCCAAAGCAGTGTTCTGAGGAACCCACAGTTTTACAGAAGCTACACGATCCGAATATATATTCATTCCATTAATGATTTAGTATAAAAAGAGGACGTCCGTATCACTACGTCCGCCGCGAAGCGATGGAACTGTAGGATTGCTTTTCAAATTCGAAATGTTCTTGGGGCGCGAGGTAAGAAAATGATGTGTATATATACTCTTGAACCGTTTCTGGAGATGCTAAAACAGTACGCTATTTAAATCGCTTGTGCCATTCCACACAACTGAGACGTATTCAATTATTGGCATGTATATGGATGTGGTCAATTTCAGGAAGGCAAATTTGATACAGAATTCTCTTGCAAGTCAGCAGACAGAACCAACCGTGCGCGAGCCTCGCGATGCTACGCTCTTAGAGTGAGCAAAAAACCTGAACGCCGAAAAAAAAATGAAAAAGCACGCCAAAATCACTTGTTTCCGAAATCCCCTGATCATCGCTGCACAATTCACAAAGCAAGGGAAGCCCATAATATAGGTATTGACGTGAATTTGACAAAGTTGTGGTTTTATACGAATTTACAGTCAGCCCGTTTAATTCGCGCCATTCGGAGAATGAGGATAGGGCAGACTGCAGAGTGACGCAGCCCTCAGTACTGTGCATCTACTGAAATATTTTCTAGTCGTCAGCGCTAAGAGCAAATGAAAGCTTTTGGATCGCTGGAAGAGGTCATTGAAGAAAATTAGGCAGCAAAGTGTATCTAACCTGAAGCCTTGAGTCACGCCACTAGATTCCGTATGGACAAAAAAAAGATTGATCATTCAAGCTCACAAAACAGGGTCTGTCGAGGAGATAGCTGCCTAGAAGAGCTACAATAGCAGCTTGAAGACTGTAGTGTTCTTTTTAGCTTCTCGAGCAGTAGAGGATGATCCGCTACGTCAAATGCTTTGCGGAGGTTGCAGTAAACCAAATCAACCGTTCCTTCCCTGATGGGTGAGGAAATCTACATCTTAATGCTGATAACGTTGGTGGTCGTGGAGCTGCCTGCAAGACATTCATGCACGTTTGGTGGAGTGCATATGAAGTATCGCCAAGAGTCTTCTGACCGGTTAAAGGTGCTGCCCAATCACTTAAATGGACACTAAAGAGAAACCGGAAGTTCAGGTGGAATAAAAGAGGAACCTTCAGGAATGCAGGCAGTTTTTGTTGGCTGCAAAAATATGAGTTATTAGCGGAGAAATTCGTAAACAAAGACCAAATATCTCTTCCTCAATTTCTCTCACCCCAGACTTGCCGCTGAAGCAGTGTCGTCACAGATTTCGTTGCTCTCAGCGAATCAGAATGCGCCATGATACGTCACCGCTTGCGTAAACGGCCGAGGCGCTGGCTGCATCATGGCTGCATGGCCGCTGCGTTTGCGTTCGCCGCGATGGATACCGTTGCTGCCGCTGAACCTTGCAGCGAAGAGCTCGCCAGGGAAGCAGGACTGCATTTCACCAATATTCAGTGAAACGGAGCGCGAAATCATCCTCCGTGCTCGAGCGGTAGGTGTTTCCCGCGTGCGATGGCGGTGAGCCGCCGGCCGCGCCAGCGGAAAGCAGAGCTTTGTTTTCGTCGACGGGAAGCGTGTGTCCGGTCCGCCAGGCGACGATGTTCTTGACAGAACAAGCGTAGAAAGTTGCGCACGTACTTGGTATGCTTATTTCGTGGCTTTATTTAATGACATTCAGTACTCACCGAGCCGCCAGTTTGCTGCTGCAGGGGCTCCGGTAGGGGGTTTAATGAAGGCCGCATTGAGGGAACATCTGCTCGAGAAAGTACTGGCCTCTGGGGCACGCCAAGATACTTTCCGAGGGCAGGATTATACACATAATCCGAGGGCGAGAAATTCAGAGAGGACACCATCGGTTTCTCTGGCTCTTTTGCCGTTTTATCATCGGCAGAGCCATTACGCACGCCGGGGAGCCGGGGCTCACCGCGCGGCACCACATGAAAGGACACAATCGAGTCAACACTGCCGCTGCCCTTGAGCAAGTGCCTTGGGCCATTTATACAGCCCTCAACACTACACACACGAGGCATTTCCAGGCTGTTTCCGGCGAAGTCAAAGTTTTTCGAGCTATGCAACACGCAACCAAACACTGTAGAGCGGAACATGCGCGCGCGACGATGCATGGACCAAAAACGAAACTACGAAACTATCACGACCGGATGTATCGCCATGCCATTTTTTCTTATTTAATTTTGCGCTAAACTTGTACTTCCTCGCTTGAAACGGTAAATGCTGTTTATGTACGTTGAAGGTGTATTTCATTTTGCGTTTTTTTAACAGCGATAAATCGCTCTCGACTAATCTCGACCGGCCTGCGTTTGTAATCTTCGACGTCACGAACGTGTAGTGCGGGAAATTCGAAGGGGCGTCAGCACCTATACTTCAGTTTTTCGCAATTTTCTCGTTTATTAAACATATGTTCACCGTAAGAATGGTATGACTGTGATTGTGATAGGATCATCTACCATTAAAGCTGAACTTCCGGTTTCTCTTTAGTGTCCCTTTAATGTGAGGCTTGTGATCGCGCTTCTACAAGTGATTACGGAGGGATCGCAAGAAGCGCAATTGATTTATTCATATTTTTGCGCTCAGGAGCTTGGCTTTTCTGTGGGCACTTCATTCAATCTTTAGAGCAGTTGTAAGTTCCGCACAGAACCAATAGAGAAATATACATCATTTTATAATGATATTCATATCAAACAAAATAAAATATTTATTATAGTGACCAGGAACAGCTAAGAAGCTTTCGTACTGGTGCACTTCAAAAGTAATCAGGGAGACAAAACGTCCAGAGAAGAGAAGTGTCGCAGACATGACAATGCGAGTTAGGGAAACAGAAACAAATAGGGAAACGGAAAACGATGAGGCGGGCGTATAAGGGACGTAATTCGCTTTATCATCCGTCTTTATCGTGCATATTGCTTGCTTACGGGGGCATGATTGCGTACGGTGGTACAGCCATTGATGGTGATAGTTTTTGTGCCTTTCGTGTCGTCCACGCGTCTTCGCTTAAGGACTTTGAAGGTAAGCTGAACAATGAGACGTATAAGGCTTTCGCCTTAATAAAAAGTGTGCGTGGCATTTCCCTCCATGGTGCAGGAGAAATCCGCAGTCAAGGAACGCTTCCATGACCGCAGCAAGATTCTCGAAGTTGTGCGATGTGCGGACATAATTCTAATCGCACTCGTCCGCCCTAAGGAGCTCATACGCGGTGAAACGAAATCCTATAAAGCCGAAGCCTACATCGGAAGAATCTCCTTGATTGTTAATCGTATGGTACACCACCTAGTGCCTAAACAAGAGAACAACTCTAATAACATTATAACACCAGTGGCTGCCTGCGTCGCAAGCTCACATTTATTACTGTAAATTAAGCGTTCAATTGTTCTTCAACAGAAACGAATATTTTTTATCAAATTAGCAATGTCCTTCAAATAATATATCGTCCCCAACAAAGATGATGATGTTACCTTCTGTCCGACCGCCGCTTGTTGATTAGTCTCCCTCGCGGCGCCCCGTTCCACTCTTTCTCCGAGTTACGTAATCCTGACGTAACAGCCAAAGCGAACCGTTACAGATTACGGCCCCAGGTTGCACAAGCGCACCAAGCGCGCTGCCGAAACGGATAAACAGCTAGAAGACCGAAAGAGGTATGTATTTATTATGAGAGAAAAGCTGAGAGGTCGGTCTGAATCAATGTTCTGACCTGCTACTCGGCTTTGGAGGAAGGGGAATGGGTGTAGAAAGAAAGAATAGAGAAGACGTTGATTATGAGGATGAAGATGGTGGTGAAAAACTTGAACGGTCCAAGGCTCTTTGAAGTCTCTTGTCCAGTCCGCTCACATGCAAAAATTTGTTGAGAGCCTTCAGACTGCCAGGCTTATGACGAGTTTCAGGCGAAGGTGGCATAGAACTTTTTCAGTCAGTGTTGCAACGACCAAGCCCGACAAAATGTCTGTCAGCGATTTTATCTGCACATCAAATCGAGGGCCGATGCACATGAGGTGTTCTACCATCTCAGAAATACCGCATTCCTCACGCTTTGGGCTGTCCGCCCAGCCGATGAGATGCAGGTAGCACCGGGTGAAGGCCCCACCTAATCGTAATCTGTGCAACAAGCTTGCATGCCACTTTTTCATGGTGAATGGTATCCATATTTTCATCTCTGGGTAGAGCTCGTGAAGCCGGCGGTGACGATGACCTGGTGAAGCCCAATATACTGCGGTATTATCACGCACAAGTGTATACATTAGGGCATTAGTACCTGGTGGTGAAAATTGGATGGACACTGGTGTGGCATTAATGCGGACCATCTTTGCCTCCACGTCGGCAAGCTCGTTTTCATGTAAACCACAGTGTCCCGGAACCCGCTCAAACCTTATGCAATGGCCAGCTCTTAGGGTGACATTATGTGATTCGATCACCTTTGAGCAAGGACATAGTAAAGTCCTCGTCTAAGTGCAGAATCGATCACTTGAAGTGTCGGCTTGGAATCGCAAAACATAGTCCAGGTTTGATGCGGCTCCGTCGATATACAGGTATAGCCAATTGCCTCCCGAATGGAAACAATTTCTGCGGCCGTTGATGTAGTTTGGTGACCGAGATGAAAGCGCTTACTGATATTCTTATTTGGTATTACGAATGCCGTGGTTGAAGTGGTTCTTGATACCAACCCGTCAGTAAATATATTGTTGCAAGAAGAAAGCAGGCCTACGAGTGTAGAAGAATGTATATTTACAAGCGATGTATATGGCGTTCAGGCGACGGCCAGAGTCTTTGTCTTCCTCTCTTCCTTTCCGACAAGCCGACGCGACGTGAAGGCGTCCAGAGAAGGACAAGGGAACCGGGGGAAAAATGGTGGTATCGGCGCCGAAGGTCGTAGCGTTGCTTTTGAGAAGCTCGCGAGACGGTGAGGCGATGACGGGCAACCTCTCGGGCATGGGCGGCTAAGGCAATAGTATCGGGAGCGTAACCAGTGCTGGGTGATTGTACTGCGGAAGGTAGCAACTTGTCGAGGGGCAACGTGGAGTTGCGACCATACAAAAGGTAAAATGGTGAAAATCCGGCACTGTCGTACGGGACGAGTTGTATGCGAAAGTGATGTATGGTAAAGCGACGTCCCAGTCGCGGGGATCGTCGGAAACCTACATGGCCAGCATTTCAAATAGTGTGCGGTTGCGTCGTTCGGTGAGGTCATTCGTTTCACGGTGGTATGCGGTAGCAAGCTGGTGTTCTGTAGAAGAGGAGCGGAGCAGATCATCAACGACCTTCGATAGAAAGTAGCGGCCGCGATCCATAAGTAACTGGCGAGGGGCGCCGTGGTGTAGGATGACGTCGTATAGTGCAGCTGGTTGGCATCGCTCGTGCGATGGCATATCTCGTGGCATAATCTGTTGCAACAGCAATCCATTTGTTGCCTTTCATGGAAATTGGAAAGGGGCCAAGGAGGTCGAGGCCCACACGGAAGAAAGGCTCTATAGGGATATCAACTGGTTGAAGCATACCAGCAGGAGGCATAGCAGGCATCTTCTGACACAGGTCACAAGAAGCGACATAACGGCACACAGAGCGATAGATGGCGGGCCAGAAGAAGCGCGCCGCAGGCGGTCGTAAGTACGAGTGATGCCCAGATGTCCAGCAGTAGGATCGTCGTGAAGTTGCTGGAGCACGGCCAGTCGAGGGTGCTTTGGAACGACTAGGAGGAGCTCCGGGCCATCAGGACGAACGCTACGATGGTATAAAATTCCATCGCGCAAGGTGAACATCCGGAGGGACGGGTCATTAGGCGAGGAGCTTAGGCGTTCCATAACTGTTCGAAGAACAGGATCTTGGCGTTACTCGTCACCAATATGGAGAAAGCCGGAGAGCGACGGAATACTGATGTCCGAGTCTGCATCGGTATCGTCCCGCTGATCCACGGTATTGCCGGACAGGCAGTCAGCGTCTTTTTGCAGACGCCCTGACTTATACATGGTAGAAAATGTATATTCTTGTAGACGCAATGCCCAACGTGCAGGTCGTCCAGTTGGGTCCTTCAAAGAGGAGAGCGAGCAGAGGGCGTGGTGATCGGTTACGACGCAGAAGCTCCGACCGAAGAGGTACGGCCTAAATTTCGCGACCACCCATACGAGCGCGAGACATTCCCTCTCAGTGATGGAGTAATTTCGCTCGGGCGTGGAAAGAAAGCGGCTGGCGTAAGCGATGACACGGTCTTGGCCCAGTTGACGTTGAGCGAGGATAGCGCCGGTGCCATAACCACTCGCGTCAGTTCGTACTTCAGTGGGCGCAGAAGGGTCAAAGTGTGACAGAATCGGAGTTGTAAGCCGCTCCATCAGAGTAGAGAAGGCTTTCTCCTGCAGTGGTCCCCAAGAGAAAGATACATCTTTCTTAAGGTCATGTGAGGGCGAGCGATGTCGGCAAATTTTTTCAAAAATCACCGGAAATAAGGGCATAATCCCAGAAAACTACGGACATCGTTTGTTGAACAAGGTACAGGAAAATTTCTCACGGCGTGAACTTTCTGTGGATCAGGTTGGATTCCGGCGGCGTTTGCGAGATGGCCAAGCATGGTAATTTCACGGCGACCAAAATGGCACTTGGAGGAGTTTAGCTGTAGTCGCCTGTCGAGACAGCCCTGCAAACTCAGCAGAACATAAGCGGGGTGAAGCACAAGTTGTTGCGTCGGCAGGAAGCGGCAGATCCAGCTGTACAACACCTGCGGAGCAGTGTTGAAAGGAGGACGTCGAGGCCGAAAATTAGGTCGTGTGGACAGCGCTCAAGGACGATACATAAAACAACGCTATAATGGGCCGCAGCGGTCAGACATTCTGTGCACATTCCAAGAACAGGGGACGTACTCCCATCGGCGACTCTCACAGTGCATGGGACGGCGGGCGTCAGAGCCTTTTTGAGCCTTGGGCGGAGAGCAGCGCTCATAACTGAAAGCTGCACTCCTCTGTCAACGAGAGATGTAACCGGAACGCCATAAACTTCAATGTCCAGTAGGTTCCACGTGTAAGCAGGGTCAACAGAGAATTTGCAGGCCGGGTCGGAGTTGTAGCTTCACCTCCCGGAGCTGCACCGCCTAGTTTCCCGAAGGGAAGCGACCGGTTGCAAACGGGGACGAAGACCGGTGAACGAGAGGTGAACGGGACCGATGGCCTTGTGGAGACGGGGAGCGGCTGGATCTTGGTGGATCACTGTCGGCGTTGATGTTCCTAGGCGGCGTGTAGGGCACGAAAGTGCGATTGTCTGGTACTTGGCGGTAGTGACTCGGAGACGACCACCGAAGACGCGACGAGCAGTGTTTACGGGAATGACGGGCGATTTCTCCAATACCGGAACAATTAAAACAGATGGGTCTGTCATCCGCTGTGCGCCAGTCAGCTGAGTTGCGACGGAGTGACGGAAAGCTTTGCGCCTGGCAGCGAGCGGCCGGAGAAATCTGGTAGGTGTTCGTATGACGGACCGAGCAGAGAGATGGAATGCCCAAACTCGCCGTTTCTTCCTGAACGACCACTTGTATAAGCGAGATAGCGGGCACGCTTTCCCGACAGTCGGAACGAACTGGAGCCGGAGCCATGGCCTCAAGCTCACGGCGAACGATACGCGGTATATCTTCCGGCCCTGTCGGCTGAACAAACCGCGGCGGGTCTTCGCACGAAGATGTCGCGGCGGTATTGGGCAATCTGTGGAAATTTTGAGGGACGCGGCGGCCTTTCACTTGTTCGAAGCGCCGGCACTCCTTCATAATTGAATCCACAGTGGCGCAATCCTTAAACAACAGGAGATTGAAGGCATCGTCTGCAATACCTTTTAGTATGTGATCAATCTTGTCTGCCTTGATCATGTTGTTATCAGCCGTGCGACAGAGGGCCAGAACATCCTGTATGTACACGACATCAGATTCTGTGGACGTCTGAGCGCGGCATGCAAGTTCGTTTTTTGCTGCCAACTGACGACCGACAGGTCTGCCAAACAGGTCTCGCATTTTTGCAGATATTCCAGCTTGTTAGGTCAGCTTCATGCGTATCGTACTATTGCTTCGGAGTTCTTCTCAGATAAAACATCAGGTTTGCTAGCATCATTGTTGGATCCCACCTGTTGTTGTCGCACACTCGCTTGTACATCGCAAGCCAGACCTCGACGTCGGCGTTGTCCGTGCCACAAAATGTCCCCGGGTCCCGCGGATGAGTGAGGATGACCGTTGGCGTGGACTGCTGAGGTGTTGTCGGTTGTGTCGGTTGATCTGCCATTATGGCGGCAGGTAGACGATGTCCGCTGTGAAGTTCCGTGATTGTACCCAGCACCTCCACCAAAATGTTGCAGGAAGAAAGCAGGCCTACAGGTGTAGAAGAATGTATATTTACAAGCGATGTATAAGGCGTTCAGGCAACGGCCAGAGTCTTTGTCTTCCTCTCGTTAGTGTCTCTTCTTCTTTCTCTTCGCCGTAACAATATGTATGGAAGTGGCGTATTCTTCAGATATATGGGATTTGGTATGTTAAGTTTACATGAGCGTAATCTGAGCACAATATTCATCCTTCATCTTCTTCACCTGTACATAATCATCATCATTGTGCGCGTCTTCGTCGTTCAGCGCTTGACTCAGCCGAATAAAGGCATCGAGACAACAGCCGTGCTGTTGTCTTACAAAGTGGTGGAGGCTGCTTTCGATCCCCTAGACCTCTACGACGTTGATTTCCACTGTAGCTTCGTTCGGGTCGCCGTTTGCTCCGCCTCTCCACTGCCATGTCCCAAGTACCGCTACCCGGAGCCTCCGGCATCACCCCCTCTGCCCCCCAACCAGCCGCCTCCTCAAGGACCGTTACCGCCCAGCAGCGTGACCCCACTGTATTCTCTAGTCTCCCGCGCGATGACGTCGAGGACTAGCTGGAGAACTATGACCGAGTGAGTGGGTACAACCACTGGGACGACCTTCAAAAACTTCGCCACGTCTCCTTCTACCTGTCTGATGTCGCGAAGACGTGGTTTTTTAACCATGAGAGCGCCTTGCCCGATTGGACCACCTTCCAACTCCAAGTCCAGAAGATTTCCGGAACACCAACAATCCGTTCTGAAGTTTCAAAGCGGCACCTCGATGCGCACATGCAACAACCAGGGGAGACGTACACTTCGTACATTGAAGACGTCCTTTCCCTTTGCCGCCGCGTCGACGTGGCAATGAGCGAACCAGATCGTGTTCGACAAATTTTAAACGGAATTGGACACGTTGCGTTTAACGCACTGGCAGTTAAAAACCCCACAGCCATGGACGATGTCATCGTGACCTGCCAGCATCTGGATGCACTACAAGCCATCCGGTTACAACCAGACGTCTGTGACACGCGACCTTCTTCGGTTGCTGATTTTCGCACGTTGATTCGGGCTCTGATCCACGAAGAGCTTCAAGCACAAGACCTGTCGTGCTCTGCTGTGCCTCAAGCTCACTCTTTGCCCACTGGGCTACGATACATCATCAAAGACGAGCTGGCTTCCTTGGTTTACGCTGTGCGCCCTGACCCTCCGACGCCGCCAAATCTGCCAGTCACGTAATCCCAAGTGGATGCCATGCAACCCTCCGTTGCTCAGCGTGCCCCTCCAGTTCCTTAAAACTACGTAGCAGCCTTTACACGCCGTGCACCTGTACCTGCATTTTACGCCCCTGGCGATCGTGCAGCCCAATCTGTTATTATTGTGGCATTCGAGGCCACATCACCACTGTGCGCATCTTCTTCGTTCATCGCGTGGCTGAGACGAATAAAGGCGTCGAGACAACAGCTGTGCTGCTGCCTTACAGTATATGTGATTTTTTTTCCTGACTCCAGGAATGAATAGGTTCACCACAGGTCTTGACAAAGTCCATGATGGTACGACCGCTGCTTTTGCCGTAGTAAAACCTGAGTGAAGCACGCTCTCATGACACGAAAGAGTTTCCGAGAAAGTGCGTTCTGGATGTAGACTGCGAATCGCCGATAGAGTGTGACGTCCATGGTGGGTCACTAGTCGAAGATATACCCTTAAATATTTGCATGAAAGATAAGCGTCGATAGGAGGTACACGTGCTTCCGCAATCACGCACTTTGTCGAAGTGCAGCGTGGCAGACCAAGACATGTTCTCAGTGCTTGAACTTGTAAGCTTTCCAGTGTACGTAGGCAGTAGGGGCGAATGTTTGTAATAATTGGTAAACTGTATCGTAGGTAGCCTACAAAAAGTTATTCATACAGCTAAAGTAATCTCTCTGACGGGCCCCACTTCATGCCTGCCATATATTTAACCATGTGAATGAAGCTGTTTAATTTAGACTTGAGCATCGATGCTTGCTTAGACCAAGACAAGTTTCGGTCGATCATCACTCCTAGGAATCTGTGGTGTGTAACGTACGGTATGGCTGTACCATTAATCTTAATCTGGTAGCGGTGCATCGCCTTGCGTGTAAATACAAGGGACGCACACTTCTCAGGTGCCAATTGGAGACCTCGCTGCTGCAAGTACTTCGCGGTGGCCGACACTGCACGTTGCAGTCTTTCACGAAGTTGTGGCCGCGAAACATCAGAAGCCCATATGCAGATAGCGTCAGCGTATAGGCTCATAATGCCGGTCTCTGGCACTATATCGGTGAGTCCAATAAGGGTTATATTGAACAGCATAGGGCAGAGTACGCCTCCTTGAAAAACGCCACGGCAGATCTGATGACGACTGGTCTCCCCATCTGTCATCGTCATCAATATGGTCCGGCCTGTAAGGTAGTTCATTAACCAGCGAAACATCACATTTCCAATTCCTAACTCCTCAAGTGCGTCAAGAATGACGTCATGCAACAGATTGTCATATGCACCTTTGACGTCCAAAAATAGTGCTCCTGAAAAGCGTCGACGCTTTTTTTCTTGTTCGACGCTTGACACCAAATCAATCACGCTGTCAATGAAGGATCTTCCTTTGCGAAAACCCGTCATCATGTCTGGGTAAAGGTTGTACTTCTTGAGAAACCACTCTAGCCTCGCCAGAACAATTCTCTCCATGATCTTGCCCACGCAGCTTCCCACTGCAATGGTTCTGTATGAAGATGTGGCATGAGGTGTTTTGCCAAGCTTCAGAAGCGCTACAATAGGGTGGTTTTCCATTTCTTCGGCACAGTGCCTGAGCACCAGGCTGCATTGAAGAGGGAGAGGAGAAAAGTTCGTGCGTCTTTCCGCAGAGAACGCAGCGCAACGTATGTGATGCCACCTTGTCCAGCCGCTGAAGATTTCGAGATGAAGCGTTCATCCTGTGTTCTTCCTTCTCTCCGTGTTTTGGCGCGGTTTTGCACCATCATTCATTAATCATGTTGTTTGACGGTTTTTTTTATTTGTGCGTTTCGTACAGAAACGAAAGCTGTGCTGTATGTTCGCTTCACGCCTCAAAAGTGATGTCTGGGCCGCTCCCATGGCGGCCATTTCCCATGCGGCGCCCCAAGCACCTATTGAGGTGGGGACGCCTTCGGGTTGAGGTCAAACACCCCTTTCCAAGCGTTGAGGTCCCATAATGGCCGAGCACCAGGCCGGGAGCGCGCTCGTACCTATTTTACCGGTAGGTACCCGGCGGCAGCACTTGCCTCCCACAGCCGCGGCGGACACTCGTCCACAAGGCCGTCTGTGGTTGGAGTCATCGAGGGAGACATGTTCATGTTTACCTGTGCGCGCGTGACACATTGCCTGCTGATTTAGTTAGTAAGCGGATGGTTGCAAGTTTATGCGGCCGATAAAACTATTATCCTTACTTTGTATAGCTGTTTACTAATTTGCTATCGCAATCGATGCTTCGGCTTTCGGGAGAAACAGGGACGTTTTCTTCATGTTGCTTTACAATTTTCTCATTGATACTTTTCATCCAAATATATTATTTGAGAAGTTCATTAATTAACTAAGACTAATGATGTAATTAGGCGAAATGCAAAAAAATAACCTTAGTATCTCCAAGCAACGCAAACAATATTACTTTCGTTAGGTCCAGCTACGTGGGATTTGCATATTGGTGCGTGATAGTTGGGACACCCTGTATATAGATAATTTGCTCCACTATGTATGTGATGGCTACTATCCTGCGAAGTCACCAAGTTGAGCAACTGGGCATGTGCCCCAAAAGGCCATTTGGTGCTGGCTGCTGTGGCTGTACATCACCCCTGACCGAAGTTGTATTCGGTCAGGGGGTATGTACCATGAGTATGTGCCTATTCTTGGCAAATGATCTGTATCGGATTTGCCACTGTGCCAAAGATAAAAAGATAAGACATAACGATGTGCCAAAGATAACAAGTCCAATGTGTGTAGCACTTCTCTGTATGTACACCTCGCACCAAATTATTCCACGGACAAGCACGTACACCGCCTTAGTCATCGTGACGCTGACAGCTCACAGCTACAGGCAATGACGCTGTGCTCCTGTCATCCGCTACAGCTCCATAACTCAAACAAGCTTCGCGTCATTTAGCTTCCAACATTACGTCGGCTCTGCATGTTTTTGTAGGGTGCCGCTGTCCACAGACAGGACCACATATAAAGGACAAAATTAAAATAGGCCCGTACAGTCGCCCACATACTGATTTCGATCTACGCACTGCCTAAACCAACAGCAGTCCTTGTACTGGTCGCGTCAGTAGTGATTGCCGCGGAATTTGAATTCATTTGAAGCTGTCACTCAATTTACAAAGTTCCGAAAACCAAATGCTGCCGTAAAAGGCTATGTGGTGTGTGTGTGTGTGTGTGTGTGTGTGTTTACTTTCTAACTGTTTAATTTGATAAATTGGCTATTTGAAGCGCACCACCTCATTACTATTCCGATGCTCATAGTAGCTTCTGCGTGGAACAAAACTGCGCATAAAATTTACTTCCTGACTAAGCATCTCCGTTACACGCCCTAACGACAGTCTATTTTCCCTAGATACACGAGAAAATTTGAAAGTTGTATCACATCGAATACCAACGCTGTTGTTGACTAGCTTGATACGCTGTAGACGTAATTTTTCTGGTCTAACAGCAAAGCTGCATTAGCTTGAGAATTAAAAGTGCGTACACGACCAGCGCACGTTTTCAGTGTCACTGACGCACATCTATAAGTGTGCCCGTTTGTTTTTCTGCTATCTTTGAGGGAGCAAAACAAGGGGTGCAGACATAATTGTGCATAGCCTTGCACCCCAGAATTTTGCCCGTAGCCTACGTGTATAATTGTGTTATGTTGCAAACTCAGCGTAAGTTTTTCCTGCTGATGTCGCCTCATTTTCTGTTCTATGACCATGCACTTCGAACTAAATAATTATGAAGAAGACAGAAAGGTACAACCCATGGAGGTAAGCAATCGCTCACGTGTCATTTCTCCTATGACTTGTTTCTCTCTTTCTCTCTCTCACGTGTGCATTTTGCAAATCTTGAAGCCTCCTAATTTTTACACGTGAGGACTAACATTAACTGAACATGCTTCCGGTTCAAGTGAATTACCAAGCGTAAGCGTTAAAACTTGAAACCGTATTGCATTTGTGTCACCGCCCATTAGTGACAGGCCTTACTTTAGCATCGACATTAGCAGGCCGATAAAGGTAATCTATAGTCTCAAGTACAAAGGACCAGAAGATAACGTCCCTTTCGGCAATTGATTACTTCGACGTAAAGGTGAAAACCTGGAATCTGAGGCCTTCCGCTGGCATTTTCGACACCAATGAGTTATGGGAAAGCACCAGTTAGGAATTCGAGAACGCGCTCCCGCACCCTTCGGGGAGCCATTTCACCGATTCTTACGTTGTCGGTTGAAAGCATGTCAGTGCATGACACATCACAAGCTTAAAACTGAAGTGGGCTTGGCGGTGCGTCTCGAAAAATAGGAGTGCATCTTTCTGCAAACACGTTGTAAAGGACTGCAACACCCGCCGTGGTTGCGTAGTGGCTTCGACGTTGCATCGCTAATTAAGCCTGAGGTTGTGGGATCGAATCACTGCCGCTGCGGCCGCATTTCAATGAAAAACAAAATGCAAAAACACCCCTGCGCCGCCACAGGGTATGCATGTTAAAAAGCCCGAGAGGGTCAAAATTAATCCGGAGTCTTCCACTACGGCGTGGCTGATAATCAGATCTGGGTTATGACAAATAACTGCACTGAAAGTGAAGTTCGCAGTGTTGAGTATTTACGTAGCCTCTCAAGACGAATATAAGGCAAGTCACCTTAGACCTTAAGACTAATTAATAAACGCAATGAAGTCGATATAGCGATAGATGCCAATGATGCCGCGCAACAAAAGTGCTGACCTTTCTTCTGCCATCCGCTGGCCATGTGCGTCCATCATCCAGCACAATGTAAATTGTGGAACCATCAGTTGCGTGTCTATGCGAAGGAAGGTCCGATAAGTTAAGAAATGATCGTAAGGTATATACTTCATAAGAAAGACACTAACTTTGGGAACATATACACATGTCATCGCAATATAGAAGTGTTATGTTAGCTATACCTTGCCCGGCGTTCAGACAAGTGAACAGTCTCATTATTTAAAATCCGCTTTTCTCGCGCAACTATGCGGCGATACTCCCCATAAATTGTGCCTTAGAGAACTATTAGCGTCAACAAAAGCTTTCTGTGCAGCTGCTTCAAAGTCACGAAGACCTCATCATGGTTGGCATTTCCGGAGATATGTACCGATGGTATACCGTCAGATGCTTCAAATCTCAATTCGTCGAAATTACAAATGGCAAGCTCCTGCGCACCATACAATTTGATACAGACGATTGCGTGAGTACAATCACATTTTCTGTTAACTACTTGCCGAAATAGTCTAGTTTTTGATTTTGTCATGCCGCTGAGGTAAAAGTGGAATTAACATTGTCATTCTTCAAATGATAGAAGAATGCTGTCCCTCATTAACTCGGACTCAACTCAAATTATCACTCTTCTACCGTTGATATGGCGTACACTGTATCTGCCTTGGTGCAACATAAGAGTGCGTACTCTCTATGTGGGTAGACGAAATACTCTCAATGATGGAGATAACTATCACACAAGCAGCTCGTGTCATAAAAGATGTTACTTTCATAGTTCTGAGTGATTTTTTATATTCTAACTGCAATTAAAAGTTCCGCCACACCATTAAATTGGAATAGCGTTCATTATATTTTTACGCAATAGCATAGCAATGGGAAGACCACCGCTGTGAGACACGTACGCATTAATAATAATGGAAATTATCTTGAGCATGCAGCAACTGTCTTTGCTTTTTCTAAATCGTCAGGCAATATACTAGAATGCCAGTCCATATTTTATAAGTCTCCTTCCGAGCATTTTTGCAGTTCCTGAAGGTGTTACATTTAGAAAAAGTGTTACATCGACAGCAGTTGCTATTCTGAATCACATAAAGTAGGTGGCCAGTTGGAGAAATTCATTACTTCAACAGGTTTAAAATCTTACCCATCAATTCAGTGGCCATTGCGCCCTCTTTTTTCTAGCATTGTAGGACAAGTACAGTCAAGCGCAATTGTTTAATGATGACGGAGTAAGAGGAAAAGCTGAATATCTTCGCAAACTCGCCACGTACGCCAGTATTTTGATGCCCACCACTTACTATTAGTATTTGCCGAATATGGTAACATACAGAAAGAAAATTTCACGTTTATTTAAATCACATGGTCCGCAAACACTTGTAGTTGACAACGAAGTAATTTTGACAACATGAGAATTTGGGCACATTTTGATTTTAACAGCACCAGAAGAGTGATGGCACGATAACTAAGGCGGGCAGGTCGCGCGCATAGAAAACGGAACAATCTGTTATCATGCCAAGTTTATCCCGCCCTTACCACCTGTAGGCATCAAATTTTTTTCTACGTGCCGATGGCGTAATGCTTGGGAATCGTGACACTGGCACTTTGCAGAAAAAGTTCCATCTACTGTATTGGTATGAATGCCGGTAGTGACATGGTATGATAAAAGATTGCATCTTTATTTCTATTTCTCCTTCATTTCCTGTTATTACATCTAATCGCATCTGTGGAGAATAGCCTAATGGCCGTCTTTTTCTTTTAGTCTCCGTCCTGTATATGGTATTTTTCAATTCAGAAAGTCACCGCGCCGTCTCCTGTGAAGCGCACGTACCAAAATCGCACAGCCATTCGTGCGCGTTTCGTTCACTGAGGTTTAGAAGGTGATGCCTTTATGACCGAAACAACACCGAGCCTCAAGTGGCAAGTTTGTGCAATCACAGAAGAAAGCCTTGCGCATCAACATTTATTCTACCTGTAACAACACAAACTCCGTCAGCGGCACGGTTTGCAGACTAAATGACACTTGACGAAGGGTTGAACCATACCACACAAAAAAATAATGGGCAGATTCCACGCACTTTGGGAACAGATATAAGCGAAGCATTCATAGGGGCGACAATTGCAAAATGGCACCGCACAATGAGAAACACTCAGCGATTTTCGCCGATGGGCACATGCCGTAACTAAGTCGCAATGCTCATCAACCGCGATGGTGTACAATGAGCAAATGTAAGCGGTACTCAGCATTCTCGAGTGATCCGTTCCGGTGGTACGTGCACGAGTTTCAGACTCATAAGGCCTCGAAGTAGACGATCGAGAACGACATGCTGCGTTTGTTGCAAGCGAGAGCACGACATGGTGGATGCGGTATAAGCAAACGCACGTGCCACCACCGACGCGTATGCAGAGGATCCAAGGTTCCCAACGCGCAGGAAGCCACCGGCAAACGTCCGCGCCATGCGCTGCCACGCCCGAGCTAGAGAGAGAGAAGCGCTTTCACCTGCAACAGTCATGATCCCGATACCCATACCGCTCGCTTGATCACATTGCAAACTGAGAAGGGAAAAAGGCAAGAACTTAAGCCAAGAACACACAAATGCTATGCCTGTCACGCCTCGCGAAGAACGGCGTTGAGCATGCACAAAGAACGCACGCTACTGCGCTTCACTCCGGGCTGTTCCTGGCAAGATGATCTTTTTTATTGAGCGCTCAATCTGGATTTACCTACTCTTCGTGCACGAAAAGCTCTCAAGTGCGGATAACCCCAAACTTCAAGCTGGCAGACCCGCACGTTTAACTAGGCCCACCCCTAAATTTCAATTTGGCCCACCCCATAAGTTGACCAACCCTGAAATTTCCAGTTTTCCCACCACCAAATATCACATGGCCCACCCCCAAGCTTATGTTGGGCCACCCTCAAATTTTGAGTTGGCTCACCCCTAATTGGCCCAAGTTCGAATTTAAAGTTGACCCACCCTAAATTATTTAGCCCATGTTCAAATTTCAAGTTGGCCCACCCCCAAATTTTAAGTTGACCCAACCACAAATTTCAAGTTGGCCACGCTTACTGTGTGTCTCCCCATGTATTTTCTGAGAAGCTCTATCTATCGTTATCGGAATTCCCTTTGAACAGCGGAGCTGTTTAGGGCCGAGGTTGAACCGTGCCGTTGCGTTGATCAGTTTTGCAAAGCGAGGCGAGTGAAGGAGTGAAGAGAGAGAGAGAGAGAAGAGCAGAGGCGCAGTTGCTGGTGGCGGAGCCAAGGAGAGGGAGAGCCAATGAGGAGCGCGCGCCAACCACAGGTGGTCGGAGACTGGCGAGGATGAGTGACGCTAGCTGGGCCGGTATTTTGTAGCGATGCGTTTCAGGTAATAATGCCTTCTTGCGCTTGTCGCGCTTTGTCAGTGGTCAGAGTGACGGTGCGCTCGCGTTATCAACAACGGGATCAGCCGGTCGTGAGCGGTGGATGATAAGACACGGCCGGGCTCGACTGGCGCGCGCGCTCGCTTCTTACGGCCTTCTCACCCGTCGGGGAAACAATGGGAGAGTTTCTCAGCACGTTTCGCCACCCGTCGGCGGTAGGGGTGCTGCGACCCTGACCCTTCTAAAATCCCTATATAAGAAAAGTACCGCCATCCTTTGATAAACGCCGCTTCCCTCTCTCCCGTATCTCCGATTGGACGATGATAGCGCGCGCTTTTCACTTCTTTATATTTTCTTTTTTTCCGCTTCAGAGCCATGTTGAAAGTCCTCTGCGCAGCCGCAGTCGCCGCCGGCGGCGGCGGCGGCGCGCGCCCGGCCTGAAAGCTTCAACGTGGACTTTCTAGGTGCGCCACCGTCGACTTGGCTTTCGCAAGCAAAAAGCAAAGAAAAAAGCAAGCGCTTTAGGAGAGGAGGCGGCGGAGGAAAGAGTAGATGGCGGTACTTTTCTTATATAGGGACTTTAGACCCTTCCTCCCCTGCTCCGCGTACATGCGCTTGCCTTCGCGCTCGCACGATCGTTTTCCCGCGCATTTTATTCGGTGCTCTGTCAGTGTTGTTCAGTATGCAGTCTCCTGAAGACGGTCGTACAGCCTTTAGTACGCGCTGCCACAGCCAAGACTTGGCGCCGTTCATTGCACATTGGTATATAACTGCTGTGTGATGGTGTATGGCTGTCTTCCGTATTGCAAGTCCCGTTTCGGGAAAACATCCGGTGTTTTTTTTTTTTTCACCAGTTCCCAAGCACTGAGGTTCTAGCCCGAGTTTCCAGTGCTTTTGGACAAGATAGCATCAACTAATAAAGGGTAATTATAAGATGCACATAACAAAGATCATAGCCTTCTCCTCCGGATGCGTTACTCGGCAAATACATAATTTCACTATATCTCCCTTTTCCTCACGCAGCAACTCTTTTAAGTATTCTTTTTTTTCCGCGCACAATAGCGGACTGGAACCAGCTAAAAAATGACGTCGTCTCTGCGCCAACATTAACTTCTTTTTTATCATGTTTACAGTGACATTATTTTGTTTGTGCCATGTTTGCAGTGACAGTGTTTTACTTCTTTAGTGTAACGTTGCGTGTGTCCAACCTGTAGGCTTTGTATTTATTCAAATAACAGTTTTCTTTATTAACCTGTGCATTTTCTGCACATACCAATGTATTCGATCGTTATGCTTGTGCCACCCTGCTAAAATCACCGCATGGTGACTGCAGTATTTATAAAATAAAAATAAATAAATAATAGCGGCTTTTTTTCGATAAAGCGTCCGAACACCTGCCACGCAGGAATGTACTAGGAGTACTCTAAAGAGCAGTCCAGCCCTATTTACAACGCGCTTCCATCTTGAGCTGCCATGAAGGTGTTGACGACAGTCATGCGATACGATCCGCAAATGTAATTTCCGAGACGTTTCTGAGAATACTCCTTGTAAATCAGTCAAACCAACTGACTGACGAAAACGACAAGCCTTCGGCCTATATTACACAAGCCGCCAAGAAAACAATTTAGATTGTAATTGTGAACAAGACACATTTGTGAGATACTGTGTCCGCAAGAGTTTTCGACTGAAAGTATGACAACCATTGTAAGTGCATACGAGCAATCAATATTTATTTTCATTCCTCAAAATGCATTTGAAGGCGGAGAGCTGTTCTCCCGGCGCATGCATCTCCAGTGAATTTAAAGAAGCTCGATGTATTATTACAGTTACACTGCATCCATTTATAAGAAGCCTAGATGAACCATTTACGTGTCCTCTACAATTAGGCGACTTGTTCTTGAATGCACAGTGAGGTAAGAAGCGCGCCCCACCCAATCTTCCAGCGTTGCGCGCGCTGCACAGATCGGCTGGGAGCAGCTGAGCAGGGTTAAGGTCCCTCCATAGCAAGGTGGCGTCGTAGCGCCCCCCTCCAAGCAGCGGCGATAGGCATGAACTAGCCCCGATGCGAAGGCCGTAAGAAGCGAGCGCGCGCGCCAGTCGAGCCCAGCCGTGGATAAGACTAGTGAGAATAAGTCATAAGGCATCGCTAAAAAATCGGGGCCTGATGCGCATGCTGTGTCCGACTATAATGTGGCCTGAAAAGCGTGCACTGTTGGTGCAGAGCATTCCGACAATCGGCGAGAAGTAGTGAAGACGCTTCTCTGCAAGAAGCTGCTCGGACATGGGCGCTACGACAAATAAAAGAAATATACACAACGTAATGTCTCGTAAATATTTTATTCTTGTTAAACGACACTTACACATAAATCTGCCAAAATATCATTGCAGCATCACTGACTTAACGTCTCCAAGACTGATGAAACAGGGCAGTGGGTGGCTTCAACTACCGCCACCCCATACTGTAAAGCTAAAGACAAGTTCAAGCTAAGTAAAAGCCCAGTTAAAAGCTAGCAAAACAGTGGAGTTAAAGCTAAGTAAAAGGCAAGTTCAAGCCACCTGCTCCGCTGTTTCATCAGTCTTCGCGTCGTAAAGTCAATGAAGCTGTGGTGATTTTTTTACAGCGGAACTGCTTAAAGGGACACTAAAGAGAAACAGGAAGTTCAGCTGGAATAAAAGAGGGACCTTCAGGAATGCATGCAGTTTTTGTTGTGTGCAAAAATTTGAGTTATTAGCGGAGAAATTCGTAAACAAAGACCAAATATCTCTTCCTCAATTTCTCTCACCCCAGATTTGGCGCTGAAGCAGTGTCGTCACAGATTGCATTGCTCTCAGCGAATCAGAATGCGCCATGATACGTCACCGCTTGCGTAAACGGCCGAGGCGCTGGATGCATCATGGCTGCATGCATGGTCGCTGCGTTTGCGTTCGCCGCGATGTATACCGTTGCTGCCGCTGAACCTTGCAACGAAGAGCTTGCCAGGGAAGCAGGACTGCATTTCAGCGATATTCCGTGAAACGGAGCGCGAAATGATCAGCCGTGCTCGAGCGGTAGGTGTTTCCTCGTGCGATGGCGGTGAGCCGCCGGCCGCGCCGGCGGAAAGCAGAGCTTCGTTTTCGTCGAGGCGAAGCGTGCGGTCCACCAGGCGACGATGTTCCCGACAGAACAAGCGTAGAACGTTGCGCACGTACTCGGTATGGTTATTTCTTGGCTTTATTTAATGAGATTCAGCACTCACCGAGCCGCCAGTTTGCTGCTGCAGGGGCACCGGTAGGGGGTTTGATGAAGGCCGCATTGAGGGAACAGCTGTCGAGAAAGAACTGGCCTCTGGGGCACGCCAAGATGCTTTCCGAGGGCAAGATTATACACATAATGCAAGGGCGAGAAATGCAGAGAGCACACCATGGGTTTCTCTGGCTCTCTTGCCGTTTTATTATCGGCAGAACACTGAGCCATTGCGAACGCCGGGGAGCGGGGGCTCTCCGCGCGACACCACATGAAAGGACACAATCGAGTCAACACTGCGTGCCACTGCCCCTGAACAAGCGCCTTCGGCCATTTATACAACCCTAAACACTACACACGAGGCATTTTCTGGCTGTTTCCTGCGAAGTCGACGTTTTTCGAGCCACGCAACACGCAACAAAACACCGTAGAGCGGAACAGGTGCGCGCGACGATGCATTGACCAAAAACGAAACTACGAAACTATCACGGCCGCATTACGTAGCCGCATGCATCGCCATGCCATTTTTTCTTATTTATTTAATTTTCTGCTAAACTTGTACTTCCTCGCTTGAAACGGTTTAAAAAGTTGGCAAATGCTGTTTATGTACGTTTAAGGTGTATTTTATTTTGCGTTTTATTAACAGCGATAAATCGCTCTCGACCAATCGCGACCGGCCTGCATTTGTAATCTCCGACGTCACGAACGTGTAGTGCGGGAATTTCGAAGGGGCGTCAGCACCTATCCTTCAGTTTTTCGCTATTTTCTCGCTTATTAAACATCTGTTTGCAGTAAGTATGGTATGGCTGTGATCGTGAAAGCATAATCTACCATTTAAGCTCAACTTCCGCTTTCTCTTTAGTGTCCCTTTAAGGTCGACGTTGAGCCGCGCCGAGCGTACGCGAAGAATCGGCACAGCTGGTTGAGGAGCATGCGCCGGGGCGCAGGTGTTCGGAGAGCGGCGAGTGCGAGAGAGGAGGAAGGCGGGCGCTGAGCAGCAGGTGGGTGGAGCTAAAGAGAGGGTAGCGATGACGTAGCGGTGGAGAGATCGAGGCAGAGTGTGCACAAAGCAGTAGTTAAGGCGGAGCTTGAGCGAGAGAGAGAAGTGATGACGTAACCATGACATGCAGGGTTCTCCTGAGCTGAAGAGAGCGTGCGCTGGCTAGGGTTGCCAGATTGGGCTATTAATAGCTAAATTGGGCTACTTTTTACGCGGCTTGGCATCGAAAATTCCGAGTTGGCTACATGGCTATATTTGGGCTATTTTTGTATTAAGGACTTCCGGGTCCCAGGGACCACGTCAGCACTAACAAAATTTGGCAACGCCGGTTTATGAAAACCCAAAGCTTATTGCTGCGAAAAAGTTATGTAGGCAATCTCGAAGGCTGTGTTTTTAGGCAATATTGGCGCTGAGTGGATCGCGTTAAGCCATCGCTGCCGTGTTTACACGTCATTCCAGGCTAAGCTCTCTTTTTGTCATGGTTTCGGCGCAATCTGCTGCCGCTTGACGCGTGTTTCAGTAAGAAAACTGTTCTCAAAACTGAGCATGGGCAAGTGGGCGAAATACAGCCGCGCATATAAGAAGGAATGGGAGAAGGACCCCTCTTTCAAAGGTAAATTTTACTTTATGCGCATATTTGGTATTAAAAGCGTCTGGTGGTGCGTTGTTTCGGAATGGAGTAAGAAACTCGGCAAATTTCTTACTCTATTACAAAATTTCCGAAATTCATTCCGCATTCGAAGGTAGCTATTGCATCTGCAAAGCATAAAGCCATTCAAAATTTCAATTATTGCAGTTGAGAATGAGGATGTTTTTAGGTAGGGTCAAGGTCTTGCGTGAGGCTCCCACATGATCACGAACTTCGGCACAGGCACGAGCGCACTGTCGCACTTCGTACTTGCGGTGGACGCACTTTGTACTCGCTCGTCGTCTGCCGTTATCTCAAGATCGGTAGCCACGGCAGGGTGTGCGTGGAGGACCGCTGCCGTTCCGTCCTCTCTTGCCCTTCTAGTCTTTGGAAACACATAGATATTGCCGGCCCACCGGCTTTATTAAAGAAAGGATAATCGAATGCGCTATAAGATATCTGTGCGTTTCCTTTTTGCAGGAACAAGAGCACACGTGCGCCATTTTCAGTTAGTGTGACGTAGTGACGGTAACGGAGGGCACGCCAGCCTGGTCGAGCCGAGTGTGCTCGCGAAGAAGGAAGGGGTTATCAGAGAGCGCGGGCTCGTTCCCTTTGCTGTTGTCTGCCCCGGCTGGCTGACCACCCGTAAAATAAGTATTTTTGCAACGTGAGAATGCCTTCACTAGGTTTAACTAAAGTGGTTGTCTATGATAAAATAACAGGTAAATGAGCAAGACGTATTTTCTTTTATTGCGATAGCAATTATGTGGGCACTCGAAGCGCATTTCTACCGTGGTTGTGGTCGCGGTCGTCGCTGTGAGGTTGCGTCTAAAGTCCAAACACGGTAACATCGTCGCCGCACGCGTAGGTGTTCCCTAGTGGAATTACATTTCTTTATTTTTTCAAGTCACACTGAAGCTAAAGTACACAGCCCCCCTCGGAAATTTGGCAACGTAGGCATTCGTGTCTGCATTCACAGAAACTTACGCACACGTTTTCAGATTGCACGAATCTTGCCAGGGATCCCTGTTTAAAAATTGCACAGTTCAACGCTTCGATACTAATACCACCTGGGTTATTGCCAGCGCCGTAATCGAGGTGGCAATTGAAACTGTAAACTTTAATTCACCTTTTTTTGCTACGGGCCAGCAGGTCATTCCGTTTTTGCACTCAAACGCGAATCGCAGTCACAACTGTCCCTTCTTCGCACCAGGAAAATGCGAGGTTTCAAATTTTCTCCAGAGCCAAGTGCGCCTCTAAGCGGCAGCATTTGTTAACTCAGCGTCAAGCTGTTTTCGCGTAAAAAATACAAAATTGAGAGAGAGAGAGAGAGAGAGAGAGAGAGATAGAGGGATAGAATTAACATATTTATTTTATGAATCAAGCTTAGGAAAGGCATCACTATTCTAAAACGCATAGACCTCGGGCCGCCTCTTGGGCACTCGATCGTGACCAGCCGAAGCTGATCCTAGAGGCTGGAGCTGGCAGTATTTTGCCCGACACTATTAGAAAAATGCCTCGAGTAAAGCGAGGCGTGAACTAAAGTTAGCTGACAACGTGGCTCAGTAAATACTGATAACGTCATGAATCATTCGGAAACGAAATCCTTCGGTTTAGACGAGAGTTCCACAATGTTCAATTTGGGCAGAGTTGTAAAGTTCGCGACAGGCTTTAGTTTAATACGAATAAGCCACCATATCCGCTGTTTCATCAGTCTTCGCGACGTTATACGTCTGTGAAGCTAGGTGATTTTTTTATTTTAGTTTTGCAATAAGTTGTTCATTATCCTTTAAAAGCTACCAATGATCGATATTTATGCTAACATAACGGTTGAATGGCGTAACTTTTCAAATTACGCATTTCGTACAGACACAAGGCATTAATTTTTCGCGTAACCAAGCTGGGGAGCTCGCCAAAGAATGCTTACGCATCAAAAGCCGTTCCGCACAAAGTGTCAGGGTCTAACTGAAGCATGCAAGTGCGCGCTCCAGCCATGCTGAACACTTATGGTAGCGCTTAGCTGCGTCTGCTGCGATGCGTAAATACCGCGGCCGCCGCAGGCTAACGTAACGCCGTAGGCGGCATATCGCCACTCTACCGTAGCCGGCGCTCCTCCGCTCCTTCGAAACAGAGGACGTTGAGGGCGAATGTGAGATGTAAATATGCCATTCAAAGTATGTAGGCTCGTACTAGGTCATTAAAAAATTATTTCTTTAATATACTCTTGGGAAGTACCATGCTCATTCCAAGGCGTTTTTGAGGCTTCAAAGAGTTGTACTCACGGCCTCTTTAAGCACTATTCAAGTTTTACAGTTAATCAATGCATGCATGATATTGTCGCGTGGTTGTGACATGATGAGGCAGGCAAATAGAACGTAGGGCTAAACTGACAACAGCTTACATGGTGAAATGCCCTCCCAGAAAAGGCACAACTTCGCAAGGACAACAGAAGTAAGCAAACAGAGTTACCGCGCTTGCGTCTGCCCAATTTTCATGTAATGACGTCAAATATCTCATATGCGTTGCCGGTGACCACGTAAATTGCAGATCTAGCCACAAATACTAGTGTGTGTAGCAACCGTAAGCAATCACCGGTCGATTATCCTAGAAAATACTACGATGATCGAAATCTACGTGCCAGATAATATTGAAAGCTCTATTTAGGCGACGTTAGCACTCTGCGATATTGCGAAAGAGAAAAAAGCATGCCGCGGTATGAATGCTCTTTTCATAAGCAGTGGCAGTTTTGATGAAACAAAATTAACCGATGACCTAAGTTATACAGTGGTTCTTTTACAAGCATATACACTTCACTTTACCTTACCAAAGTCACCAGTCTTGTTGATGTGTTTAGTAGAGCCAGAACGAGCACGGGGATGTGGGGCGCTAGACTCGTGACAGGGTCCTAGAAGGGTCAGGGTGCCATTGGTGTGATGCGCGACAACTTATCCGCACATCCCGCAGTTGCCCAGGTGGGCGGTCCCCACCGCAGTAACGGTGTCATGTGCTAACGGAACTAAGCTGATGGAGGCTGGAACCGCAGAACGTTCAGCAAGCTAAGGGTGCACTGAGTAGTTCATGGACCAATGGCTAGTGCATGGGGCGGTTGTGCAGAGGGAACAGCGTTAGAAACCAACCGTCGTACCAACTTGGGTCAATGATTATGGGGCTATGCGCCGCTCTTCAACTAACCTGTTTGAAGATGCCAGCTGTAGATGCGCAATTAGATAGGTACCTCGGTTCGATCAAACTCTTTGACGCCGACTGAGCACTGGGCATGTGTCACACGGTCTGTGCACGTCTTCAATGAACTTTTTTGATGCAAAGTTGTGTCACTGGGTACTTGAAAATAGTATGTGCCGCTCTTCAATGAACCTGTGGAGACGGCGGGGTCGATTAGACCGTCTCCGTTTTATTGAAGGGTTCTGTGGGAGGGCATGGCGTCCGATGAGAAACAGGAGAGAGAAGCCGGGATCTGGATTGCGCTCCCAGCGTTGTTGTTGTTGCTGTTTCCTATCAACTATGTGGCTCCTAACTTCTGTGGGGTAATCCGGAGCTGGCTTCGTTCCCTGCTGCGTGCCTCGCGTTACGACTCAAGTTTGTGGCAGTGGGGCTGCCACATAAGTCCCCTCCCGAGCGCGAACTGGCGAACTCCATAAAACATTATGGAGAAAAACGAAAATAAAGGACGACAGAAAAAAATTGCCAACACGAATACAAGTAAATGCGATGCGAAAAATGCTGTCCTGAGAAGAGTTTCTGTATACAAACTTCTTGTCGTAAAGTTTAGTCACAAAGCCACAAGGCGAAAGCCTGCGCGCTCATATATATTTTAGTAAATTACTTGACATTCTCATTCCAATGCGTTGTTACTTCCTATTACTTGTTTTCTCCCACTAAACGTCATCGGTTCGATTGCTTAAATCAACTTTATCTCAATTATCTGTACCTTGATTAACATTTCCTTAAGTGACACCAAAGATTGTGGGTTAGAATCTTGCTGTGATGGAATAGTTGTTCGGTACCGATATCTGTGTGCAGTGAAGCGGTAATGATAACTGCGGGCAGCCCAGATAACTGCGGGCAGCCCAGATAACTGCGGGCAGCCCAGATAACTGCGGGCAGCCCAGATAACTGCGGGCAGCCCAGACACGTGTGCTTCCTTCCGAGCAGTCGCTTATGCTTTTGTCTTCACTGTTGCAGGTGCGTATCACGTATCTTCTGCTTTGATAACATAGTGTCTGGGCTGCCCTGCAGAGTTCGTGTTCTGTGCAAATGGAAAAAACACCGACAACAATCAAGGAAGTCGCTAAAATGCTGGCTGACTTCGGTAGTAAATTCGATGCCTTTAGCTCGAAAGTGTGCGCAGAAATGCAAGAAGTGCGTAATTCGCTGTCATTCATGAACGCCCACTTTGAGGAATTCAAAGTCGCGCTCGAGAAAGTAAAGCAGGAACAAGTACTTTTAAAGAAGGAAAATAAACAGCTGCACGATCAACTAAAAAAGACCCAGAAAGCTTACAGAACTGAAACACTACAGTCGTCAACAAAATCTCGAGATCAAGGGCCTGCCTAAGAAGCCAAACGAAAACCTAGCCGATGCAATGGTAGAAGCCGGAAAAAAAACTGGGAATTCCTCTGACATGCGCAGACATTGATGTGATTCATCGTGTCCCAAGCAAAAACAAAGAAAAGCCTAATGTAATCATCAAGTTCGCATCTCGCACAGCTCGTGATACGGTGCTGCAAGCGGCCAAAAAGAAAAAACTTGGTCCAACAGACTTTGGCTTTGAAGGCACTGAGGCAGTTTACATCAACGAGCATCTATGCATAGAAAACAAATTCTGCTTGGTAAGGCTACGGCGCGTAAAAGGGAAAAAAACTGGAAGTTTACCTGGGTGGCAAATGGTAAAATTCTTGCTAGGAAAGCAGAGAATTCAAGTGTCGTACATGTTGAAACTGAGGAAGATCTTTCGAAGATCTGCTAAGAATTCTTAACATGGCTTTGCATCAGTTGCCACTCAGTAAACAGACTTACTCACTCTTACAGTGCAATGTACGGAGTTTGCACAAAAATATTGATAACCTCCGCTCCTTCCTAGCCACTAATTCATCTCAATTCGATTTTGTGGCTGTATCCGAGACATGGCTAAATCCTGGTGAAGTAGAAAATATACCAGGCTACTCATTCTTTTCAAGGCCAAGGCTATCTCGCACGCGAGGTGGTGGTGTTGGTCTGTTCACAAAACGGGATATTGAGTGTTCTGTTGACCCACCGTTTTCATACCCTTTTTCGTATGAATTTGACTTTCTTGTTGTAAAAACTACCACTCTAACTATTGTTGTTGTCTATCGTGCCCCTAACCAAAATACTGATAATTTTTTGAATCACTTGGAAGCTTTACTCCTTCACTTGACCAGCTCCAATAGAAAAATAGCAATATGTGGGGATTTCAACATTTGCTCCATAAACAATCCAAACCATGAATATTTTACCCTTATCAGTTCCTATGGCTTTCATAATGTTATTACGACACCTACCAGGGTCACTTCCTCATCATCAACGTCAATTGACCACATACTTTGCAATTTCGATACATCAACCAGCACTTCTCTTGTTTGTGACACAGTAATTTCTGATCACTGTCCGATTATAATCTTATTTCCGCGTGAGCACAACACCTGCCAACAAACTGCGAGTTACCATAAAAAAATTGATATTGAAGTTTTAAAACAACGCGTTTTAGAAATTAGCGATATAAGTCTGCACCTGACTGACACAAACCAGCAATATAGCTTATTAAGTAACAACTTGAGAGAGGCCATTGTGCAATCTACTGTCATCCGCGTGAAGGGGTACCACAAAATTTTGTCCATGGATGACCTGTGCTATTTTGGAACTCATAAAAAGGAAAGACTATTGGCATACAAAAATCAAGCAAAACAGAGGTAACCCTTACTACGAAGAAAAGCTCAGGATAGCCCGAAATAAGGTGACACAAATCACGCGCGCTCGTAAAAAGGAATACTATTCTCAACTCATTGCTAGAAATTCAAGAGACTCGAACATTACGTGGCAGATTATAAACTCCGTAATAAAACCAACTCCTAACCAACACAGTATGTCCTACGCTCAGGTGTCAGGAATATCGGCAGAATTAGTCGTGGCATCTTTCAATAATTACTTTTGTAGCATCGGCAAGGAAATTACGAATACATGCCGTGACGTTGCGCTTGATAGTCTGCCTGATAGAGGGATCAACTACTTTGGTTACGTCGAAATCACAGCAGCTGAGATCGTCACAGTAGTCAATACGATGCCATGTAAACATAGCAATGGATGTGATGAGGTTTCTTCGTTTATATTAAAACAATGTATAGAGATACTTTGCGTTCCATTGGAAATTATTTTTAATCGTGCATTTTACACAGCTACGTACCCAGACCTCTTAAAGCTTGCTAAAGTTGTTCCTATACACAAAAATGGAGACCGAAACCTGCCTGAAAATTACCGCCCAATATCTGTCCTGAGTGCCATTAATACAGCTTTTGAAAAACTCATCGCGAAACGGGTCATGAATTTTGTCGAAAAAGAATCATTGCTAACACCGAGTCAGCATGGTTTCAGGAGCAAGAGGTCAACCGCCACCGCTATATTATCTTTATCTGATATTGTAAACACCTACTTAAACAATAATATGATCGTATTAGGTTTGTTCATTGACATTAAAAAAGCTTTCGATACTGTACATCATGGGATATTACTTCAGAAACTAGAACGTTACGGCTTCCGTGGTGTCTCTAGAATTTTTCAGAAGCTATCTCACCAATAGACAACAAAAGGTACGATTTCTCGATGTCGAATCAGATTTTTCTGAGGTCTCAACGGGAGTCCCTCAAGGATCTGTGTTGGGACCCATATTATTTTCATTATACGTGAACGATCTGCCGTTGATATTGCGTAATTTCACTCCTGTTATGTACGCAGATGACACCGCACTCATTTGCGCACTTGAGTCTATGCCTGATGCTTGTAATATAGCTAACGAAGAAATGAACCTTATCAGTAATTGGTTTCACGCTAATAAGCTGCTACTAAACGTAAAGAAGACAAAATATATGTTAATTCATTCTTCACACAAAGCTATAACTTTCGACTCATGCGTGCTTCAGGTAGAGGGAGAGCCCATTGAACGTGTGAACAGCATAACATATTTAGGTGTTGTAATAGACCATCATTTAAACTGGAAAATGCATATTGATTCGATATGTAAAAAGCTCAGCACTGTTTGCTTTGTGATATTTAAATGTCGCCAGTTTTTCGATGTACCAACTTTGAGAACCATCTATTTTGCTCTTTTTCATAGTCAGATATTATACTGTATAGAGTCGTGGGGCCATACGTATGAATCCTACCTAAGGCCACTTGTAGTGCTGCAGAAGCGAGCAATTCGGTTTCTGTCAAGTTCAAGTTATGCAGCCCCAACAAAGCCGCTTTTTAACAACTATCAAATCATGCCCCTTAAACTGCTAATAAACTATAAAACCACAATTATGGTGTATAACTGTATAACTAACAATTGTCCAGTTCACCACTCATCATTCATGTCTTCCCGGTTCCCAACAAGAGGCTACGAAGCCGGGAACTTCCTACAGCCTCTTGTAAAAAATGTATATGGCAAAAGGCGGCTTCCTAGCATTGGTTGTACTTTGTGGAACAGTCTTCCTGTGCACGTAAAACAAAGTAAATACTTTTTTCTTATGCTGAAACGCCATTACAAAGACCTGTTTTAACGTTGAATTATAATTACAATACAAGATGTCTGCTACCTGCATGAACACACAACTGTTGAAATCGATATCGTATAAATATAAACCTCTGTTATTATTCATGTAAGGATCCAAACTAGCTTGATGCTAAGGATCCAGACGCTTCTCATGTATTTTCGTCATTTTTGTATCCTTCTGGCAAATAAATTCAATTCAATTCAATCGTCAGAGACGCGCGAACGAATGTAAACCAAAATTTATCTACTACGATAGGACTGAAACAAAACAATCAATAAACACAGAATACACAGCGGCGGTTCCTAAAAGAAACACGTCTTCACGAAGTCCTACGCACAGCGTTCAAGAGCAAGTACGACTCACAGGTTCAGTCCTGATAGTGCCGTAGATGGGCGGTAGAGCATCTGATCCTCGTGGGAGGCGAGCCAAGGCACGATGACGGCACTGGTTATCATATGAGGCAGGCGACGGCCCACGGCTGCATTACCGTGACCAGAGCAATCGAACGGGTGTCGGGCGGGTGGCTTCCATTGCCACAACTTCACGTGCCACCTCGAGCAAGAGGCGGTCTGAAAGAAAAGGCCTCGGTTAGGCCTCGCCCCGGACACGGCCTGAAGCTGCTCCAACAAGCGGCTACGACCAGGCAACAGGCAGGCCTGCTCCAAACGGCGTCACACCAGGCGCCATACCGCGTCTGCACGGACAGGCTGGCGCGTGTTAGCTGAGGGACTAGCCGCACCTGTCGGCAAGCGAGAGAAGTACTTCGAGCGACTGGCGCGCGAGGCGGGAGAAAGGACATCACGTGACGACGAGCGTTTGGGGCGTGGAGACGCGCCTGCCGAAATGCTGGTCATGTAATATGTATCCATCGCTAATAAATCAAGTTGTTTTAAACGCGAAGCATTTGCCGAACATTTGCTACATTGACAGTATCTATCTATCTATCTATCTATCTACCTATATTATCTATCTATCTATCTAGCCGCCTACGTCTTTGTGCTCTTATAGTCGTTTAGTTAACTTGGTATGTACCAAAATTGGCATAGTATGACAGGAGTGTATGACAAACATAATTGATAGGTCAAGACATAAATGCTGGGTGGACATAAATGTCGCGTTCCTCGCCCTCGCGTGTGAAAGCGCGCGAGGGCGAGGGACGCGCGCTTTCACGGGGAGCGAGCTCACGGCAGAGAGCAAACGCGACTTGCCAGTGGAAGGGAAGTGGTGGGCGAGGAGGGCAGAGAGGCACCCTAGACTGTGCGTCTGCGTGCCCGCTCTCCCCCTGCGGCGCATGCGCGCAGCCCTGCCGGCCTCTGCCGCCGACTCTCTCTGGGCTAGAGCACTGCACGGGCCTGATTTTTCGGCCCGAGCCCGGCCCGGCTACGCTTTACGAGGCCCGAGCCCAGCCCGGGCCCGTAATACAAAGCCCGAGCCCGGTCCGGGCCCGGGCGTACATAACCGGGACCAGCCCGGGCCCGGCCCGGGCCCGACCCGGGCCCGTGGTTCCAAGCCCGGGCCCGACCTGGGCCCGTGTTACTGAGCCCGGGCACGGCCCGGGCCCGGGCGTTCATTACTAAGCTTAGCTAGGGCCCGCGTGTGCATGACCATGCCCGGCCTGTAAGAAAAAAAATCTTTTTTTTTTACTTGCAGATTGTACCGCATCTGTCAGCCTCACCTTCTCGAGGTTTAATCAGCTGCGGTATATACGCAATAAAAGGCCGCAATCTTTGTTTCTCCCACGGGAACATCAGTAATCCGGCCCATTGCCTGTGCTACTATTTTTCTGGTGGTGCGCATGCACTTACCTTGATTTGTACGATATCGTTCTATGATGTCATTTAGCATGCAAATATACAGGGCGTTTCATTTTAGCTGAACCAAACTTTAAAAGATTGCCTGCGGCAGATAGCACAGTTATAATCCTTGATCTAAACTACTCGATGAGGCGGCCATTACTTCCACGAGAAATCAAAACGCCTAATTGAAGAATTACCATAATTACGCTACTTAACGTTTTAAATAATTATTTTATGGCACATCTTTCAATCTAGGAATTATAGCCGCCGCCGAGTTCGCAAGGCGTATCCACTTGGAACGAATTCTCAGGACTAAACCAGTTTCGAGATAATAATTTTCTATGTGTCCGACCAAATTCATCAAACCAAATCAATTTATTGTCCAGTTTACATGCTGCACGGTCATTTTGAACTAAAATCTGCATATGTAGCTTGATGTGACCCATAAGACCAGGCAAGGCAATAGTACAGCAAACAGTGTGCACACATGCACAATAATTCACATATATTTCCAGCTGTCGCTGGAATTCCTCATAGACGAAATAGCTTTGA
Organism: Dermacentor silvarum; assembly: GCF_013339745.2. Lineage (NCBI taxonomy): Eukaryota > Metazoa > Arthropoda > Arachnida > Ixodida > Ixodidae > Dermacentor > Dermacentor silvarum. Next base: position 127,500,606 of record NC_051158.1, on the reverse strand, counting down.
ACGGAAAGACAAAGAATATTTGCGTCACGGCGAGCTAACAGAATTGGAAAAAGCCTTAACAGAATGCATTTTAAACAACACTTCAAAACAATACTAGCTATACAAAACAACGCAAGACCAGCTATACAACATAGCATGAGACTGAATTTTTTAAGATCAACATTTGCTAAGAAAACGAAACAGGATTTACATTATATACTCAGAACCATACACAAAGGCAGAATAATAATCTCATCAGATACATTACAAGCGACCAAAGTGTCAGCTGAGTTCTTTCATACTCTAATTACCGCCATTTTTGTGTCTGTACAAAGTGAATGGTAGGCAATGTATTAACGACTGATGCTTATAGAGTGTTCTGAAGTATGGAATTGACCATATCTCAGAATTTCTTGTGTTGGCAATAATGCGACGACGCTCTAAAGAGGCTAACTGTTTTATGTAGTTTCAAGCTAATTTTGACATGGATGGCCTAATGGATGGTCAAAACGCCTAATTGAATATTTAACATAATTACGCGAATTATCTTTTAATTAATTATTTTACGGCACATCTTTCAATCTACGAATTATAGCCGCTGAGTTCGCAAGGTGTATCCACTTGGAACAAATTCTCAGGACTGAACCAGTTTCGAGATATTAATTTTCAAAGTGTCCGACGAAATGCATGGGCGTTCCAGTTAACTTTTTGAGGAAAACACTGTCTTATGCATTGAAGCACAAAAGTAACTGGCCTTAGCGCTAAAATAATGCCATAGTATCGACACTGGTAATAGTGCGATCGCAAACGCGGTAACATGGAAATGATTTGAGGAGTGGTTCTTTGTATAATTTATTTTTCCTTACGCGGAAACAATGTTCATTTTTGCGGAGAAGGAAAAAAAATTAGCGTAGCTTGCACTGGCGGCGCAATGCTAAAGAGACAGCGGAGATGATGGGCACTTAACTAGTCCTGGCTTTTGGGCTAGACTAAGCACTACCAAGTCATCCCCAGAATTTCCCGGAATTTATTTATTATTGATTGATTATCGATTAGCTGTTGATTGGCTATCGATTGTCTATTGCAAGATATTGGCCACGTATTTGGGATAGGCTAAGCACTACCAAGTTATCGGAATTTATTGATTATTGATCCATTATCGATTAGCTATTGATTGGCTGTCGATTCGCTAACGTAAGGTATTGGCTACGTATTTGGGCTAGGCTAAGCACTACCAAGTCATCCCCAGCATTTTCGGGAATTTATTGAATATTGATCGATTATAGACTAGCTATTGATTGCCTATCATTCGCCTATCGATAGGCGATTAGTCCCCACCATTCTTAGCTAGAATTATCCAGGCTCAGCTTCGCTAGTTCACAGGTGTATGTGGCATTGCGCTTGCAGCCTTTCTGCACTGCTGCCAGGATTGGCCACATTTTTGGATTCAGCGGACACATTAGGCCCGGCTGAAACAGCTCCGCTGTTAAAAATGAGAACTTCATCTGTTTTACTATTTTCTTTGATAAGATATAGTCATGTGATAAGATATACAGTCAAGAGAAGCGGTGTGGATCTGAGAACAAACGGGGATAACCGATATTCTAGTTAACATTAAGCGGAAAAAATGGAGCTGGGCCGGCCATGTAATGCATAGGATGGATAACCGATGGACCATTAGAGCTACAGAATGGATACCAAGAGAAGGGAAGCGCAGTCGAGGACGGCAGAAAACTAGGTGGGGTGATGAAGTTAGGAAATTTGCAGGTGCAAGTTGGAATCAGCTAGCGTAAGACAGGGTTATTTGGAGATCGCAGGGAGAGGCCTTCGTCCTGCAGTGAGCATAAATATAGGCTGATGATGATGATGACAGTCATCTTGCACGTGTCACTTCAGCTTGGCACAGAATGCACTGAACCATGCAATGCATAACGGTCGCGTGTGCTCGAAGGCCTACTTAGGCCCTTCAATGAGCGGGCCCGAGTCTGGCCCGGGCCCGTGGCTTCAAGCCCGAGTCCGGCCCGGACCTGCGGCCTCAAGCCCGAGCCCGGCCCGGGCCCGCGGCCTCAAGCTCGAGCCTGACCCGGCCCCGCAGCTTTAAGCCCGGGCCCGGCCCGAGCCCGCCGACAAATGCTTCGGACGGCCCAGCCCGGCCCGCGGGCCGGGCCGGCCCGGGCCCGTGCAGTGCTCTACTCTGGGCTCTCGCCCGCCTGCCCTGAACACTGTCAACTACGGCGTTTAGCCCTTCGTCACGGAGCCAGCGTTTTGACAGCGGTTGTGTGCGGTCATACAAACAACGCGCACAATGTTGCCGACGGCGATAGCGTTTTGCCCGGCTTCGCACCGAACGCGCGCAGCGTTGGTGACGCGTTTATGAAGAACGTGCCAACCTTTGCCGTACACCGTGCATGGTGGTGTACCGTAGCGACCATAAGGCCATGGTCCCTGTGGTCACTAATTAAATGAAAACCACCAGATCATATATTTCTCATTCCTTAATAGTTCAAATAACCAATTGCGCCATCACATCTTAATAGTCATAATTGGAAATACATAATTCCCACCATGGTACAGCTTCGCTGGTCGTTCATCTCCACCCTAGGGGAAGGGCTTACAGTTTTTTTTTTTTTTCTCTCTTTCTTCTTGATAATCAGTTGTGGTTTGACATTCGGAGTTCTAAACTGTTCTTGCGTCACCCTCGTGAATATCGCTTTCTCTGGGATAGAAGAGGTTGAGTTTTGAAGAGGAAGTTCATGCATGATGAAACATGATGGAGCAATCATCCGATAGGTGATGATCGAGAAACGAATTCTGTATTAGGTGCGAAGCACCTTATGCGCTCGGGCTGTCAGCGTCCCCTGTCGTCGTCATAGTCACGATAAGCAAACGACTCGTGCTCACGCTCGGCACGTGCTCGTGCCACTGCTCCCGCGTTCGTCATCGTCGCCTTCTTCCACAGCTGGCTGCGTTGCCGCTCATTATTGAAGCGTAGAATTTCACTTCTCTTCTGTCGTCGTAATGGGGAGGCCACGTTTACGGGGTTCCTTGCATGCTTTGGACCTACCCAGATTTCACGTTAGTAGTGCTGCATTTCGCTCAATGGGTCACTTGACACTTACGCATAAAATTTAATTCACTGCTCAAACCGAGCCTACGACTTAACTCTTGCTAACTGTAATAACTAATAAATGCCCACACCGCCATGGGGCCGTACTCGTGCCAGCCAGCGGTGATGTCCGCCGAGCCAAACGCCAAATTATTTTCCATTTCTACTCTGCTATCGAGCCTGGCGCACTTGAATGAACTAGTAGTTCTACATTAGGTTTTTTTTATTTTTCTCTAATACGTTTGTGATCTATATTAGCCAAACACTGTAAACCGTAGGCTCAAATCCGCGTATTAAAAGGGGACGTATGTCCGTCAAAGAAATGACTTACTTTTCTTAGCAAACTATTTTATAGTGTAAATCTCCCGCAAGGGATGAAGACACTCAGTGCAAGAGTAATATGACGGCAGCGAAAAGGAATAAGAAATCTTGAAACTGAACACATAAGCGTACAATTGTAAGGCACGTTGTTCAATGGGTTATTCTAAGTTGTAGGGATAATAAAAAAAACGAGAAGGGACGTAAACCTAGATAACCGTCACATGTAAATAGACTTGCATAGAAAGAGGTATAGAAGGGGGTGACTTAAGGTATCATTTTCGAAGTTTCAAATAATTGTTATGTTTGCGGGAGTAATGTATTTTTTTCTTGCTTTTCAGGGCCGGCAGTATGTATGCCATTTTAATTTCGCATAACTTCCAGAGATGTTTCTCGGCGAGAAGTAATAAGAGGAGTGTGAAATATGTCGGTGGTACTTTTTCTTGCTTATTTCTTCTGAGAAGCACTCCCAGATGTAACGCAAGGGGCAGTTTAGCCTAGAGAACGCGCCTGGATACTATGGTGATAATGGAAAGGACATGTCTCAAATTGAGAGAAAGCAGTATAGTCGTACCTGCCTTTTAAGAAATTGCATCTTCTATTCAAACGAGTGGAGGGGTTGGAACGAGAAAAGGAAAAAAGAAATTAGGGATGGTAACCAGAAATTTGTCTGGTTGGCTACCCCGCACTGGAGGACGGGAAAGGGGGAATAGAAAAATGAGATAGAGAGAGGAGTGGGAGGGGAGGTAGAACGAGGTGATCTCGCGCACGCACGTGGAGGGCCTGAGAAAGCCAAAGGCGTTCACATAGGCCAGTCGCCCTCAAGAAAGACAAAAGTGCCTTCATAGCTTTGTGGGCCGCCGAGTGATTGGGATGGTCTCCAAGTAGCACCTGCATGGGAAACGGCCGATCATCCAGGCATCGCAATGCGATAAATAATGTATGTATTTCCTACTGAAATCGCCGACAGTGGCACAATAAATGTTCAATGTTCTCTTCGCCGCCGCGGACGTCGCACTCAGAACTGTCGGTCATTCCAATCAAAGTAGTGTACGCCTTCGTGAACGCCACTCCCGACCACAGCCGGTATAGAAGCGATGCCCCACGTCAGTCATGCCCGAATGGAGGTTGGAGTTGAAGCTAAGAGTTCACTTCTTGTAACCTGGTGCGCCTTATATTTGGGGTGTTCGACTCAGCTAAAACGAGCTTGCGTGCCAGGTGACGAAGCTGCCTTGCAGCGTCTGTCCTAGAAATAGAATAAGAACGCTGTGTTTTTCTTGATGTGATTCTCCGGCTGCTTTGTCTACGTGATCATTTCCACTGATCCGCATTGGCTACGGAGCCATTGAAAATAATTCCGTGGCCTTTCTGTTTGACGTTGTGATGAAGTTTGACAATTTCGTACGTTAGCTGTTCGTGAACTCCACGTCAGAGAACTGACTGCATACTGTGTAAAGCCGGTCTCGAGTCGGAAAACACGGCCCATGTTCCAGGACTATCTGTGTCAACAAATTGAAGCCGTGAGTTCTGGACGTCATGACACGTGACGTCTTGAATCGCAGTGTTATTCCCCTCAGAATCGCAGTGTTATGCCGCATAATGAGAACTGGTTTTGGCACGTAAAACCCCAGAAAGAAGATCCACGCCGCGCCCACCGCTGGGCACCGCGGTGTTACTCGTACCTTTGACCGAGTCCGGCGCCCTTTCTTCTGGCCCAACCTATACCGCTCTGTGCACCACTATGTTACTCCTTGCGACCTGTGCCAACGCCGGAAGCCCACTCCCATGGCTCCAGCTGGGCTTTTACAACCCATCGATATTCCCACTGAGCCTTTCTTTCGCGTGGGACTCGATCTACTGGGCCCTTTTCCTTTGTCAACTAAGGGCAACAAATGGGTTTGAGGTAGCAATCGATTACGCCCCGCACTTCGCCATTGCGGGAGCTCTGCCTACAAGTTGTGCCACTGACGTCGCGGATTTCCTCCTCCGCAACGTCATCCTGCACTACGGTGCTCCACATCAGCTCCTCACGGATCGCGGACGTTACTTCTTGTCAAAGATCACTGATGATATCCTCCGCCTATGCTCTACTCAGTCCCAAGTAGCCACAGCTTACTATCCACAGACTAACGGTTCTACAGAGCGACTGAACTGAATAATTGAATGCTTACCGACATGTACATTTCTCCAGACCATCAGGACTGGGATATCGCTCTGCCATACGTCACCTTCGCATACATTCGTCTCGCCATGACACTGCTGGTTACTCACCGTTTTATCTACTGTTTGGCCGTGATGCTGTTTTCCTCTGGACACTGTACTTCCACAAGTCAGTCGCGTACCGCTTATGTCTGCGATACAATTTGTATGGCCGCACAGGCCCGTCAGATTGCCCGTGTTCACCTCACTGAAATAACTTCTGTCGCGATATTCAGGTCCCTACCGAATCCTGCGACAGCTTTCGGATGTGACGTAATAGATTGCTGCCGAAGAGCCAGGGCCGTCGTCTGTACAGCCAAGAACCGATGTTGTTGATGTCTTCCGTTTAAAGCCATTCGTGCGTGCATTTTCCGGGCCATAATCGCCTGCGCTGGGTCGGCACTCTAACCCCGGCGGCGTGGTGTCGCGATGCAAAACAGGACAAGCAGACATGCGAGGTGACGACGAAGAAGTGTTGTTGCTGCTGGCGCTTCCGCTGCCACGTTCTAGTGTCAGCTGGTGCCTTCAGCATTCGCCTAGCATAAACGACATTTGTGCTTCTTTCCGCCTCGCAGCAGTATGTTATCGCCGAACTTTGTGTAATCAGATTGCATGTGCAAACAGGAATTGTGGAGTACTTTCTTGAAGGCACGCGGGCACCAGTGATTACGCTGGGATGTTCGACGGGACGTGTATTAAAGCCTACGCGTTTGACCCACCGATCAGATTTCGCTGATTGCCGATTCTGCTCGGTGCTTGCGTCTTGCTTCGGGTGTCGCTTGGTTTGGGCACAGGTTCACCCAATATAAGTTTTTTTTTTATGATACACAGCTTTGCTACTGTGTTCTTCATCGTCACTACAACGTGACAATATCTTTACGAAGTTAAACGAGATTAGTGCTTCTAAACACTGACGAACAAGAAAATAAAAAGAAGATATTGAACTTTAAAAGCACCTTCTTTTGATGGCTATTGGTTCCAACAGCACTATGAAGTGATAGTGTTCACCAGGTTTACATTTGTACATCTATGTTTTAGGTTAACCAATGTTAGGCTGCACGTGGAGCGCTACAAAGACGGAGCAGATTTACACATCAATCGTAAGTACGAAATTTTGGTATATTACTCAGCTATTAAAAGCAAGCCGATAATATGAGAAGCTTCATTTACTTTATTATTGGGTGACAATGAACATAACATAATTCAGGAAGTTGATAGAAATTCTGCAGGAGAGGTCGCGGGAGGAATAACAAAAAAAGTCAGGCAGTCACGAGAGTCCGCTTGATTTCCTTGAAAGCTATCACCAGATGTTCCACCAGACCACTTCTGTGAGTAGACCACGCGGTGGGTATTGTATGTGCAAAATATTTCTTCGACCTACGCATTGAAAACAGCTGAAAATTGAAAGATAGAGAAACGCGCCTTCTACTTCTAGAGCAGCCACTATAGTGGGAGGAGCGAATTACTTCACGACAGAATGGCGCTTCATAGGACGCGCGCGCGCCTGCTCCGCACAAATACTTTGCATCGGCGTGAAGTCTAGAATTTCACAAGAGCAGCCTCTCTAAATGAGGTACACAGCAATAAAAAGGACGCGAAATAAGGATCCCTAGAAGCTCAGCTTGTATCAAAAGCGACTTTTGTGCTATTACAATGAGCCTCAGGTAGCACATATTCTGGCCCGCAAAAATATTCCCGTCCTTGAAAACAGTGCCTGACGATATTGAAATCTTAACAATTACCCCATAGACTGCTCTCTCTGCAACAATGCTGTCTTTACCGGGCAGAAAATGGCATGACACCCTGTGCAACGGCGTTCTTGTTGTTTGAGCTTTCCTGCTTTTTTTAGGAGCGTAATCGACCCGCCGTGGTTGCTCAGTGGCTATGGTGTTGGGCTGCTGAGCACGAGGTCGCGGGATCGAATCCTGGCCACGGCGGCCGCATTTCGATGGGGGCGAAATGCGAAAACACCCGTGTATTTAGATTTAGGTGCACGTTAAAGAACCCCAGGTGGTCCAAATTTCCGGAGTCCTCCACTACGGCGTGCCTCATAATCAGAACTGGTTTTGGCACGTAAAACCCCATAAAAAAGCGTAATCGTTTATTGTCAAAATAACAAGCAAATAGCGTATTTAAGTGTAAACTAAATTTATAGACACCGAGTTTGCTATTGCCGTATCTGTGCTTAATAACAATTAAAGCGAGGCGGTGTACGGCACAACCTACTGTACGCGTGCCCCCGAAAGCGACACCGTCAAGAGGCGAAGCCCCAGCTTTGGACGGTGCCGACGACGATTCTATGTTTCTAAAGACTGCTAACTGTCAAGAATGACTGCTGTGATGTAATTGCTTAAGACGAACAGCAATTTATGTGTTATGGCTCTCAAAAGCGCTGCACACAGCACCCTGTCAGCAGTGCAGTTGTTAAGTAGGCTTCTCTGCTGAACTATGGAGTTCACAGCGCTCGAAGAATGGTGGCAGGAACGGCGCCGGGAAAACAGGAGCACAACGTTGGCTCCCGACGGGATAACTGTATGGGGCATAAAGAGCCTTGATACACCCGCACGTTCAAGCGCCGTTTCTAAAGTCGCCCTTGTGAGCGGTGCGAGAGAGTGCCGCTAAACCGAAGGAGGCGAAACGCAGAGAGGCTGAAACGGCACGCCACACAGGTGCGATGGAGAAGACCGCGATAGAACCATAACCATGACCATAATAAGCCTATATTTATGTCCACTGCAGGACGAAGGCCCCTCCCTGCGATCTCCAATTTCCCCTATCTTGCACTAGCTGATTCCAACTTGCACCTGCAAAGGACCCCTCGGGCGGTCTTGCTCGATGGGCACTTCGCCTGCAGGACTATGATGTCCGGGCGCTGTACCGCAACGGACTCCAGCATTCTGACGCCGACGCCCTCTCGCGCTCTGCCTTGCCGGACAATGTCTGCTCCTCACTATCCGAGATTATTGTTTCTTCGCTCGACCTTAACACCATCGCTTCTGAGCAGGACCATTGGATTGCCTCCCTTATAGACTTGCTTTCTGAGTCGTCGGCACAACCAAGCACTCCCACGTTGCGTCGCCAAGCACGTCATTTTGCCATCCGCGACAACCTGCTTCACCGACGCAATTATAACCCCGACGGGCGCCAGTGGTTGTTGGTGGTACCCCGCAGTCTGCGTTCCGAAGTATGCGCAGCTTTCGATGCTGATCCACAGTGTGCGCACTCCGGAGTTTTCAAGACTTACCAGCGCCTTCAACAGCGTTATTCCTGGCGCGAGATGTACAGCTACGTTCACAAGTTTGTTCGCTCTTGTCCCGATTGCCGGCGCCGGAAATTTCACTCCGCTTTTCGCCTGCCGGCCTACAACCTTTACCTTGCCCTACCCCGCCTTTGGACGCGTCGGCATCGATTTGTACGGGCCCCTTCCCATGACATCGGCTGGAAACCGCTGGGCTATTGCAGCAGTCGACCATCTGACGCGATACGCCGAAACAGCCGCCCTACCGGCAGCTACAGCGCGCGATGTTTCCTCCTTCCTGTTTCGACGATTCATCCTGCGACATGGGTCACCCCAGGAACTGCTCAGTGATCGCGGGCGTGTCTTCCTGTCCGAAGTAGTTGACGCCATTCTCAAGGGGTGCCACGTGGTTCATCGCCAACTTCGGCGTACCACCCCCCAAACCAAGCCTTACAGAACGCTTCAACCGTACGCTCGGCGATATGCTTGCTGTGTACGTGGGACATGGAAATCAATGGGACATGGAAATCAATTATAACAAATCGACTTTTACACATGTTACTAACAAAAAAGTCTGGTGCCATTCTTTTATAACATTGCAAGTGACAAACTAAGAAATGTAGATACATTCAAGTATTTAGGAGTCACAATTTCCCATTTCACTGGCGTAAACATATCGATAACCTGTGCTCGACGGCTTCACAAAAAACTGTATTCACTGAATAAAAAGCTGGAACATGCAACGAAGGATGCTAAATTAATGGCTTATAAAACTCTCATACGTCCATATTTAGAATACGCTTGTGTTGTCTGGAACCCCCCCCCCCCCCCAAAACGTCTTAATAGACAAACTAGAAAGAATTCAGAGAATGGCTGCTCGTTTTATTGCTTCAAGATACCGAAGGACGGACTCGGTAACAACAATTCTGCGTTCGTGTGGGCTTGAGTTGCTGGAACCCCAAAGGAAAAAACCCAGACTTAAGATTTTTGTTCATATACTTCAAAGGCTATTGAAGATAAAAATGGAAAAGTACGCCCACTTCCCTGCAAATCGTAGCGAGAGATAAACCACAGCAGAGCCGTCAAGCCTTATAACACACGCGCTGATGTTTCTCGTTATTCTTTTTTTTCCGGATGTAATTGAAATGTGGAATGCCTTACCTGATGTTGTAGATCAGACAGATGTGCACAAATTTGAATGCTTGATTGATATTTTGTATCGTGGGCACCCAACCTGATGCTATGAAATGTGCAATTTGCTTGTGTTCTACTATTTTCCCTCCCTGTAACAACCCTCAAGCGAGGGTTAACAGTATCAAGAAAGAAAGAAAGAAAGAAAGAAAGAAAGAAAGAAAGAAAGAAAGAAAGAAAGAAAGAAAGAAAGAAAGAAAAGCATACGAGTGCTACGTAGCTGCACAGAACCAGGGTAACCTTCTTTGTCGTCGCTTGGAGCAAGTCCGACTACTCTTTGTATTTCGCCGAATAATTAGCTTTTAATTAGCCCATAATTAGTTTTTAATACATAATCTTCTTCTCACATATTATAATCACAGAAAAATTGTGAATAATAACATTACATGCCATTGTAAAGAACCAGACAGCCGACCGTAAGCCAAAACGCCTGGTTTACTTCTCGTCGTCGTCTTGGATCTCCTGCCCCGAGCTGAACTTGTACTCGGGCGCTATGCGAGCGCCCGAGAACAAGTTCACTTCGTCTTCACACTCGGCTACGCAGCAAGTTTCTGGCATGGCTTGCAAACACGCAACTTAACATGAAGGTAATTTGTCCGGGGAGTGAAGTCGTGGGTGAGCCGTCCTGCACGCAACCAGCTTCGCTGGCGCGTGCCAATGGCTGTTGCGCATTGGTCGTAGGTCTCGCCGACGATTATGCCGTCGCAGTTGGGCACGTACGACTAGAGTGAGCTGCCGCTCTGCTTAACCGTGAGGTGCTTCTTCGCAGCGTCGCCGCTGACTGATTTAGGCTCACCGATGTGCTCCAATCAGCTGAGCTTTACGAAATACCGCGTGTCTAGCGCGTCTCTTGAGGTCTCTTGCGATGATTTCTTACGGTGGTAACTTACGCAACTTGCTGTCTCTTGCGCGTTTTTTTTTTTTTGCGTACGGGCAGCACCTGGATGATAATGACTTCAGCCGTGTTAGTCTTCTTCACCTCCTTCAGTGAGGCCTCCCTCAGTGCAGGGTGAATGGTCGTGAATTCGGGCAAAGATTGCGTTGACATCCAAGGATGGGGTTCCGACAGAACAAAAACCATCTCCCAGCCGTGATCCGTGAATCGGCTTCCTGGAGTGGAATCGGGTTCCTGGAGTGAATCGGGTTTCTGGAGTCGCGTTCCTGGAGTGGTAGCATCGGCACCTCCATGCGCCCCAGCGTTGATGACTTTGGGAGCCGCTTCGCCGACTGCTGTGTGCGGAAAGTGGTCTCGGCTTCTGAAAGTGATGGTATAGATTCGGATGCCAACGCAGGGATAGAAACCAGTGGCGGAAAAAAATCAAAGCCCCTCTCTTAATTAAAGATTGTTGAACGCGAAGCTTTCGCCATGCATACTGAATCAACGTCCAAAGCCAACGACCCCGCAACGAACCCAAGAAATGCTGAGCAACCCGATGCGATGCACATGTGATTTGAGTGAGTGAAATAACTTTATCGGAGGTACGGCGAGGACGCGAACTCGTCGCGCACACCGGCTACTCCCACGTAGGGACCGGCAGGTCTAGCCCACCGCGGGCACGCCGGGTCGCGGGCACGCCCGACAGCCAGGATTTGCTTGTCTAGTGCGGGGCTACGCAGAAGCGAGTCGCACTCCTCCTTGCTAAACTTGGGGTATCTCGAGCCGCACTCTCAGAGCATGTGTGCTAGAGTCAATGTCTGCCGGAAGGAATTCGACAAACATGCCCATGATCGAATGATGTCGACTCCCCGTCACAAGTGCGAAGACAGATGCTGCTTTCGGAGACTGGCTTCCAATCTATGGAAGCCTACCTTCTCTTTTCTGTAAAGCAGAAGCTGCGACTTGGCGGGGGAGCACTGAAGGCCGGTGAGGCGTAGATACTCCTCGATGACGTCGTTCGTCACCTATATGGCTTCTTCCACTCTGCCCTCGCAGCCCCCGGCGCACCAAATCGTGATGTCGTTGGCGTAGATGGTGTCCTCGACGCGTGCCCACCTCTCGGAAAGACCAGTCAAACAGGTGCTTAACAGTGTGGCGGAGATTACGGCGCCCTGAGGAGTGGCCCGGCCTCCGAAGGGCACATCTTCGGAGCGGAGAGAAAGAGAGGGAGAGAAAGGATGAATAGAAATGCAGGGAGGTTAACCAGATGTAGTTCCGGTTGGCTACCCTCGAGGGGGGCAAGGGGTAGGGGATAAAAGAGACAGATAGTGGAAGAGGGGAGTGGAGCGGAAGTCTCCAATGCGAAGCTTGGCCTTCCTGTCCGTTAGAAAAGAGCTGACGTAGCTGTGGAAAATGGAACCGAGACCCAGGTCCGAAATGGTCTTGACGATGAAGGTGTAGAGCACGCTGTCGAAAGCCTTCTCGAAATCCGGGCCGAGCAGAGCCTTGACGTCTCTGGAACAGCCGTCCACGATCTGATTCTTGATTAGTTTCATGGCGTCCTGCGTTGATAGTCCAGCGCGGAAGCCGATCATCTTGTGTGTGTATACCTCGTTGTCTTCGAAGTACCCGTTGAGCCTGTTCGGGACGACGCGCTCCATGACCTTGCCAACGCCGAGCGTTAGAGAAATCGGCCGGAGGATTGTAGTTCTTGAACGTTTAAGTTTAATGAAGGGGTACGAAGGGGTCCCCTTCAGACACGAAGGGGACCCAATCACTGTTGTCGTCAGAAACGTACATAGACAGCATTTCTGTGAACGTGCGATTCAGGCGCTCCATGATTCCGTTTGTCTGCGGGTGGTAGGTGCTGGAAAGCTTGTGCTAGGCAGAACAGGAACGAAGTAAATCTTCAACAACTCGGGATAAGAAGGCGATTAGTGAGAACTGCCTAGGTACGCCATGATGGAGGATGACGTCATGTAAAAGGAAATCCGCCACCTCAGTTTGCACTGCTTGTGGGCAAAGCTCACGTAATCGCGTACGGTCCGCGTAGTCAGTCGCGACAACGACCCACGTATTGCCAGGCTTCGACGTCGGAAAAGGCCCAAGAAGATCAAAACCGACGCGAAGGAAAGGTTCTGAGGGCGCATCAGTGAGGTGAAGGCGTCCATCGGGCAGCACAGCAGGTTTTTTGCAGCGCTGGCAGATCGCACAGGCTGCAACGTAGCGGCGCACGGAGCGCTACAGGCCTGACCTGTACGAGGTCGTAAGTACGAAAAACTCCGAGGCGGCCTGCAGTAGGTGAGTCATGCAACTGCTCGAGAATTGATGTTCGGAGATGGCGTGGCACAACGAGTAAAAATTCTAGTCCTTCGGTACGTGAGCTCCGACAGTAGAGAACGTTCTGACGCAGTACGAACATGCGCTGAGTGGGATCCGAATGTTCACAATTGAGACGATCGATTGGAATCGTAAGCACTCATCACGCCGTTGTTCAGTGCGTATAGCACGCAGATCAGAAATCACCATGGAGGATGGAGGCGTCTGTGTCATGCACCTCATGTTCAGGGTGGTCGACAGCACGACTTGACAGGCAGTCGACATCCTTATCCAAGCGTCCTGACTCGTCATCATCGTCAGCCTATATTATATGTCCACTGCAGGACGAAGGCCTCTCCCAGCGATCTCAAATTACCCCTGTCTTGCGCTAGCGTATTCCAACTAGCGCCTGCAAATTTTCTAACTTCATCATCCCATCTGGTGTTCTCCCGACCTCGACTGCGCTTCCCTTCTCTTGGTATCCACTCTGTAACCCTAATGATCCACCGGTTATCCAGCCTACGCATTACATGGCCTGCCCAGCTCCATTTCTTCTGCTTAATGTCAACCAGAATATCGGCTATTCCCGTTTGTTCTCTGATCCACACCGCTCTCTTTCTGTCTCTTAGCGTTAGTCCTTAGATTTTTCGTTCCATCGCTCTTTGTGCAGTCCTTAACTTGTTCTCGAGCTTCTTTGTTAACCTCCAAGTTTCTACCTAACATGTTAGCACCGGTAGAATGCAATGATTGTACACTTTTCTTTTCAACGACAGTGGTAAGCTCCCAGTCAGGATTTGGCAATGCCTGCCGTATGCACTCCAAGCCAATTTTATTCTTCTGTAAATTTCTTTCTCGTGATCAGGGTCCCCTGTGAGTAATTGACCTAGATAAATGTACTCCTTTACAGACTCTAGAGGCTGACTGGCGATCCTCAATTCTTGTTTCCTTGCCAGGCTATTGAACATTATCTTTGTCTTCTGCATATTCACCTTCAACCCAATTCTTACACTATCTCAATTAAGGTCCTCAATCATTTGCTGTAATTCGTCTCCATTGTTGCTGAATAGGACAATGTCATCTGCAAAGTGAAGGTTGCTGAGATATTCGCCGTTGATCCTCACTCCTAGGCCTTCCCAGTCTAAAAGCTTGAATACTTCTTCTAAGCATGCAGTGAATTGCATTGCAGAGATTGTGTCTCCTTGCCTGCTCCCTTTTTTGATAGGTAACTTTCTACTTTTTTTCGTGGAGAACCAAGGTAGCTGCGCAATCCTTGTAGATACGATATTTGCCAAGATATTCACGTATGCCTCCTGTACTCTTTGATTACGCAATGCCTCTATGACTGCTGGTATCTCGACGGAATCAAATGCCTTTTCAAAATCTATGAAAGCCATATAGAGAGGTTGATTGTACTCTGCAGATTTTCGATTACCTGATTGATGACATGGATATGATCCATCGTAGAATATCCCTTCCTGAAGCCAGCCTGTTCTCTTGGTTGGCTGAAGTCAAGTGTTGCCCTGATTCTATTGGAAATTATCTTGGTGAATATTTTATACAATACTGAAAGCAAGCTAATGGGTCTATATTTCTTCAATTTATTAACGTCTCCCTTCTTATGGATTAGTATAATGTTGGCGTTCTTCCAGCTCTCTGGTACACTTGAAGTTGTGAGGCATTGCGTATAAAAGGCCGCAAGCTTTTCAAGCATGATATCTCCTCCATCTTTGATTAAATCTACTGCTATTCCATCTTCTCCAGCAGCTTTTCCCCTGGTCATGTCTTTCAAGACCCTTCTAACTTCATCGCTAGTTATACAAGGAGCCTCTGTATCAGGTTCATCACTATTTCGAATGAAAGTAGCTTGGCTGTTTTGGACACTGTACAGGTCAGTATAGAATTATTCCGCTGCTTTTACTATGTCATCGAAATTGCTGGTGACATTGTCACGTTTAATAGACAGGCGGCTTCTAAAAGAGGCCATTAAAGTAAGTCCGAGTCGTCGAAGGGACAGCGCAGCACCGACAAAAGTCCAAGGTACTAGCTCGTGAACTAGACCATGCTGATCTTTCAGTGCATATATCTTGCCTTGTCCTATGCCAAGCTTTCTTCTTATTGATTAAATGTTGCGTCTATATTTTACGGCTTTCTCAATCTTTCTCACGTTATATTTCGAATATCCCTTACTTTCTTCTTGTTGATCACTTTTGACTCTTCTTGTTGATCAGTCTTGAGTTGGACATTTTCATGTTTTGTCGTTTCTTTATTAGGTCCTTAGTTTCTTGGGAGAGCTTACCTACTGGTTGCCTTGGTGCCTTGCCTCCCACTTCAACTGCTGCTTGTGAGATCAACCTAGTTACGGTTCATTCATTGCCTCTATATTGTCTTGGCCTGACTTGTACACGACAACAAATAAATATTGTTGGAGTCGTACTACCCGCCTACCCAATCGTCCAGTATTTAAGTGGCGATAGCCAGCACAAGCATGGTGATCGCAAACCACGGAAAAATGTGTGGCCATACACGTAAGGGCGAAATTTAGCTACTGCCTGAACTAACGCCAGGCACTCCCGTTCAGTAATTGAAAAATTTCCCTCGGCGGGTGACAATAGCCGGCTGGCTTATGCAATTACGCTGCGATTGAGCCAGTACAGACCCAATGCCATGGCCACTGGCATCCGTGGAAGTTCAGTGGCGGCATATATATAGTTTTTGTTGTGTGCAAAAATTTGAGTTATTAGCGCGAAGAAATTCGTAAACAAAGACCAAATATCTCTTCCTCAATTTCTCTCACCCCAGATTGGCGCTGAAGCAGTGTCGTCACAGATTGCATTGCTCTAAGCGAATCATAATGCGCCATGATACGTCACCGCTTGCGTAAACGGCCGAGGCGCTGGATGCATCATGGCTGCATGCATGGTCGCTGCGTTTGCGTTCGCCGCGATGTATACCGTTGCTGCCGCTGAACCTTGCAACGAAGAGCTTGCCAGGGAAGCAGGACTGCATTTCAGCGATATTCCGTGAAACGGAGCGCGAAATGATCAGCCGTGCTCGAGCGGTAGGTGTTTCCTCGTGCGATGGCGGTGAGCCGCCGGCCGCGCCGGCGGAAAGCAGAGCTTCGTTTTCGTCGAGGCGAAGCGTGCGGTCCACCAGGCGACGATGTTCCCGACAGAACAAGCGTAGAACGTTGCGCACGTACTCGGTATGGTTATTTCTTGGCTTTATTTAATGAGATTCAGCACTCACCGAGCCGCCAGTTTTGCTGCAGGGGCACCGGTAGGGGGTTTGATGAAGGCCGCATTGAGGGAACAGCTGTCGAGAAAGAACTGGCCTCTGGGGCACGCCAAGATGCTTTCCGAGGGCAAGATTATACACATAATGCAAGGGCGAGAAATGCAGAGAGCACACCATGGGTTTCTCTGGCTCTCTTGCCGTTTTATTATCGGCAGAACACTGAGCCATTGCGAACGCCGGGGAGCGGGGGCTCTCCGCGCGACACCACATGAAAGGACACAATCGAGTCAACACTGCGTGCCACTGCCCTGAACAAGCGCCTTCGGCCATTTATACAACCCTAAACACTACACACGAGGCATTTTCTGGCTGTTTCCTGCGAAGTCGACGTTTTTCGAGCCACGCAACACGCAACAAAACACCGTAGAGCGGAACAGGTGCGCGCGACGATGCATTGACCAAAAACGAAACTACGAAACTATCACGGCCGCATTACGTAGCCGCATGCATCGCCATGCCATTTTTTCTTATTTATTTAATTTTCTGCTAAACTTGTACTTCCTCGCTTGAAACGGTTTAAAAAGTTGGCAAATGCTGTTTATGTACGTTTAAGGTGTATTTTATTTTGCGTTTTATTAACAGCGATAAATCGCTCTCGACCAATCGCGACCGGCCTGCATTTGTAATCTCCGACGTCACGAACGTGTAGTGCGGGAATTTCGAAGGGGCGTCAGCACCTATCCTTCAGTTTTTCGCTATTTTCTCGCTTATTAAACATCTGTTTGCAGTAAGTATGGTATGGCTGTGATCGTGAAAGCATAATCTACCATTTAAGCTCAACTTCCGCTTTCTCTTTAGTGTCCCTTTAAGGTCGACGTTGAGCCGCGCCGAGCGTACGCGAAGAATCGGCACAGCTGGTTGAGGAGCATGCGCCGGGGCGCAGGTGTTCGGAGAGCGGCGAGTGCGAGAGAGGAGGAAGGCGGGCGCTGAGCAGCAGGTGGGTGGAGCTAAAGAGAGGGTAGCGATGACGTAGCGGTGGAGAGCGAGGCAGAGTGTGCACAAAGCAGTAGTTAAGGCGGAGCTTGAGCGAGAGAGAGAAGTGATGACGTAACCATGACATGCAGGGTTCTCCTGAGCTGAAGAGAGCGTGCGCTGGCTAGGGTTGCCAGATTGGGCTATTAATAGCTAAATTGGGCTACTTTTTACGCGGCTTGGCATCGAAAATTCCGAGTTGGCTACATGGCTATATTTGGGCTATTTTTGTATTAAGGACTTCCGGGTCCAGGGACCACGTCAGCACTAACAAAATTTGGCAACGCCGGTTTATGAAAACCCAAAGCTTATTGCTGCGAAAAAGTTATGTAGGCAATCTCGAAGGCTGTGTTTTTAGGCATATTGGCGCTGAGTGGATCGCGTTAAGCCATCGCTGCCGTGTTTACACGTCATTCCAGGCTAAGCTCTCTTTTTGTCATGGTTTCGGCGCAATCTGCTGCCGCTTGACGCGTGTTTCAGTAAGAAAACTGTTCTCAAAACTGAGCATGGGCAAGTGGGCGAAATACAGCCGCGCATATAAGAAGGAATGGGAGAAGGACCCCTCTTTCAAAGGTAAATTTTACTTTATGCGCATATTTGGTATTAAAAGCGTCTGGTGGTGCGTTGTTTCGGAATGGAGTAAGAAACTCGGCAAATTTCTTACTCTATTACAAAATTTCCGAAATTCATTCCGCATTCGAAGGTAGCTATTGCATCTGCAAAGCATAAAGCCATTCAAAATTTCAATTATTGCAGTTGAGAATGAGGATGTTTTTAGGTAGGGTCAAGGTCTTGCGTGAGGCTCCCACATGATCACGAACTTCGGCACAGGCACGAGCGCACTGTCGCACTTCGTACTTGCGGTGGACGCACTTTGTACTCGCTCGTCGTCTGCCGTTATCTCAAGATCGGTAGCCACGGCAGGGTGTGCGTGGAGGACCGCTGCCGTTCCGTCCTCTCTTGCCCTTCTAGTCTTTGGAAACACATAGATATTGCCGGCCCACCGGCTTTATTAAAGAAAGGATAATCGAATGCGCTATAAGATATCTGTGCGTTTCCTTTTTGCAGGAACAAGAGCACACGTGCGCCATTTTCAGTTAGTGTGACGTAGTGACGGTAACGGAGGGCACGCCAGCCTGGTCGAGCCGAGTGTGCTCGCGAAGAAGGAAGGGGTTATCAGAGAGCGCGGGCTCGTTCCCTTTGCTGTTGTCTGCCCCGGCTGGCTGACCACCCGTAAAATAAGTATTTTTGCAACGTGAGAATGCCTTCACTAGGTTTAACTAAAGTGGTTGTCTATGATAAAATAACAGGTAAATGAGCAAGACGTATTTTCTTTTATTGCGATAGCAATTATGTGGGCACTCGAAGCGCATTTCTACCGTGGTTGTGGTCGCGGTCGTCGCTGTGAGGTTGCGTCTAAAGTCCAAACACGGTAACATCGTCGCCGCACGCGTAGGTGTTCCCTAGTGGAATTACATTTCTTTATTTTTTCAAGTCACACTGAAGCTAAAGTACACAGCCCCCCTCGGAAATTTGGCAACGTAGGCATTCGTGTCTGCATTCACAGAAACTTACGCACACGTTTTCAGATTGCACGAATCTTGCCAGGGATCCCTGTTTAAAAATTGCACAGTTCAACGCTTCGATACTAATACCACCTGGGTTATTGCCAGCGCCGTAATCGAGGTGGCAATTGAAACTGTAAACTTTAATTCACCTTTTTTTGCTACGGGCCAGCAGGTCATTCCGTTTTTGCACTCAAACGCGAATCGCAGTCACAACTGTCCCTTCTTCGCACCAGGAAAATGCGAGGTTTCAAATTTTCCCAGAGCCAAGTGCGCCTCTAAGCGGCAGCATTTGTTAACTCAGCGTCAAGCTGTTTTCGCGTAAAAAATACAAAATTGAGAGAGAGAGAGAGAGAGAGAGAGAGATAGAGGGATAGAATTAACATATTTATTTTATGAATCAAGCTTAGGAAAGGCATCACTATTCTAAAACGCATAGACCTCGGGCCGCCTCTTGGGCACTCGATCGTGACCAGCCGAAGCTGATCCTAGAGGCTGGAGCTGGCAGTATTTTGCCCGACACTATTAGAAAAATGCCTCGAGTAAAGCGAGGCGTGAACTAAAGTTAGCTGACAACGTGGCTCAGTAAATACTGATAACGTCATGAATCATTCGGAAACGAAATCCTTCGGTTTAGACGAGAGTTCCACAATGTTCAATTTGGGCAGAGTTGTAAAGTTCGCGACAGGCTTTAGTTTAATACGAATAAGCCACCATATCCGCTGTTTCATCAGTCTTCGCGACGTTATACGTCTGTGAAGCTAGGTGATTTTTTTATTTTAGTTTTGCAATAAGTTGTTCATTATCCTTTAAAAGCTACCAATGATCGATATTTATGCTAACATAACGGTTGAATGGCGTAACTTTTCAAATTACGCATTTCGTACAGACACAAGGCATTAATTTTTCGCGTAACCAAGCTGGGGAGCTCGCCAAAGAATGCTTACGCATCAAAAGCCGTTCCGCACAAAGTGTCAGGGTCTAACTGAAGCATGCAAGTGCGCGCTCCAGCCATGCTGAACACTTATGGTAGCGCTTAGCTGCGTCTGCTGCGATGCGTAAATACCGCGGCCGCCGCAGGCTAACGTAACGCCGTAGGCGGCATATCGCCACTCTACCGTAGCCGGCGCTCCTCCGCTCCTTCGAAACAGAGGACGTTGAGGGCGAATGTGAGATGTAAATATGCCATTCAAAGTATGTAGGCTCGTACTAGGTCATTAAAAAATTATTTCTTTAATATACTCTTGGGAAGTACCATGCTCATTCCAAGGCGTTTTTGAGGCTTCAAAGAGTTGTACTCACGGCCTCTTTAAGCACTATTCAAGTTTTACAGTTAATCAATGCATGCATGATATTGTCGCGCGTGGTTGTGACATGATGAGGCAGGCAAATAGAACGTAGGGCTAAACTGACAACAGCTTACATGGTGAAATGCCCTCCCAGAAAAGGCACAACTTCGCAAGGACAACAGAAGTAAGCAAACAGAGTTACCGCGCTTGCGTCTGCCCAATTTTCATGTAATGACGTCAAATATCTCATATGCGTTGCCGGTGACCACGTAAATTGCAGATCTAGCCACAAATACTAGTGTGTGTAGCAACCGTAAGCAATCACCGGTCGATTATCCTAGAAAATACTACGATGATCGAAATCTACGTGCCAGATAATATTGAAAGCTCTATTTAGGCGACGTTAGCACTCTGCGATATTGCGAAAGAAAAAAAGCATGCCGCGGTATGAATGCTCTTTTCATAAGCAGTGGCAGTTTTGATGAAACAAAATAACCGATGACCTAAGTATACAGTGGTTCTTTTACAAGCATATACACTTCACTTTACCTTACCAAAGTCACCAGTCTTGTTGATGTTTTAGTAGAGCCATAACGAGCACGGGGATGTGGGGGCGCTAGACTCGTGACAGGGTCCTAGAAGGGTCAGGGTGCCATTGGTGTGAGCGCGACAACTTATCCGCACATCCCGCAGTTGCCCAGGTGGGCGGTCCCCACCGCAGTAACGGTGTCATGTGCTAACGGAACTAAGCTGATGGAGCTGGAACCGCAGAACGTTCAGCAAGCTAAGGGTGCACTGAGTAGTTCATGGACCAATGGCTAGTGCATGGGGCGGTTGTGCAGAGGGAACAGCGTTAGAAACCAACCGTCGTACCAACTTGGGTCAATGATTATTGGGCTATGCGCCGCTCTTCAACTAACCTGTTTGAAGATGCCAGCTGTAGATGCGGCAATTAGATAGGTACCTCGGTTCGATCAAACTCTTTGACGCCGACTGAGCACTGGGCTATGTGTCACACGGTCTGTGCACGTCTTCATGAACTTTTTTGATGCCAAGTTGTGTCACTGGGTACTTGAAAATAGTATGTGCCGCTCTTCAATGAACCTGTGGAGACGGCGGGGTCGATTAGACCGGTCTCCGTTTTATTGAAGGGTTCTGTGGGAGGGCATGGCGTCCGATGAGAAACAGGAGAGAGAAGCCGGGATCTGGATTGCGCTCCCAGCGGTTGTTGTTGTTGCTGTTTCCTATCAACTATGTGGCTCCTAACTTCTGTGGGGTAATCCGGAGCTGGCTTCGTTCCCTGCTGCGTGCCTCGCGTTACGACTCAATTTGTGGCAGTGGGGCTGCCACATAAGTCCCCTCCCGAGCGCGAACTGGCGAACTCCATAAAAACATTATGGAGAAAAAACGAAAATAAAGGACGACAGAAAAAAATTGCCAACACGATACAAGTAAATGCGATGCGAAAAATGCTGTCCTGAGAAGAGTTTCTGTATACAAACTTCTTGTCGTAAAGTTTAGTCACAAAGCCACAAGGCGAAAGCCTGCGCGCTCATATATATTTAGTAAATTACTTGACATTCTCATTCCAATGCGTTGTTACTTCCCTATTACTTGTTTCTCCCACTAAACGTCATCGGTTCGATTGCTTAAATCAACTTTATCTCAATTATCTGTACCTTGATTAACATTTCCTTAAGTGACACCAAAGGATTGTGGGTTAGAATCTTGCTGTGATGGATAAGTTGTTCGGTACCGATATCTGTGTGCAGTGAAGCGGTAATGATAACTGCGGGGCAGCCCAGATAACTTGCGGGCAGCCCAGATAACTGCGGGCAGCCCAGATAACTGCGGGCAGCCCAGATACTGCGGGGCAGCCCAGACACGTGTGCTTCCTTCCGAGCAGTCGCTTATTGCTTTTGTCTTCACGTTGCAGGTGCGTAATCACGTATCTTCTGCTTTGTATAACATAGTGTCTGGGCTGCCCTGCAGAGTTCGTGTTCTGTGGCAAATGCAAAAAACACCGACAACAATCAAGGAAGTCGCTAAAATGCTGGCTTGACTTCGGTAGTAAATTCGATGCCTTTAGCTCGAAAGGGTGGCGCAGAAATGCAAGAAGTGCGTAATTCGCTGTCATTCATGAACGCCCACTTTGAGGAATTCAAGTCGCGCTCGAGAAAGTAAGCAGGAACAAGTACTTTTAAAGAAGGAAAATAACAGCGCACGATCAACTAAAAAAGACCCAGAAGCTTACAGAACTGAAACACTACAGTCGTCAACAAAATCTCGAGATCAAGGGCCTGCCTAAGAAGCCAAACGAAAACCTAGCCGATGCAATGGTAGAAGCCGGAAAAAAAACTGGGAATTCCTCTGACATGCGCAGACATTGATGTGATTCATCGTGTCCCAAGCAAAAACAAAGAAAAGCCTAATGTAATCATCAAGTTCGCATCTCGCACAGCTCGTGATACGGTGCTGCAAGCGGCCAAAAGAAAAACTTGGTCCAACAGACTTTGGCTTTGAAGGCACTGAGGCAGTTTACATCAACGAGCATCTATGCATAGAAAACAAATTCTGCTTGGTAAGGCTACGGCGCGTAAAAGGGAAAAAAAACTGGAAGTTTACCTGGGTGGCAAATGGTAAAATTCTTGCTAGGAAAGCAGAGAATTCAAGTGTCGTACATGTTGAAACTGAGGAAGATCTTTCGAAGATCTGCTAAGAATTCTTAACATGGCTTTGCATCAGTTGCCACTCAGTAAACAGACTTACTCACTCTTACAGTGCAATGTACGGAGTTTGCACAAAAATATTGATAACCTCCGCTCCTTCCTAGCCACTAATTCATCTCAATTCGATTTTGTGGCTGTATCCGAGACATGGCTAAATCCTGGTGAAGTAGAAAATATACCAGGCTACTCATTCTTTCAAGGCCAAGGCTATCTCGCACGCGAGGTGGTGGTGTTGGTCTGTTCACAAAACGGGATATTGAGTGTTCTGTTGACCCACCCGTTTTCATACCCTTTTTCGTATGAATTTGACTTTCTTGTTGTAAAAACTACCACTCTAACTATTGTTGTTGTCTATCGTGCCCCTAACCAAAATACTGATAATTTTTTGAATCACTTGGAAGCTTTACTCCTTCACTTGACCAGCTCCAATAGAAAAATAGCAATATGTGGGGATTTCAACATTTGCTCCATAAACAATCCAAACCATGAATACTTTACCCTTATCAGTTCCTATGGTTTTCATAATGTTATTACGACACCTACCAGGGTCACTTCCTCATCGTCAACGTCAATTGACCACATACTTTGCAATTTCGATACATCAACCAGCACTTCTCTTGTTTGTGACACAGTAATTTCTGATCACTGTCCGATTATAATCTTATTTCCGCGTGAGCACAACACCTGCCAACAAACTGCGAGTTACCATAAAAAAAATTGATATTGAAGTTTGAAAACAACGCGTTTTAGAAATTAGTGATATAAGTCTGCACCTGACTGACACAAACCAGCAATATAGCTTATTAAGTAACAACTTGAGAGAGGCCATTGTGCAATCTACTGTCATCCGCAGTGAAGGGGTACCACAAATTTTGTCCATGGATGACCTGTGCTATTTTGGAACTCATA
Source organism: Dermacentor silvarum (assembly GCF_013339745.2). NCBI lineage: Eukaryota > Metazoa > Arthropoda > Arachnida > Ixodida > Ixodidae > Dermacentor > Dermacentor silvarum. The sequence continues at coordinate 127,476,621 of NC_051158.1, read as the reverse complement.
AAAAGGAAAGACTATTGGCATACAAAAATCAAGCAAACAGAGGTAACCCTTACTACGAAGAAAAGCTCAGGATAGCCCGAAATAAGGTGACACAAATCACGCGCGCTCGTAAAAAGGAATACTATTCTCAACTCATTGCTAGAAATCAAGAGACTCGAACATTACGTGGCAGATTATAAACTCCGTAATAAAACCAACTCCTAACCAACACAGTATGTCCTACGCTCAGGTGTCAGGAATATCGGCAGAATTAGTCGTGGCATCTTTCAATAGTACTTTTGTAGCATCGGCAAGGAAATTACGAATACATGCCGTGACGTTGCGCTTGATAGTCTGCCTGATAGAGGGATCAACTACTTTGGTTACGTCGAAATCACAGCAGCTGAGATCGTCACAGTAGTCAATACGATGCCATGTAACATAGCAATGGATGTGATGAGGGTTTCTTCGTTTATATTAAAACAATGTATAGAGATACTTTGCGTTCCATTGGAAATTATTTTTAATCGTGCATTTTACACAGCTACGTACCCAGACCTCTTAAAGCTTGCTAAGTTGTTCCTATACACAAAAATGGAGACCGAAACCTGCCTGAAAATTACCGCCCAATATCTGTCCTGAGTGCCATTAATACAGCTTTTGAAAAACTCATCGCGAAACGGGTCATGAATTTTGTCGAAAAAGAATCATTGCTAACACCGAGTCAGCATGGTTTCAGGAGCAAGAGGTCAACCGCCACCCGCTATATTATCTTTATCTGATATTGTAAACACCTACTTAAACAATAATATGATCGTATTAGGTTTGTTCATTGACATTAAAAAAGCTTTCGATACTGTACATCATGGGATATTACTTCAGAAACTAGAACGTTACGGCTTCCGTGGTGTCTCTAGAATTTTTCAGAAGCTATCTCACCAATAGACAACAAAAGGTACGATTTCTCGATGTCGAATCAGATTTTTCTGAGGTCTCAACGGGAGTCCCTCAAGGATCTGTGTTGGGACCCATATTATTTTCATTATACGTTGAACGATCTGCCGTTGATATTGCGTAATTTCACTCCTGTTATGTACGCAGATGACACCGCACTCATTTGCGCACTTGAGTCTATGCCTGATGCTTGTAATATAGCTAACGAAGAAATGAACCTTATCAGTAATTGGTTTCACGCTAATAAGCTGCTACTAAACGTAAAGAAGACAAATATATGTTAATTCAATTCTTCACACAAAGCTATAACTTTCGACTCATGCGTGCTTCAGGTAGAGGGAGAGCCCATTGAACGTGTGAACAGCATAACATATTTAGGTGTTGTAATAGACCATCATTTAAACTGGAAAATGCATATTGATTCGATATGTAAAAGCTCAGCACTGTTTGCTTTGTGATATTTAAATGTCGCCAGTTTTTCGATGTACCAACTTGAGAACCATCTATTTTGCTCTTTTTCATAGTCAGATATTATACTGTATAGAGTCGTGGGGCCATACGTATGAATCCTACCTAAGGCCACTTGTAGTGCTGCAGAAGCGAGCAATTCGGTTTCTGTCAAGTTCAAGTTATGCAGCCCCAACAAAGCCGCTTTTTAACAACTATCAAATCATGCCCTTAAACTGCTAATAAACTATAAAACCACAATTATGGTGTATAACTGTATAACTAACAATTGTCCAGTTCACCACTCATCATTCATGTCTTCCCGGTTCCCAACAAGAGGCTACGAAGCCGGGAACTTCCTACAGCCTCTTGTAAAAAATGTATATGGCAAAAGGCGGCTTCCTAGCATTGGTTGTACTTTGTGGAACAGTCTTCCTGTGCACGTAAAACAAAGTAAATACTTTTTTCTTATGCTGAAACGCCATTACAAAGACCTGTTTTAACGTTGAATTATAATTACAATACAAGATGTCTGCTACCTGCATGAACACACAACTGTTGAAATCGATATCGTATAAATATAAACCTCTGTTATTATTCATGTAAGGATCCAAACTAGCTTGATGCTAAGGATCCAGACGCTTCTCATGTATTTTCGTCATTTTGTATCCTTCTGGCAAATAAATTCAATTCAATTCAATTCGTCAGAGACGCGCGAACGAATGTAAACCAAAATTTATCTACTACGATAGGACTGAAACAAAACAATCAATAAACACAGAATACACAGCGGCGGTTCCTAAAAGAAACACGTCTTCACGAAGTCCTACGCACAGCGTTCAAGAGCAAGTACGACTCACAGGTTCAGTCCTGATAGTGCCGTAGATGGGCGGTAGAGGCATCTGATCCTCGTGGGAGGCGAGCCAAGGCACGATGACGGCACTGGTTATCATATGAGGCAGGCGACGGCCCACGGCTGCATTACCGTGACCAGAGCAATCGAACGGGTGTCGGGCGGGTGGCTTCCATTGCCACAACTTCACGTGCCACCTCGAGCAAGAGGCGGTCTGAAAGAAAAGGCCTCGGTTAGGCCTCGCCCCGGACACGGCCTGAAGCTGCTCCAACAAGCGGCTACGACCAGGCAACAGGCAGGCCTGCTCCAACGGCGTCACACCAGGCGCCATACCGCGTCTGCACGGACAGGCTGGCGCGTGTTAGCTGAGGGACTAGCCGCACCTGTCGGCAAGCGAGAGAAGTACTTCGAGCGACTGGCGCGCGAGGCGGGAGAAAGGACATCACGTGACGACGAGCGTTGGGGCGTGGAGACGCGCCTGCCGAAATGCTGGTCATGTAATATGTATCCATCGCTAATAAATCAAGTTGTTTTAAACGCGAAGCATTTGCCGAACATTTGCTACATTGACAGTATCTATCTATCTATCTATCTATCTACCTATATTATCTATCTATCTATCTAGCCGCCTACGTCTTTGTGCTCTTATAGTCGTTTAGTTAACTTGGTATGTACCAAAATTGGCATAGTATGACAGGAGTGTATGACAAACATAATTGATAGGTCAAGACATAAATGCTGGGTGGACATAAATGTCGCGTTCCTCGCCCTCGCGTGTGAAAGCGCGCGAGGGCGAGGGACGCGCGCTTTCACGGGAGCGAGCTCACGGCAGAGAGCAAACGCGACTTGCCAGTGGAAGGGAAGTGGTGGGCGAGGAGGGCAGAGAGGCACCCTAGACTGTGCGTCTGCGTGCCCGCTCTCCCCCTGCGGCGCATGCGCGCAGCCCTGCCGGCCTCTGCCGCCGACTCTCTCTGGGCTAGAGCACTGCACGGGCCTGATTTTTCGGCCCGAGCCCGGCCCGGCTACGCTTTACGAGGCCCGAGCCCAGCCCGGGCCCGTAATACAAAGCCCGAGCCCGGTCCGGGCCCGGGCGTACATAACCGGGACCAGCCCGGGCCCGGCCCGGCCCGACCCGGGCCCGTGGTTCCAAGCCCGGGCCCGACCTGGGCCCGTGTTACTGAGCCCGGGCACGGCCCGGGCCCGGGCGTTCATTACTAAGCTTAGCTAGGGCCCGCGTGTGCATGACCATGCCCGGCCTGTAAGAAAAAAAATCTTTTTTTTTTACTTGCAGATTGTACCGCATCTGTCAGCCTCACCTTCTCGAGGTTTAATCAGCTGCGGTATATACGCAATAAAAGGCCGCAATCTTTGTTTCTCCCACGGGAACATCAGTAATCCGGCCCATTGCCTGTGCTACTATTTTTCTGGTGGTGCGCATGCACTTACCTTGATTTGTACGATATCGTTCTATGATGTCATTTAGCATGCAAATATACAGGGCGTTTCATTTTAGCTGAACCAAACTTTAAAAGATTGCCTGCGGCAGATAGCACAGTTATAATCCTTGATCTAAACTACTCGATGAGGCGGCCATTACTTCCACGAGAAATCAAAACGCCTAATTGAAGAATTACCATAATTACGCTACTTAACGTTTTAAATAATTATTTTATGGCACATCTTTCAATCTAGGAATTATAGCCGCCGCCGAGTTCGCAAGGCGTATCCACTTGGAACGAATTCTCAGGACTAAACCAGTTTCGAGATAATAATTTCTATGTGTCCGACCAAATTCATCAAACCAAATCAATTTATTGTCCAGTTTACATGCTGCACGGTCATTTTGAACTAAAATCTGCATATGTAGCTTGATGTGACCCATAAGACCAGGCAAGGCAATAGTACAGCAAACAGTGTGCACACATGCACAATAATTCACATATATTTCCAGCTGTCGCTGGAATTCCTCATAGACGAAATAGCTTTGAACGGAAAGACAAAGAATATTTGCGTCACGGCGAGCTAACAGAATTGGAAAAAGCCTTAACAGAATGCATTTTAAACAACACTTCAAAACAATACTAGCTATACAAAACAACGCAAGACCAGCTATACAACATAGCATGAGACTGAATTTTTTAAGATCAACATTTGCTAAGAAAACGAAACAGGATTTACATTATATACTCAGAACCATACACAAAGGCAGAATAATAATCTCATCAGATACATTACAAGCGACCAAAGTGTCAGCTGAGTTCTTTCATACTCTAATTACCGCCATTTTTGTGTCTGTACAAAGTGAATGGTAGGCAATGTATTAACGACTGATGCTTATAGAGTGTTCTGAAGTATGGAATTGACCATATCTCAGAATTTCTTGTGTTGGCAATAATGCGACGACGCTCTAAAGAGGCTAACTGTTTTATGTAGTTTCAAGCTAATTTTGACATGGATGGCCTAATGGATGGTCAAAACGCCTAATTGAATATTTAACATATTACGCGAATTATCTTTTAATTAATTATTTTACGGCACATCTTTCAATCTACGAATTATAGCCGCTGAGTTCGCAAGGTGTATCCACTTGGAACAAATTCTCAGGACTGAACCAGTTTCGAGATATTAATTTTCAAAGTGTCCGACGAAATGCATGGGCGTTCAGTTAACTTTTTGAGGAAAACACTGTCTTATGCATTGAAGCACAAAAGTAACTGGCCTTAGCGCTAAAATAATGCCATAGTATCGACACTGGTAATAGTGCGATCGCAAACGCGGTAACATGGAAATGATTTGAGGAGTGGTTCTTTGTATAATTTATTTTTCCTTACGCGGAAACAATGTTCATTTTTGCGGAGAAGGAAAAAAAATTAGCGTAGCTTGCACTGGCGGCGCAATGCTAAAGAGACAGCGGAGATGATGGGCACTTAACTAGTCCTGGCTTTTGGGCTAGACTAAGCACTACCAAGTCATCCCCAGAATTTCCCGGAATTTATTTATTATTGATTGATTATCGATTAGCTGTTGATTGGCTATCGATTGTCTATTGCAAGATATTGGCCACGTATTTGGGATAGGCTAAGCACTACCAAGTTATCGGAATTTATTGATTATTGATCCATTATCGATTAGCTATTGATTGGCTGTCGATTCGCTAACGTAAGGTATTGGCTACGTATTTGGGCTAGGCTAAGCACTACCAAGTCATCCCAGCATTTTCGGGAATTTATTGAATATTGATCGATTATAGACTAGCTATTGATTGCCTATCATTCGCCTATCGATAGGCGATTAGTCCCCACCATTCTTAGCTAGAATTATCCAGGCTCAGCTTCGCTAGTTCACAGGTGTATGTGGCATTGCGCTTGCAGCCTTTCTGCACTGCTGCCAGGATTGGCCACATTTTTGGATTCAGCGGACACATTAGGCCCGGCTGAAACAGCTCCGCTGTTAAAATGAGAACTTCATCTGTTTTACTATTTTCTTTGATAAGATATAGTCATGTGATAAGATATACAGTCAAGAGAAGCGGTGTGGATCTGAGAACAAACGGGGATAACCGATATTCTAGTTAACATTAAGCGGAAAAAATGGAGCTGGGCCGGCCATGTAATGCATAGGATGGATAACCGATGGACCATTAGAGCTACAGAATGGATACCAAGAGAAGGGAAGCGCAGTCGAGGACGGCAGAAAACTAGGTGGGGTGATGAAGTTAGGAAATTTGCAGGTGCAAGTTGGAATCAGCTAGCGTAAGACAGGGTTATTTGGAGATCGCAGGGAGAGGCCTTCGTCCTGCAGTGAGCATAAATATAGGCTGATGATGATGATGACAGTCATCTTGCACGTGTCACTTCAGCTTGGCACAGAATGCACTGAACCATGCAATGCATAACGGTCGCGTGTGCTCGAAGGCCTACTTAGGCCCTTCAATGAGCGGGCCCGAGTCTGGCCCGGGCCCGTGGCTTCAAGCCCGAGTCCGGCCCGGACCTGCGGCCTCAAGCCCGAGCCCGGCCCGGGCCCGCGGCCTCAAGCTCGAGCCTGACCCGGCCCCGCAGCTTTAAGCCCGGGCCCGGCCCGAGCCCGCCGACAAATGCTTCGGACGGCCCAGCCCGGCCCGCGGGCCGGGCCGGCCCGGGCCCGTGCAGTGCTCTACTCTGGGCTCTCGCCCGCCTGCCCTGAACACTGTCAACTACGGCGTTTAGCCCTTCGTCACGGAGCCAGCGTTTTGACAGCGGTTGTGTGCGGTCATACAAACAACGCGCACAATGTTGCCGACGGCGATAGCGTTTTGCCCGGCTTCGCACCGAACGCGCGCAGCGTTGGTGACGCGTTTATGAAGAACGTGCCAACCTTTGCCGTACACCGTGCATGGTGGTGTACCGTAGCGACCATAAGGCCATGGTCCCTGTGGTCACTAATTAAATGAAAACCACCAGATCATATATTTCTCATTCCTTAATAGTTCAAATAACCAATTGCGCCATCACATCTTAATAGTCATAATTGGAAATACATAATTCCCACCATGGTACAGCTTCGCTGGTCGTTCATCTCCACCCTAGGGGAAGGGCTTACAGTTTTTTTTTTTTTTTCTCTCTTTCTTCTTGATAATCAGTTGTGGTTTGACATTCGGAGTTCTAAACTGTTCTTGCGTCACCCTCGTGAATATCGCTTTCTCTGGGATAGAAGAGGTTGAGTTTTGAAGAGGAAGTTCATGCATGATGAAACATGATGGAGCAATCATCCGATAGGTGATGATCGAGAAACGAATTCTGTATTAGGTGCGAAGCACCTTATGCGCTCGGGCTGTCAGCGTCCCCTGTCGTCGTCATAGTCACGATAAGCAAACGACTCGTGCTCACGCTCGGCACGTGCTCGTGCCACTGCTCCCGCGTTCGTCATCGTCGCCTTCTTCCACAGCTGGCTGCGTTGCCGCTCATTATTGAAGCGTAGAATTTCACTTCTCTTCTGTCGTCGTAATGGGGAGGCCACGTTTACGGGGTTCCTTGCATGCTTTGGACCTACCCAGATTTCACGTTAGTAGTGCTGCATTTCGCTCAATGGGTCACTTGACACTTACGCATAAAATTTAATTCACTGCTCAAACCGAGCCTACGACTTAACTCTTGCTAACTGTAATAACTAATAAATGCCCACACCGCCATGGGGCCGTACTCGTGCCAGCCAGCGGTGATGTCCGCCGAGCCAAACGCCAAATTATTTTCCATTTCTACTCTGCTATCGAGCCTGGCGCACTTGAATGAACTAGTAGTTCTACATTAGGTTTTTTTTATTTTTCTCTAATACGTTTGTGATCTATATTAGCCAAACACTGTAAACCGTAGGCTCAAATCCGCGTATTAAAAGGGGACGTATGTCCGTCAAAGAAATGACTTACTTTTCTTAGCAAACTATTTTATAGTGTAAATCTCCCGCAAGGGATGAAGACACTCAGTGCAAGAGTAATATGACGGCAGCGAAAAGGAATAAGAAATCTTGAAACTGAACACATAAGCGTACAATTGTAAGGCACGTTGTTCAATGGGTTATTCTAAGTTGTAGGGATAATAAAAAAACGAGAAGGGACGTAAACCTAGATAACCGTCACATGTAAATAGACTTGCATAGAAAGAGGTATAGAAGGGGGTGACTTAAGGTATCATTTTCGAAGTTTCAAATAATTGTTATGTTTGCGGGAGTAATGTATTTTTTTCTTGCTTTTCAGGGCCGGCAGTATGTATGCCATTTTAATTTCGCATAACTTCCAGAGATGTTTCTCGGCGAGAAGTAATAAGAGGAGTGTGAAATATGTCGGTGGTACTTTTTCTTGCTTATTTCTTCTGAGAAGCACTCCCAGATGTAACGCAAGGGGCAGTTTAGCCTAGAGAACGCGCCTGGATACTATGGTGATAATGGAAAGGACATGTCTCAAATTGAGAGAAAGCAGTATAGTCGTACCTGCCTTTTAAGAAATTGCATCTTCTATTCAAACGAGTGGAGGGGTTGGAACGAGAAAAGGAAAAAAGAAATTAGGGATGGTAACCAGAAATTTGTCTGGTTGGCTACCCCGCACTGGAGGACGGGAAAGGGGGAATAGAAAAATGAGATAGAGAGAGGAGTGGGAGGGGAGGTAGAACGAGGTGATCTCGCGCACGCACGTGGAGGGCCTGAGAAAGCCAAAGGCGTTCACATAGGCCAGTCGCCCTCAAGAAAGACAAAAGTGCCTTCATAGCTTTGTGGGCCGCCGAGTGATTGGGATGGTCTCCAAGTAGCACCTGCATGGGAAACGGCCGATCATCCAGGCATCGCAATGCGATAAATAATGTATGTATTTCCTACTGAAATCGCCGACAGTGGCACAATAAATGTTCAATGTTCTCTTCGCCGCCGCGGACGTCGCACTCAGAACTGTCGGTCATTCCAATCAAAGTAGTGTACGCCTTCGTGAACGCCACTCCCGACCACAGCCGGTATAGAAGCGATGCCCCACGTCAGTCATGCCCGAATGGAGGTTGGAGTTGAAGCTAAGAGTTCACTTCTTGTAACCTGGTGCGCCTTATATTTGGGGTGTTCGACTCAGCTAAAACGAGCTTGCGTGCCAGGTGACGAAGCTGCCTTGCAGCGTCTGTCCTAGAAATAGAATAAGAACGCTGTGTTTTTCTTGATGTGATTCTCCGGCTGCTTTGTCTACGTGATCATTTCCACTGATCCCGCATTGGCTACGGAGCCATTGAAAATAATTCCGTGGCCTTTCTGTTTGACGTTGTGATGAAGTTTGACAATTTCGTACGTTAGCTGTTCGTGAACTCCACGTCAGAGAACTGACTGCATACTGTGTAAAGCCGGTCTCGAGTCGGAAAACACGGCCCATGTTCCAGGACTATCTGTGTCAACAAATTGAAGCCGTGAGTTCTGGACGTCATGACACGTGACGTCTTGAATCGCAGTGTTATTCCCCTCAGAATCGCAGTGTTATGCCGCATAATGAGAACTGGTTTTGGCACGTAAAACCCCAGAAAGAAGATCCACGCCGCGCCCACCGCTGGGCACCGCGGTGTTACTCGTACCTTTGACCGAGTCCGGCGCCCTTTCTTCTGGCCCAACCTATACCGCTCTGTGCACCACTATGTTACTCCTTGCGACCTGTGCCAACGCCGGAAGCCCACTCCCATGGCTCCAGCTGGGCTTTTACAACCCATCGATATTCCCACTGAGCCTTTCTTTCGCGTGGGACTCGATCTACTGGGCCCTTTTCCTTTGTCAACTAAGGGCAACAAATGGGTTTGAGGTAGCAATCGATTACGCCCCGCACTTCGCCATTGCGGGAGCTCTGCCTACAAGTTGTGCCACTGACGTCGCGGATTTCCTCCTCCGCAACGTCATCCTGCATCGCGGACGTTACTTCTTGTCAAAGATCACTGATGATATCCTCCGCCTATGCTCTACTCAGTCCCAAGTAGCCACAGCTTACTATCCACAGACTAACGGTTCTACAGAGCGACTGAACTGAATAATTGAATGCTTACCGACATGTACATTTCTCCAGACCATCAGGACTGGGATATCGCTCTGCCATACGTCACCTTCGCATACATTCGTCTCGCCATGACACTGCTGGTTACTCACCGTTTTATCTACTGTTTGGCCGTGATGCTGTTTTCCTCTGGACACTGTACTTCCACAAGTCAGTCGCGTACCGCTTATGTCTGCGATACAATTTGTATGGCCGCACAGGCCCGTCAGATTGCCCGTGTTCACCTCACTGAAATAACTTCTGTCGCGATATTCAGGTCCCTACCGAATCCTGCGACAGCTTTCGGATGTGACGTAATAGATTGCTGCCGAAGAGCCAGGGCCGTCGTCTGTACAGCCAAGAACCGATGTTGTTGATGTCTTCCGTTTAAAGCCGTTCGTGCGTGCATTTTCCGGGCCATAATCGCCTGCGCTGGGTCGGCACTCTAACCCCGGCGGCGTGGTGTCGCGATGCAAAACAGGACAAGCAGACATGCGAGGTGACGACGAAGAAGTGTTGTTGCTGCTGGCGCTTCCGCTGCCACGTTCTAGTGTCAGCTGGTGCCTTCAGCATTCGCCTAGCATAAACGACATTTGTGCTTCTTTCTGCCTCGCAGCAGTATGTTATCGCCGAACTTTGTGTAATCAGATTGCATGTGCAAACAGGAATTGTGGAGTACTTTCTTGAAGGCACGCGGGCACCAGTGATTACGCTGGGATGTTCGACGGGACGTGTATTAAAGCCTACGCGTTTGACCCACCGATCAGATTTCGCTGATTGCCGATTCTGCTCGGTGCTTGCGTCTTGCTTCGGGTGTCGCTTGGTTTGGGCACAGGTTCACCCAATATAAGTTTTTTTTTATGATACACAGCTTTGCTACTGTGTTCTTCATCGTCACTACAACGTGACAATATCTTTACGAAGTTAAACGAGATTAGTGCTTCTAAACACTGACGAACAAGAAAATAAAAAAAAAGATATTGAACTTTAAAAGCACCTTCTTTTGATGGCTATTGGTTCCAACAGCACTATGAAGTGATAGTGTTCACCAGGTTTACATTTGTACATCTATGTTTTAGGTTAACCAATGTTAGGCTGCACGTGGAGCGCTACAAAGACGGAGCAGATTTACACATCAATCGTAAGTACGAAATTTTGGTATATTACTCAGCTATTAAAAGCAAGCCGATAATATGAGAAGCTTCATTTACTTTATTATTGGGTGACAATGAACATAACATAATTCAGGAAGTCGATAGAAATTCTGCAGAAGAGGTCGCGGGAGGAATAACAAAAAAAGTCAGGCAGTCACGAGAGTCCGCTTGATTTCCTTTAAAGCTATCACCAGATGTTCCACCAGACCACTTCTGTGAGTAAACCACGCGGTGGGTATTGTATGTGCAAAATATTTCTTCGACCTACGCATTGAAAACAGCTGAAAATTGAAAAATAGAGAAACGCGCCTTCTACTTCTAGAGCAGCCACTATAGTGGGAGGAGCGAATTACGTCACGACAGAATGGCGCTTCATAGGACGCGCGCGCGCCTGCTCCGCACAAATACTTTGCATCGGCGTGAAGTCTAGAATTTCACAAGAGCAGCCTCTCTAAATGAGGTACACAGCAATAAAAAGGAGGCGAAATAAGGATCCCTTGAAGCTCAGCTTGTATCAAAAGCGACTTTTGTGCTATTACAATGAGCCTCAGGTAGCACATATTCTGGCCCGCAAAAATATTCCCGTCCTTGAAAACAGTGCCTGACGATATTGAAATCTTAACAATTACCCCATAGACTGCTCTCTCTGCAACAATGCTGTCTTTACCGGGCAGAAAATGGCATGACACCCTGTGCAACGGCGTTCTTGTTGTTTGAGCTTTCCTGCTTTTTTTAGGAGCGTAATCGACCCGCCGTGGTTGCTCAGTGGCTATGGTGTTGGGCTGCTGAGCACGAGGTCGCGGGATCGAATCCTGGCCACGGCGGCCGCATTTCGATGGGGGCGAAATGCGAAAACACCCGTGTACTTAGATTTAGGTGCACGTTAAAGAACCCCAGGTGGTCCAAATTTCCGGAGTCCTCCACTACGGCGTGCCTCATAATCAGAACTGGTTTTGGCACGTAAAACCCCATAAAAAAAGCGTAATCGTTTATTGTCAAAATAACAAGCAAATAGCGTATTTAAGTGTAAACTAAATTTATAGACACCGAGTTTGCTATTGCCGTATCTGTGCTTAATAACAATTAAAGCGAGGCGGTGTACGGCACAACCTACTGTACGCGTGCCCCCGAAAGCGACACCGTCAAGAGGCGAAGCCCCAGCTTTGGACGGTGCCGACGACGATTCTATGTTTCTAAAGACTGCTAACTGTCAAGAATGACTGCTGTGATGTAATTGCTTAAGACGAACAGCAATTTATGTGTTATGGCTCTCAAAAGCGCTGCACACAGCACCCTGTCAGCAGTGCAGTTGTTAAGTAGGCTTCTCTGCTGAACTATGGAGTTCACAGCGCTCGAAGAATGGTGGCAGGAACGGCGCCGGGAAAACAGGAGCACAACATTGGCTCCCGACGGGATAACTGTATGGGGCATAAAGAGCCTTGTACACCCGCACGTTCAAGCGCCGTTTCTAAAGTCGCCCTTGTGAGCGGTGCGAGAGAGTGCCGCTAAACCGAAGGAGGCGAAACGCAGAGAGGCTGAAACGGCACGCCACACAGGTGCGATGGAGAAGACCGCGATAGAACCATAACCATGACCATAATAAGCCTATATTTATGTCCACTGCAGGACGAAGGCCCTCCCTGCGATCTCCAATTGCCCCTATCTTGCACTAGCTGATTCCAACTTGCACCTGCAAAGGACCCCTCGGGCGGTCTTGCTCGATGGGCACTTCGCCTGCAGGACTATGATGTCCGGGTGCTGTACCGCAACGGACTCCAACATTCTGACGCCGACGCCCTCTCGCGCTCTGCCTTGCCGGACAATGTCTGCTCCTCACTATCCGAGATTATTGTTTCTTCGCTCGACCTTAACACCATCGCTTCTGAGCAGGACCATTGGATTGCCTCCCTTATAGACTTGCTTTCTGAGTCGTCGGCACAACCAAGCACTCCCACGTTGCGTCGCCAAGCACGTCATTTTGCCATTCGCGACAACCTGCTTCACCGACGCAATTATAACCCCGACGGGCGCCAGTGGTTGTTGGTGGTACCCCGCAGTCTGCGTTCCGAAGTATGCGCAGCTTTCGATGCTGATCCACAGTGTGCGCACTCCGGAGTTTTCAAGACTTACCAGCGCCTTCAACAGCGTTATTCCTGGCGCGAGATGTACAGCTACGTTCACAAGTTTGTTCGCTCTTGTCCCGATTGCCGGCGCCGGAAATTTCACTCCGCATTTCGCCTGCCGGCCTACAACCTTTACCTTGCCCTACCCCGCCTTTGGACGCGTCGGCATCGATTTGTACGGGCCCCTTCCCATGACATCGGCTGGAAACCGCTGGGCTATTGCAGCAGTCGACCATCTGACGCGATACGCCGAAACAGCCGCCCTACCGGCAGCTACAGCGCGCGATGTTTCCTCCTTCCTGTTTCGACGATTCATCCTGCGACATGGGTCACCCCAGGAACTGCTCAGTGATCGCGGGCGTGTCTTCCTGTCCGAAGTAGTTGAAGCCATTCTCAAGGGGTGCCACGTGGTTCATCGCACAACTTCGGCGTACCACCCCCAAACCAAGCCTTACAGAACGCTTCAACCGTACGCTCGGCGATATGCTTGCTGTGTACGTGGGACATGGAAATCAATGGGACATGGAAATCAATTATAACAAATCGACTTTTACACATGTTACTAACAAAAAAGTCTGGTGCCATTCTTTTATAACATTGCAAGTGACAAACTAAGAAATGTAGATACATTCAAGTATTGAGGAGTCACAATTTCCCATTTCACTGGCGTAAACATATCGATAACCTGTGCTCGACGGCTTCACAAAAAACTGTATTCACTGAATAAAAAGCTGGAACATGCAACGAAGGATGCTAAATTAATGGCTGATAAAACTCTCATACGTCGATATTTAGAATACGCTTGTGTTGTCTGGAACCCCCACCAAAACGTCTTAATAGACAAACTAGAAAGAATTCAGAGAATGGCTGCTCGTTTTATTGCTTCAAGATACCGAAGGACGGACTCGGTAACAACAATTCTGCGTTCGTGTGGGCTTGAGTTGCTGGAACCCCAAAGGAAAAAAACTCAGACTTAAGATTTTTGTTCATATACTTCAAAGGCTATTGAAGATAAAAATGGAGAAGTACGCCCACTTCCCTGCAAATCGTAGCGAGAGAATAAACCACAGCAGAGCCGTCAAGCCTTATAACACACGCGCTGATGTTTCTCGTTATTCTTTTTTTCCGGATGTAATTGAAATGTGGAATGCCTTACCTGATGTTGTAGATCAGACAGATGTGCACAAATTTGAATGCTTGATTGATATTTTGTATCGTGGGCACCCAACCTGATGCTATGAAATGTGCAATTTGCTTGTGTTCTACTATTTTCCCTCCCTGTAACAACCCTCAAGCGAGGGTTAACAGTATCAAGAAAGAAAGAAAGAAAGAAAGAAAGAAAGAAAGAAAGAAAGAAAGAAAGAAAGAAAGAAAGAAAGAAAGAAAGAAAGAAAGAAAGAAAGAAAGAAAGAAAGAAAGAAAGAAAAGCATACGAGTGCTACGTAGCTGCACAGAACCAGGGTAACCTTCTTTGTCGTCGCTTGGAGCAAGTCCGACTACTCTTTGTATTTCGCCGAATAATTAGCTTTTAATTAGCCCATAATTAGTTTTTAATACATAATCTTCTTCTCACATATTATAATCACAGAAAAATTGTGAATAATAACATTACATGCCATTGTAAAGAACCAGACAGCCGACCGTAAGCCAAAACGCCTGGTTTACTTCTCGTCGTCGTCTTGTATCTCCTGCCCCGAGCTGAACTTGTACTCGGGCGCTATGCGAGCGCCCGAGAACAAGTTCACTTCGTCTTCACACTCGGCTACGCTGCACGTTTCTGGCATGGCTTGCAAACACGCAACTTAACATGAAGGTAATTTGTCCGGGGAGTGAAGTCGTGGGTGAGCCGTCCTGCACGCAACCAGCTTCGCTGGCGCGTGCCAATGGCTGTTGCGCATTGGTCGTAGGTCTCGCCGACGATTATGCCGTCGCAGTTGGGCACGTACGACTAGAGTGAACTGCCGCTCTGCTTAACCGTGAGGTGCTTCTTCGCAGCGTCGCCGCTGACTGATTTAGGCTCACCGATGTGCTCGAATCAGCTGAGCTTTACGAAATACCGCGTGTCTGGCGCGTCTCTTGAGGTCTCTTGCGATGATTTCTTACGGTGGTAACTTACGGAACTTGCTGTCTCTTGCGCGTTTTTTTGCGTACGGGCAGCACCTGGATGATAATGACTTCAGCCGTGTTAGTCTTCTTCACCTCCTTCAGTGAGGCCTCCCTCAGTTCAGGGTGAATGGTCGTGAATTCGGGCAAAGATTGCGTTGACATCCAAGGATGGGGTTCCGACAGAACAAAAACCATCTCCCAGCCGTGATCCGTGAATCGGGTTCCTGGAGTGTAATCGGGTTCCTGGAGTGAATCGGGTTTCTGGAGTCGCGTTCCTGGAGTGGTAGCATCGGCACCTCCATGCGCCCCAGCGTTGATGACTTTGGGAGCCGCTTCGCCGACTGCTGTGGGCGGAAAGTGGTTTCGGCTTCTGAAAGTGATGGTATAGATTCGGATGCCAACGCAGGGATAGAAACCAGTGGCGGAAAAAAATCAAAGTCCCTCTCTTAATTAAAGATTGTTGAACGCGAAGCTTTCGCCATGCATACTGAATCAAAGTCCAAAGCCAACGACCCCGCAACGAACCCAAGAAATGCTGAGCGACCCGATGCGATGCACATGTGATTTCAGTGAGTGAAATAACTTTATCGGAGGTACGGCGAGGACGCGAACTCGTCGCGCACCCGGCTACTCCCACGTAGGGACCGGCAGGTCTAGCCCACCGCGGGCACGCCGGGTCGCGGGCACGCCCGACAGCCAGGATTTGCTTGTCTAGTGCGGGGCTACGCAGAAGCGAGTCGCACTCCTCCTTGCTAAACTTGGGGTATCTCGAGCCGCACTCTCAGAGCATGTGTGCTAGAGTCAATGTCTGCCCGCAGGAATTCGACAAACATGCCCATGATCGAATGATGTCGACTCCCCGTCACAAGTGCGAAGACAGATGCTGCTTTCGGAGACTGGCTTCCAATCTTTGGAAGCCTACCTTCTCTTTTCTGTAAAGCAGAAGCTCCGACTTGGCGGGGGAGCACTGAAGGCCGGTGAGGCGTAGATACTCCTCGATGACGTCGTTCGTCACCTATATGGCTTCTTCCACTCTGCCCTCGCAGCCCCCGGCGCACCAAATCGTGATGTCGTTGGCGTAGATGGTGTCCTCGACGCGTGCCCACCTCTCGGAAAGACCAGTCAAACAGGTGCTTAACAGTGTGGCGGAGATTACGGCGCCCTGAGGAGTGGCCCGGCCTCCGAAGGGCACATCTTCGGAGCGGAGAGAAAGAGAGGGAGAGAAAGGATGAATAGAAATGCAGGGAGGTTAACCAGATGTAGTTCCGGTTGGCTACCCTCGAGGGGGGCAAGGGGTATGGGATAAAAAGAGACAGATAGTGGAAGAGGGGAGTGGAGCGGAAGTCTCCAATGCGAAGCTTGGCCTTCCTGTCCGTTAGAAAAGAGCTGACGTAGCTGTGGAAAATGGAACCGAGACCCAGGTCCGAAATGGTCTTGACGATGAAGGTGTAGAGCACGCTGTCGAAAGCCTTCTCGAAATCCGGGCCGAGCAGAGCCTTGACGTCTCTGGAACAGCCGTCCACGATCTGATTCTTGATTAGTTTCATGGTGTCCTGCGTTGATAGTCCAGCGCGGAAGCCGATCATCTTGTGTGTGTATACCTCGTTGTCTTCGAAGTACCCGTTGAGCCTGTTCGGGACGACGCGCTCCATGACCTTGCCAACGCAGAGCGTTAGAGAAATCGGCCGGAGGATTGTAGTTCTTGAACGTTTAAGTTTAATGAAGGGGTACGAAGGGGTCCCCTTCAGTCACGAAGGGGACCCAATCACTGTTGTCGTCAGAAACGTACATAGACAGCATTTCTGTGAACGTGCGATTCAGGCGCTCCATGATTCCGTTTGTCTGCGGGTGGTAGGTGCTGGAAAGCTTGTGCTAGGCAGAACAGGAACGAAGTAAATCTTCAACAACTCGGGATAAGAAGGCGATTAGTGAGAACTGCCTAGGTACGCCATGATGGAGGATGACGTCATGTAAAAGGAAATCCGCCACCTCAGTTTGCACTGCTTGTGGGCAAAGCTCACGTAATCGCGTAACGGTCCGCGTAGTCAGTCGCGACAACGACCCACGTATTGCCAGGCTTCGACGTCGGAAAAGGCCCAAGAAGATCAAAACCGACGCGAAGGAAAGGTTCTGAGGGCGCATCAGTGAGGTGAAGGCGTCCATCGGGTAGCACAGCAGGTTTTTTGCAGCGCTGGCAGATCGCACAGGCTGCAACGTAGCGGCGCACGGAGCGCTACAGGCCTGACCTGTACGAGGTCGTAAGTACGAAAAACTCCGAGGCGGCCTGCAGTAGGTGAGTCATGCAACTGCTCGAAAATTGATGTTCGGAGATGGCGTGGCACAACGAGTAAAAATTCTAGTCCTTCGGTACGTGAGCTCCGACAGTAGAGAACGTTCTGACGCAGTACGAACATGCGCTGAGTGGGATCCGAATGTTCACAATTGAGACGATCGATTGGAATCGTAAGCACTCATCACGCCGTTGTTCAGTGCGTATAGCACGCAGATCAGAAATCACCATGGAGGATGGAGGCGTCTGTGTCATGCGCCTCATGTTCAGGGTGGTCGACAGCACGACTTGACAGGCAGTCGACATCCTTATCCAAGCGGCCTGACTCGTCATCATCGTCAGCCTATATTATATGTCCACTGCAGGACGAAGGCCTCTCCCAGCGATCTCAAATTACCCCTGTCTTGCGCTAGCGTATTCCAACTAGCGCCTGCAAATTTTCTAACTTCATCATCCCATCTGGTGTTCTCCCGACCTCGACTGCGCTTCCCTTCTCTTGGTATCCACTCTGTAACCCTAATGATCCACCGGTTATCCAGCCTACGCATTACATGGCCTGCCCAGCTCCATTTCTTCTGCTTAATGTCAACCAGAATATCGGCTATTCCCGTTTGTTCTCTGATCCACCCCGCTCTCTTTCTGTCTCTTAGCGTTAGTCCTTAGATTTTTCGTTCCATCGCTCTTTGTGCAGTCCTTAACTTGTTCTCGAGCTTCTTTGTTAACCTCCAAGTTTCTACCTAACATGTTAGCACCGGTAGAATGCAATGATTGTACACTTTTCTTTTCAACGACAGTGGTAAGCTCCCAGTCAGGATTTGGCAATGCCTGCCGTATGCACTCCAAGCCAATTTTATTCTTCTGTAAATTTCTTTCTCGTGATCAGGGTCCCCTGTGAGTAACTGACCTAGATAAATGTACTCCTTTACAGACTCTAGAGGCTGACTGGCGATCCTCAATTCTTGTTTCCTTGCCAGGCTATTGAACATTATCTTTGTCTTCTGCATATTCACCTTCAACCCAATTCTTACACTATCTCAATTAAGGTCCTCAATCATTTGCTGTAATTCGTCTCCATTGTTGCTGAATAGGACAATGTCATCTGCAAAGCGAAGGTTGCTGAGATATTCGCCGTTGATCCTCACTCCTACGCCTTCCCAGTCTAAGAGCTTGAATACTTCTTCTAAGCATGCAGTGAATTGCATTGCAGAGATTGTGTCTCCTTGGCTGACCCCTTTCTTGATAGGTAACTTTATACTTTTCTTGTGGAGAACCAAGGTAGCTGTAGAATCCTTGTAGATATTTGGCAAGATATTCACGTATGCCTCCTGTACTCTTTGATTACGCAATGCCTCTATGACTGCTGGTATCTCGACGGAATCAAATGCCTTTTCAAAATCTATGAAAGCCATATAGAGAGGTTGATTGTACTCTGCAGATTTTCGATTACCTGATTGATGACATGGATATGATCCATCGTAGAATATCCCTTCCTGAAGCCAGCCTGTTCTCTTGGTTGGCTGAAGTCAAGTGTTGCCCTGATTCTATTGGAAATTATCTTGGTGAATATTTTATACAATACTGAAAGCAAGCTAATGGGTCTATATTTCTTCAATTCTTTAACGTCTCCCTTCTTATGGATTAGTATAATGTTGGCGTTCTTCCAGCTCTCTGGTACACTTGAAGTTGTGAGGCATTGCGTATAAAAGGCCGCAAGCTTTTCAAGCATGATATCTCCTCCATCTTTGATTAAATCTACTGCTATTCCATCTTCTCCAGCAGCTTT
The DNA here is from genome assembly GCF_013339745.2 of Dermacentor silvarum. NCBI lineage: Eukaryota > Metazoa > Arthropoda > Arachnida > Ixodida > Ixodidae > Dermacentor > Dermacentor silvarum. Next base: position 127,457,416 of record NC_051158.1, on the reverse strand, counting down.
TCCCCTGGTCATGTCTTTCAAGACCCTTCTAACTTCATCGCTAGTTATACAAGGAGCCTCTGTATCAGGTTCATCACTATTTCGAATGAAAGTAGCTTGGCTGTTTTGGACACTGTACAGGTCAGTATAGAATTATTTCGCTGCTTTTACTATGTCATTGAAATTGCTGGTGACATTGTCACGTTTAATAGACAGGCGGCTTCTAAAAGAGGCCGTTAAAGTAAGTCCGAGTCGTCGAAGGGACAGCGCAGCACCGACAAAAGTCCAAGGTACTAGCTCGTGAACTAGACCATGCTGATCTTTCAGTGCATATATCTTGCCTTGTCCTATGCCAAGCTTTCTTCTTATTGATTAAATGTTGCGTCTATATTTTACGGCTTTCTCAATCTTTCTCACGTTATAATTTCGAATATCCCTTACTTTCTTCTTGTTGATCAGTTTTGACTCTTCTTGTTGATCAGTCTTGAGTTGGACATTTTCATGTTTTGTCGTTTCTTTATTAGGTCCTTAGTTTCTTGGGAGAGCTTACCTACTGGTTGCCTTGGTGCCTTGCCTCCCACTTCAACTGCTGCTTGTGAGATCAACCTAGTTACGGTTTCATTCATTGCCTCTATATTGTCTTGGCCTGACTTGTACACGACAACAAATAAATATTGTTGGAGTCGTACTACCCGCCTACCCAATCGTCCAGTATTTAAGTGGCGATAGCCAGCACAAGCATGGTGATCGCAAACCACGGAAAAATGTGTGGCCATACACGTAAGGGCGAAATTTAGCTACTGCCTGAACTAACGCCAGGCACTCCTGTTCAGTAATTGAAAAATTTCCCTCGGCGGGTGACAATAGCCGGCTGGCTTATGCAAATTACGCTGCGATTGAGCCAGTACAGACCCAATGCCATGGCCACTGGCATCCGTGTGAAGTTCAGTGGCGGCATATATATTGTCACGAGCCTCGAGAAGTAGCCCTGAAGGTTTAATAAACGTAGAGCAGCTGGCTCTTGGAAGACGCGACCGTCGGGGCTGGCTCGAGCAGAGAAGGCGCGCGCGGTCTTCTTTCTTCTCTTGGGCTCGACCCACTCTTGCCCTCGACCCACTACCTACAGGTGGCAATATCCCCCCTTCCGAACAAAAGCATCGCCTCGATGCTAAAAAAAATAGGCGTTGAAGACAAAGAAGAGGAAGGCAGGCAAAGCGAAAGTACACAAAAAAAATGTAGCCGTCACGCCGGCACAGTCAATGAACGAAGAAGCAAGCTCCCAAAGATAAATGAAAAGTAGAAACAAAGGGAATGAGAGAAAAAAAATGAAAAAATGAAAAAAAAATTACGGACGCGCAATGTACGGCTTCATGCGCACAACATGAACTATGTCTGAGGTCGGTTGTCTTTGTGTCCTACTCCGTGTCTGCGATGTTGTGTCCGGAACAACTTCGTAGTTTACGTCACTGACGCGGCGGAGCACTTTATACGGACCGAAATACCGGCTCAGAAGCTTTTCACAGAGGCCACGACGGCGAACGGGGGTCCACACCCAAACTTGGTCTCCGGGGTTGTAGGACACGTCCCTGTGGCGGATGTTGTAGCGTCGTGCGTCTGCCTGCTGCTGCTGGCCGATATGCAGCCGCGCGAGCTGCCGAGCTTCCTCAGCACGCTCTGCAAATTCCTCGGCGTCTGTTGTCAATAGGTCAGCGTCTTGACACGGCAGCATAGCGTCCAGCATCGTCTGGACTTCGCGACCGTAGAGAAGGCGAAAGGGCGTGAAGCGCGTCGTCTCTTGCACGGCGGTGTTATACGCGAAGGTCACGTAAGGCAAGATCCGATCCCATGTTTTGTGTTGAACGTCGATGTACATTGCGAGCATGTCTGTGACAGTCTTATTCAGTCGCTCGGTAAGTCCGTTGGTCTGCGGATGGTACGCGGTCGTCTTGCGATGCCTGGTGTTGCTCAATTCAAAAACTTCGTCCATAAGCTGCGCTGTGAAAGCTGTCCCTCTGTCGGTTATTACAGTGGAGGGAGCACCGTGACGCAAGACGATGTGGCGCATGAAGAACTGCGCTACCTCTGAGGCCGTGGCTCGTGGGATCACCTGCGTCTCAGCATAGCGTGTTAAATAATCAGTCGCGACGATCACCCATTTGTTACCGTCGGCCGAGAGAGGAAACGGTCCGAGAATGTCCATGCCGACTTGGTCGAAAGGCGTGCGAGGTGCTTCAATTGGCTGAAGTAAGCCAGCCGGTTTAACGGATGGTGTCTTGCGGCGCTGGCATTCACGGCAGCCTTTAACGTACTGTTTGACGCTTGCTGAAAGCCCGGGCCAATAGTACATTTCGCTTACTCTAGCGAGTGTTCGTGAAAAGCCTAAATGACCAGATGTCGGTTCGTCATGGCAAGCGAAGAGGATGTCGTCGCGCATGTCCCTTGGAACCACCAGGAGGTAAGCACGGCTGGTCGAACGAGCATTCTTCTTATAAAGCACGTTGTCTCGCAGACAGAAGGACGTCAGCGAGCGGGACAGATGGCGTGGTATGGTTGTGTCGCGGCCCTCTAAATGATCGATGATCGGTCTAATCTCAGCGTCGTCACGCTGCCGTCTGCTCAAGTCCGACGAACTAATGGCGCCCAGGAAGCCGTCATCATCCTCTGTTTCCTGACTGGCAGGATCAATGGGTGCGCGGGACAGTGTGTCAGCGTCTTCATGCTTACGGCCAGACTTAAAACGATGTTGATGTCAAATTCCTGTAGCCGCAAGCTCCACCGTGCCAGTCGTCCTGAAGGGTCGCGCATGCTTGCCAACCAACAGAGGGCATGGTGGTCCGTCACTACTTTAAAGGGACGACCATAGAGATAGGGGCGAAACTTTATGATCGCCCACACGACCGCGAGGCACTCTTTCTCCGTAGTCGAATAATTCGCCTCGGCACGGGACAGGGAGCGGCTGGCATACGCTATAACTCTTTCCACTCCATCTTGAAGCTGGACGAGCACTGCGCCAAGGCCAATGCTGCTGGCGTCGGTATGCACCTCAGTATCAGCATCATCGTCAAAATGTGCAAGAACGGGTGCTGACTGCAGGCGCTGTCGTAATTCAGCAAAAGCCGCCTGTTGCTCATTATGCCACACAAATGGCGTATCGTCCCTCGTAAGGCGTGTCAGGGGTTCCGCTATCTTCGAAAAGCCTTTAATAAACCGGCGATAGTAGGCGCACAAACCCAGGAAGCGCCGGACGGCCTTCTTATCGGCAGGAGCTGGAAACGCGGCCACAGCGGCAAGCTTGTCGGGATCGGGTCGGACCCCTTTGGCGCTTACTACATGCCCGAGGAACTTGAGCTCTTCGTAACCAAAGTGACACTTTTCGGGCTTAAGTGTGAGGTCTGCCGATCGGATGGCTTCTAGCACACTCCGTAGGCGGTGAAGATGCTGCTCGAACGTTTCAGAGAAGATGACCACATCATCCAGGTACACAAGACAGGCCTGCCACTTCAGTCCTGTAAGGACAGTGTCCATCATTCGCTGGAAAGTAGCCGGGGCTGAACACAAGCCAAAAGGAAGCACTCGAAATTCATAGAGCCCATCTGGAGTCACAAAGGCTGTTTTCTCGCGGTCGCGTTCGTCTACCTCGATTTGCCAGTACCCGCTTTTTAAATCGAGAGAAGAAAAATAGTGGGCACGCCGTAGTCTATCTAACGAGTCGTCGATACGCGGCAGCGGGTACACGTCCTTTTTAGTCACGTTGTTGAGCTTGCGGTAGTCGACACAGAACCGTAGCGTTCCGTCTTTCTTTTTGACAAGAACGACCGGAGACGACCACGGGCTGTTAGAAGGTTCGATGACGCCATCGTCAAGCATCTCGCGGACTTGCGTACGTATGGCTTCGCGTTCTTTTGCCGACACGCGGTAAGGCTGCTGGTGTATCGGGCGTGCGTCTTCGTACGTGATGATCCTGTGTTTAGTGATCGAAGTCTGGCGTACCTTGGAAGAATGTGCGAAGCAGGTCCTGAATTCAAGCAAGAGCTTGCGCAGTGCTGTCTGGCTATCGGTGGACAGTTCAGAATTGATGTCGAGATGGCCCAGAGACGTGTCTGCTGTCTCCACTACTTCTGACGTGAAGCAGTTGTTAACGTTTGCTACTGCGTGAGCAAACGCTAACGAAGTGCCGCGGAACAGGTGTCGGTGCTCGTAGCTAAAGTTGGTAACAAGCAATTGCGAATGACCAGCACGAATCTGTATCACACTTCGAGGCACACAAACACCTTGCTTCAGTAGGTGTTCCAAGTTACTTTCGGCCACCGCTTCGCCATCGCGTAAGCCACAGCATGTAACGTCGACGAGGACACTGGCTCGTGGAGGAAGCGTTACACTGTCTGCCGAAACACGAAGTACGTCGTCGCGCCGTTGGCCGTCTTGCACGTCGATTGCTCGTGCGGCAGAGAAAGTGATACGATGCTCTTGCAGATCGATAATCGCGCCGTACTACTGCAGGAAGTCAACCCCAAGAATAACGTCGCGGGAGCATTCGCGTAAGACAAGGCAGCTCGCAACGAATGTAGATCCTTGAATCTCAACTCTAGTCGTGCAGGCGCCCAGCGGAGTAACGACGTGGCCGCCAGCCGTCCGAATCTGCGAGTTACGCCAGGGAGTGATCACTTTCTTCAACTGCATTGCTATTTTCCTGCTTAGTATCGTGTAGTCTGCGCCGGTGTCCACTAAAGCACTCACGGCATAACCGTCAATAGTCACTGGTATGTCGAGCGAAAGCCGGTCGTCTCGTTCCGCTGCAGGTGATGGCGGATCGGTATGTTTCCGTAACTGCGTCCGTCGGAGGTCTTCAGCGCTTCGACCGTCAGCGACCTCGCCCCCAAAGATCGCCTCAGTTAGTTTTCCCGGCGGGGACTGGTCGACCGCTCGGGAGAACAGCGCTGGGGCGGAGGTGAAAATCGTCTGGGAGACGGCGATCGCGACTGCCGCCTGGCAGGCGGTGGCAAGCGCTGCTGAGAGAGGTAGTCCTCAATGTCCCGGGGTCGCTGGCCGTATCGGGGTGGCGGCGAGTATGCGGAAAAGCCGCGAATCCCAAGGCGCCGATATGGGCACTGGCGGTACAGGTGGTCAGCTTCACCGCAGTGGAAGCACAGAGGCCGATGATCGGGTGTGCGCCAAACATCCGACTTCCGAGGGGGCGGGCGTCTGTCGTCGACGTAGTGAACCGCTTGCTCCGAATGGTGGGCAAATGGAGCGGCATGAACAACCGGCGGCGGTGTATACCCAGCGTCGTAGTACGACATCGGCTGCGCCGACTGAATTGACACCGTAGGAGGAGCACGAACGAACCGCGGCGGAGAGGGAGAAGGGCGCTTCAGGGCTTCCGCGTAGGTCGCACGCGGATATTCAACAGGTACTGCCGCAGCGTTAGCAGGAGGCAAGGTATCACGGAGCGCCTGGTGCACTTCGTCCTTGATAATGCTCGCTATGGAGCTTACCGTAGGGTGCGGTGTTACGGCGGCCTTTTGCAACTCTTCGCGCACGACAGAGCGGATGAGTTCTCGCAGACAGTCACCGTTGCTTCCTATGGCCGTGAAAATGTCCGCAACAGACATGCTGTTCGCTTGCCGCTCATACATGTTCGAGCGATGCAGAAGCATCTTTTCCATAGTCACGGCCTCGGACAAGAACTCCGCGACCGTCTTCGGAGGGCTCCGTACGAGGCCAGCGAAGAGTTGCTCCTTGACCCCGCGCATCAGATGACGTAACTTCTTCTCCTCCGTCATTCTTGGATCGGCCCGTCGGAAGAGGCGCGTCATGTCTTCGACGTAAGTGGTCACAGTTTCGTTTGGCAACTGGACGCGGGCCTGAATCGCGCGTTCCGCTCGTTCGTGGCGATCAGGACTGGTGTATGTCTCCAAAAGCTGACGACAAAACTCGCGCCACGACGTCAGTTGCCCCTCGCGGTTCTGAAACCACGTACGCGCGCCATCCTCCAGGTAGAAGTAGACGTGTCGGAGTTTCTCCGTGTCGTTCCATTCGTTCACGGAGGCCACGCGCTCGTATTCGACCATCCAGTCTTCGACGTCTTCGAACACTGTGCCATGAAACGTCTTCGGGATCCGTGGACTCTCAAGTGTGTAACGATTCGACATCGTGCTTCCCGTAGCGGTTGGGGCGGTTTGAAGAGAAGCGCTGGTCATACCGCTTGATGTGGTGGGAACTGTAGCGTTGACGACTTCTGGAGACAGTCCCCTGATCCTGCGGCTGGCCCGATGCACGGGAGTGTCGACAGGCACTGGATTCGTAGCGCGGATCCTTGGAGGGGTCTGCAACATCCGTGAAGACGCTTACCCCGCACCTCCACCAGTTTGTCACGAGCCTCGAGAAGTAGCCCTGAAGGTTTAATAAACGTAGAGCAGCTGGCTCTTGGAAGACGCGACCGTCGGGGCTGGCTCGAGCAGAGAAGGCGCGCGCGGTCTTCTTTCTTCTCTTGGGCTCGACCCACTCTTGCCCTCGACCCACTACCTACAGGTGGCAATATCATAATGAGCCAGCAATGGCGGGGACGTTAGCAAGCGAACGAGGGCGGAGAAGGCTTTGGTTTGAGCAGAGCCTCACGTGAATGCAGCGTCCTTCTTAAGTAAGTCGGTGAGTAGGCGAGCGGCGTCGCGAAATTCTTGATGAAACGACGGAAATGGGAGCATAGCCCAACGAAGCTTCTTGCGTCTGCGGTCGAAGAAGGCACAGGAAAGTTGTAGACAGCACGAACCTTGTCCGGGTTGGGTTGAACACCAGCAGCATTGACGAGATAGCAAAGAAGGGTAATTTGATGACGTGCAAAATGGCACTTGCATGAGTTCAATTGTAGGTAGGCGCGTCAAAAAACAGCAAGAATAGCCGAAAGGCGCGTTAGATTACTCTCAAAAGTTGTTGAAAAGGCTATAACACCGTCTGCATAACACAGACACGTGGACCATTTAAATCCGCGTAGTATGGAGTCTATCATTCTTTTAGGCGTTTATAAACTGCGCAAAAAACGAAGACACAAGAAAGAAAACGCACACGACACCACGAGCGAAGACTGCCAACTGTTTATTTCTGGGATAGCAAGCAGGATATATTTCACTCATGAGGGTCCCGAACACGTGCCTGAACTCGTGGTGTCGTGAGTGTTTTCTTTCTTGTGTCTTCGTTTTTTTTTTTTTGCGCAGTTTATAAACGTCTAAAAACTATGAACCAACTAGCCCGCCAGAACGTCCTATCATTCTTTCGAAGGTAGCTGGTGTATTACAAAGGATGAACGGCATAACCTTGAATTGGAGGCCGTCAAATGTTACAAAAGCTGATGTCTCATGGTCTATGTCGTCTACCTATATTTGTCAATAGCCTGATTGAAGGTCTATGGATGAGAAGTACTTAACTCCGTGCAAGTTGTCCAAAGCGTCATCAATACGCGGCAAGGGGTAGACATCCTTGCGCGTGAATATGCTGAGGTGCCGGTAATCAACAAAAAAGCGCCCACTGCCGTCCTTATTCTTGACAAGGACAACAGGGGACGCACACGGACTGCAAGATGGCTCGATAACGCCTTTAGTTAATATCTTATCGACTTCTCATTGTATCACTTGTCGTTCGGTATGTAAAACACGGTACGGACGACGGCGTGTCGGATTGGCGTCTCCGGTGTAAATACGATGGGTGACCACCGATATCTGGGCCAAAATTGGCCGTCAATGTAAAAAACGTCACGGTAAGTTACCAAGACACAGCGGACGTCAACAGCTGGTGCAGGAAGGAGGTCAAGTGTAATCATCTAGCTAGTTTCGTCTGTGACTAGAGTCGGTGAATCGGAGGCTCCTGTAGAGGGCTACGGAATTTCTATGTCAAGCACAGATATCGCCCAATCGGTGACAGGCAAGATGTCGCCCAAATACATGCCTCTGGGAACAATTGGAGTCGAGCAGTTAAACTTAAGGAGAAGGAGCGAAGTCTGATTGCCTGTAACAGTGAGCACGGTATGGGGAACGACCAAATTCCTTTGAAGCAGTGTGTCGGTGGTGGGACATAGCACGTAGACGCCGTGAGGAACATATGGAAACGACATTAGAGTGACGTACGTAGTGGCTTGGGGCGACAGGTGGATGTGTTCGGCAGAGCATAACCGTGACGGTGTGAAAGGTTGGATATAGCTTCTTCTTTCTTAGGTTTTACGTGCCAAAACCAGTTCTGATTATAAGGCACGCCGTAGTGGAGGGTTCTGAATCAATTTTGACCACCTGGGGTTCTTTAATGTGCACTACAACGCAAGCACGCGGGCGTTTTTGCATTTCGCCTCCATCGAAATGCGGCCGCCGTGGCCGGGATTCGATCCCGCGACCTCGTGCTCAGCAGCAGCAGCGTAACGCCTTAGCTGACTGAGCCACCGCGGCGGGTAGGTTGGCTATAGCAGCCGTGGGGTAGCTCAAGCTGAATGACACTAGACGCGCAGTCAGAGGGCTGATTGGGACGTTAAAAAGTCTAAGCCGAGTCTAACGTCGAAAGGGCATTGTTTCAAAACGGCAACCAACACAGTGGTTAGGCGCCCCACGATGCCAATGCGAGCAGTGCACATACCAAGCACGGTAGCGTTCCTCCGTAGGCAACGCAGAGGGTGCGTGATGCAACAGGTGAGAGGACTTTATTCTGGCAGAGGTGTGACAGAGGTGTGAGGCAGACATGCGAATGGCGGCGCAATGCGGTGGCTCTCGGCCTGCTCAGAGTGTTGACACTCTTTTATGATGTCCTGCACCGTCTCACAATTTTTGCACATGAGCAGGTTGAAAGCATCATCAATGATTCCCTTCAGTACGTGGCCAATCTTTTCTGACTCAGCCATATCGCTGTCGGCCTTACGGCACTGAGCCAGCACGTCCTGGATGTAAGAGACGGATGGTTCTGTGGACACTTGAACGCGGGTCGCTGGTTCTTTCTTTGCAGCGGTCCTCCGCCCGGTAGGGCGGCCGATCAAGTCCCTCAGCTTCAGCTTGCACGTGTCCCAGTCGTGAAGCTCTTCCTCGTGGTTATCGTACCGCACCTTCGCCGTGCCTTGGAGGTAGAACACCGAGTTAGCCGGCTTAATCGTCGGATCCCATTTGTTGTGGGCACTTACATGCTCATACGTGGCGATCCAGTCTTCCACATCGAGGTGGTCGGTGCCGCAAAACGTTCCTGGATTCCGCGGCTGAGCCAGGACAACTGTTGGCGTTTATGTGGGCCACGCCATTTGGGGTCCTGGTTCGCCCGTCATGTTCAGTCCGAGGTGACGACCACTGCGCAGCTCCGTTCTTGTCTCTCGTGGGTACCCCGCACCTCCACCAATTTGTTACGTTGCGGAAGTCACATATAAAGATTTATTTACACTATTTACAAGAAAGGCAACCATATACAAACAAGATGGCTGTCGAGACCGATAACACCTAGACACGCAAATCATCGTCTTCCGACTTTGGCGCCATTCTTGGTTGCTCCGTAACAATATTGACATGTGTACTTGTCCATCTTGTTCCGGTGACCGCTTTTTACTGGTTATCAAATATTAAACGTTATTTCGCAGTGCAAGACACCACCTGCATGTATCAGAACATTCGCAATTCTTGTAGCTGTTCCGACCCGTGTTCTGTGTTGTCGCCGAACCTTTAGCAATCAGATTTCTTTCGTGACGCGAATAGTGTTGTAAATTCAAGAACATGTGCGAGCCCCAGCTATTACGCTGGAACATTCGGTTAGTCAAGTAGAAATAGCCAACGCGCCTGACCCGCAGACCACATTCCGACCATCGACGCATGTGCTCGTCACTATCGTTCCGCCCGAGAGTAACGTTTTTTCATGGGCACAGGTCTACCAATAAAACGTTAGTTTCGTGACTTGCAGTTGTGCTACCGCCTTATTCTTCAACATTACTTCAGCGTGAGAATACATATAAAGAAATATAGCAGGGGGCGACTACAACCGATCAGCAGTCACCGCCTAACGTTGGAAGTTCCTGGCGAAGAGGAACGCATCGATCCCTCAAGTGCCATATGCAGCTGTGCGTCTTCGTAAATTTTCATGTCTGATGTGGACTACCTGTCGAAAACAGTACTCTATCCGGGACAGTCCCACAGTATGCGTTGTACTGTCGGTCAAGTACCATGCGTGGCGCAAGAGGCCATGGTAGGCAAGTGGCCCTCACAAGCAGTCTAAATGTTATTCGTTGCTCCACTTCTTCTGGAACACAATGTTTATACTCTTAAGCTCCTCTTACAGGGCCCACGAAAGCATTCGCAATTTATTGTCCTAGTTCAATACTGTCAGTGGCGCGCAAATACTGCTACCAGCTTCGCTGTAATCGTGCGCCTTGCCTTTGCAGCGGGACAACGAACGCCTAAACATATGAAACCAAAGTACCAGATACTGTATGCTACTGATCAATGCATAATTTTTGGTAACGTCCCACACCACGGCCGTAAGTACCCAGGACTTCAATGTGTCGCATAATCAGCGTCCACTCAAATATAGTGTTGTAAAGTAAAGGATACCACATCATCAAATTCATCAAAATTGCGAAGACACCTGGATAGAAGTATCCGTGCTACACTGTCGTGTGCGTTTCGGTTGGTTGCTTGTTCATTTAATATCTTGTCACAAAATAGAAACGTTTGACACAAATCTATATACACACTATTTACGTGTCAATGCTGTGTGGCAGACACGCAGGGTGATACACTGACAGCTCAAGCAAACTGCCACATTTTCATTGTGTTTTCGCACATGGTCGTCTTTGCCAAAGAACGTCATTAACATAACCCTTGGGGTACTGGAGCGTCGTCTTCCTGAAATTGAAACTAAGCAACCTGGCACACCTGTTTTAAATGAGGGCGTGAATTCCACGAATTCAGAAAGGCTCATCCACAATGGGCCGAAACGACACTGATTTTGGTCTGCCGACTGTTGGCGACAGCGTTTCCCTTCGTTTAAACCGCTCGCCACAGCGTTTTTCGTCCTGTAAACTGCTATCGCCAACAGTCGCCAGACCAAAATCGGTGTCGTGTCGGCCTAGTGTGAATGAGCCTTAACGGGGAAGACAACAGGTTATTTTGAACAAGGGCAATTTCATAGTTAGCCTCCCCTTAGTCTTTACGACGACATCAAGGGTCCGGTGCAAAGTGAAAGGACTTTTACTGCCTCAGCACTCTTAGGGCACTTCAAGCAATTTCCGAGGGCTATCTGTCCACCTAAATATCGATGTATATTTATTTATTTATTTATTTATTTATTTATTTATTTATTTATTTATTTATTTATTTATTTATTTATTTATTTCTCCGTCTATGCTCGCATGTAACCGTTTTCCCGGCAACATGGGTCACTATGTCGACAAGGGTCGAATAGTTGGAGCATCGGGTTCGCTGGGCTGAGGAAAAAGGGTTCGACACCAACCGTCGGACCAACATGAGACCCCGAGTTTGTGGCAATGTGCCCACATGTACCGCTATTCAGCGAACCTCTTTCCCGCTGACATGGGTCAATGTAATGCAGGCCTGGTTTTGTACCGCTCTTAAATGAACTTGTTTGACGCCGACTTGAAGCACTAGATATGTGCCAATCGGTCTATGCTTTTCGTCAATGAACACGCGTTCATCAAGGCCAGCAACCCAACGCTTAAGCAGTCTGGGCCACAATGCACTGGGTATGTGCCACTTTTCAGTTAGCGTATCTCACGCCAACACATTAGCGAGCTGCGCCATGAATGCAGTGGGCATGTGCCACTCTTCAATGGAGCTCCCCTCAAATTGGATCACTCTGTATGTGCCGGTGGCCGTGCGGCAAGCCAGGGAACAATTTCCAGCTTTTGCACGCACCGGTCCGCCATGCTTCTCGTCTCGGGGGCCACGCGCGCGTTTCTCGTCCGCGCCGCCAGATGGCGCAGAGTGTCCGCAAGGAAGCGTGAGAGAGGATCCCAGCTACCGCATGACGCGTTTCTCATGCATCAACACGCCATGCATTTTGGAGGCCACGCGCAGGCTTAGCATGTGCGCTGCTAGTTAGAGCCGAGAGAGGTCTCGCTGACGTGCACGCCTCGCATAACTTGTTTCGACAGTGACATTACGGTATGTCGCTACATTTATTCAATGCTAAATGCACTACCGTCCACAACCGTCGTGAGATGAGCTCTGCCTATCTTTTTTTTTTCTAATAAGTGTACACGACGAGTAGGAGACCATAGAGCTACAAGAGTTCCGCAAGAGAACAGGAAGTTGCGGTGGCGACAGTTGTATACGGTCTTCTGCGACCCCTGAGACCCTATGAATCAATCGTCGGGAATCTGACGAACCATAAGAGCCCAAACAGCGGTGACATGGCGAACTCTGTGCTATGGTGCGACGCCGAAATTGGAAGGTGTGAAAAGGCAAAGTGGGATGCCGTCTTGCCACTGGAGTGACCAGTGGTGTTTCGATTTGAAGAATGATACGCAAAGCCCGCAGACAGCAATGTGCTTCCTGAATCACGATGATCAGTGGGAACGTAGGCCTCTGAGCAAAAAATATGCGGACCAGGAATTCCCAATATAGCGAATTTTCTTCTGTGCCTATGGAAGTAATCAGAGTGGCACATGGGTTGGTTAGCAGCCGTTCCATTTTGTATGTAGCTTGAAGTTGAAGGCTACTATCCAAACTACACGTTGCGAATTTACCACTGCATCCAATTCGTGTTTGTGAGCCTGAATTACGGATATTTTTTCGACAAGCTTCTTATCCATATACATTTTCTCAAGGGCTTTATATAGACAACATCTATGTAAGACTGATTCATTCGCTCGGTCAATACGTTGTTCGTTTGTAGGTGGTAGGCTGTTGTGATTATGTGTCCGGTGGAAAAGAAATGATGCATACCTTCTACAACCTGCGAGTAATATTAGCAGCCACAATCTTTCAGAGATTACCGGTGGTCGAAAAGGTGAATAATCCAGTCCTGAGGTAAGTCTGCGACATCTGTAGTGCAACTTGTAGACAGGGCACGTGTGACAGCAAGCGCGACGTCGCGTCGCACAGAGTTGTGCAGGCGTGGTCAGAAAAGGCGACTTCATGCTCTAACACACGTACTGTCTGTACTAAAGTAGGTGCGTTGTAAACCTGTGCGAGGACATTAGAACCAAGCTAACAAGTAATTCTAGTCCATCAGAGCTGTTGCGTCGATAAAGAATGTAGTGCATCAAGAACATTCGACGAGGGCAATCCGAGACTCCGAGTGCCCGAAACTCAAGTCTAAATGATAAACAACGAGGCGCCGTCGTTCGGCTTCTTGGTAACGAAGCCGCGAAAATCACAAAAAGCCGGGAAGCATGCGAGGACATGCTGTTCATCCGATTTCACGAAGATTGACGGCAGGTGTGACATGAATCGCCGGACTTGCACATAGCAACGAAAGAATACTCCTGGAGCCTTAGTGATCAGCGGCGAAGTTGGCCAGTAGGTTAATTCAGTTACGACAGCCATCAGAGGGCATGGTGGGCCATTTTGAGACAAAATTAGCAGCCAAAGAAGTTGTCAAGGCAAAATGTTGCCAAGGCCTAAGCCAAAGTAAGACGCTAGCGCTTGGTGATAGAAAAACTGCGATCCTAAGGAAACAATAGGCATTTCGCGTAGGCCCTCAAGAGCTCGTGCCCATGATGCTATTTAGATGAAAACGGCACCTGCGTATGCCATGGACATTGGTGTCCGTGCTAACTTACATTGCTGCGCATGGTAGAAAGTGTCCTAAATCGAAGCCGTTGTGAGCGTGTGGATAAAGGTGTAGACGGCATCGACTTGTTCACGACTCCAAAACAATGCAGCGTCCTTAAGGAGGACCATTAGTGACAGGGCGACATCTGCAAAAACAAAAAAGAACACCCGAAAATAAGAACGTGAGTACGCCAATTAAGCTGCGCACACATCTTTTGCTGAGCTGCGCGTATAACCGTTTTTGAGGGCATGAGTCTTGTGGAGTCAATGCATATACCCGCAGCACTGACAAAATGGCCAAGGACACGGCTTCGCGGTGTCTAAAATGGCACTTCGAAGAGCTCAAAAAAAGGTGAGGTTGCCTACTGACGTCCCATAGGCAAATGGACCGTTTATAGCCCTGGAGAATGGACTCCATCGTTAATTCTACAGTTGCTAGGGCACTACAGTGGTCTCGAGGCATGTACTTGAAATGGTAAAGGACATTCGGTATAACGAAAGTGTCTTCTGGCGACCCATTTCATCAACCTGTCTGCCAATAACGGCATCGGTGATCAATAGAGAAGAAGTATTGGTTTCTATGTAGGCAGTCGAGAGTGTCATATGTCTGCAGGAGAGGGTACAGGTTCTTTACCGTAATCTTGTTTACGTGATAGCTATCTATGCAATATCGCTGGCTGCAGTCACTTTACAGTCAAGCTGTTTTTGCGACTAGAAGCGCTTGCAAATGTTCGCCCGCTTCGTCCACTGGTCCCATCACCTGCGGTGCCATTCGTCAACGTGACCCAGCTGCGTTCAGTGGCACTGCCGACACTGACGTCGACGACTGGCTTTCGTCGTACGAACGGGTGAGCAACCACAGCAAATGGGACGATGTGACCAAGCTCACCAACGTTGCTTTTCATCTCGCGGATGTCGCTCACCTGTGGCGCCACTACCCCGAGGCAACATTTTCGACATGGCCTGAATTTAAGACTGCCTTTAATGGCCGACCTGCTGTAGGAAAGTGGAACGTCTACCTCTGCTATCTGGATGTCATCTTCGTATTTTCTCCGAACTTTTCGACTCATCTTACCCGTCTCCACCATGTTCTGACGTGCTTCAAGACGGCTGTCCTCCAGCTGAATATCAAGAAGTGTCGCTTTGCGGCCCGTAAATTTACCATCTTCGGCCACTTTGTATCCGGAGACGGTGTCCTCTCCGACACCACGAAACTCCATGCTGTCGTCGACTTCCCGAAATTAGCATCACTGAAGACCCTTCAGAGTTTTATCGGGCTCTGTTCCTATTTCTGTCGCTTTGTGCGCAATTTCGCCACCATCATTGCACCTTTGACGAAGCTTCGAAGTGCCGGCACAGACATCTCCAGTTGGTCCCTTGAATGTGATGTCGCCTCCGAGACTATCCGCCACCTGTTATCATCTCCTCCAATACTCCGTCACTACGATCGCCAAGCTCTTACCGAAGTACATGCAGATGCCAGTGCTGTCGGCCTTGGTGCAGTACTTGCGCAACGCAAACCTGGCTATACAGAATATTGTGTCGCTTACGCGAGTCGCGCACTCACAAAGACCGAGATCAAGTATTCTGCCACTGAAAAATAATGTCTGGCCATTGTGAGGCCTCTCACGAAGTTGCTTACTTGCACTGGCAAGAATTTCCTTGGACATTCCTGTACTGCTCGACGGCCGCGAAGTGACTGTTTTAGTGCACTCTGAAGCGGATTATTCAATAGTCAGCGAAAACCTGGCCAATATTCTGAAGAAAGTGACGATGCCTTGGAATCGAACGCCACTTCGTACAGCTGGTGCGCACATCGGCACACCACTCGGCATGCGCACGGCATGAATACAGATTCGCGGCTCTACATTTGTTGCCAGCTTGAGCATTCTCCCTCAGTGTTCTCGAGACCTAATCATCGGCATGGACTTTCTCAGGGAGCACGGAGCTATCATCGACATTCGACAACGCCGCGTCACTTTTTCGACAAAGAGCGCCACAGCGACGACCAACACCATCCACCCTCGAGCATCTCTTCGTGTCATCGACGACGCTGACACGTTACCACCGCGTGCAAGTGTCGTGGTTCAAGTGGCATGTGACGGACACTTACACAGTGAAGCGGTCGCATAAAGCAATCGCTCTCTCCTGCTTTCTCAAGGTGTTTGCGTAGCAAGAAGCCTTATTGACCTCCATGATGGCAACTGTGAGGTTCTTGTCACGAACTTCAGCTACGAACACTGGCACCTTTTCCCCGGTACTGACATCGCCTACGCCGACCCGATCGCTGATGTCACGGAGTGTTTTGTTTCCGAGGCAATTGGCACTGCTAAAGCACCTCTACGCAACGTCGACATCAGTCCAACGCTTCCTGAAGAGAACAAACAATCCCTGCACGAGCTGTTGCTCGAGTTCCACTCTTGCTTTGCACGGTCGTCGAAGATACGTCAAACATCGATTACGAAACACCGTATCATCCCCTATGACGACGCGCACCCTATACGGCAACAGCCTTATCGTGTTTCCCCGACCGAACGCCATGCGATTCAAACGCAGGTGAAGGAAATGCTTCAAGACGGCGTAATACAGCCTTCATGCAGTCCCTGGTCATCGCCAGTCCTTCTTGTTAAAAAGATAGATGGCACGCTTCGGTTTTGTGCTGACTACCGAAAGCTAAACAACGTCACAAAGCAAGACGTGTACCCGTTGCCAGTCGTTTTTGTTTAAAAGGTAGATGGCACGCTTCGGTTTTGTGCTGACTACCGAAAGCTAAACAACGTCACAAAGAAAGACGTGTACCCGTTGCCAGTCGTTCTTGTTAAAAAGGTAGATGGCACGCTTCGGTTTTGTGCTGACTACCGAAAGCTAAACAACGTCACAAAGAAAGACGTGTACCCGTTGCCTCGTATCGACGATTCTCTGGACAGGCTGAGGCGCGCGAAGTATTTCTCCTCTATCGATCTCAAAAGTGGCTATTGGCAAATTGATGTAGATGAGCGGGACCGCGAGGAAACTGCTTTTGTAACTTAGGACGGCCTTTACGAGTTTAGAGTGCACCCTTTCGCCCTCTGTTCCGCTCCAGCCACATTCCAGCGAATGATGGATACCGTTCTCGCCGACCTCAAATGGAAAAGCTGCCTCGTATATCTCGATGATGTTGTTGTCTTTTCGGAAAGTTTTGACGAACGCCTTCGTCGCCTTCGGAATGTACTCAAAGCCATTAGATCGGCTGACCTTGCACTCAAACCAGAAAAACGCCAAACACGATCTAGATGTAGATGTAGAGCCTTGAAGTTACTGGCACATACCCACTCTGGGGGATTGGCCAAGAACCGGGTAGTTTGAAATAACAATCAGAAGGGAGATGTATAAAACAAAACAAACATAAATGTGGGAATATATACGCATCCACAGTTCTCCAGTTGGCGCGGGATCTTTGACTTCATCGTCTACGCCGTTTTTGCTGGGCACGCAATGCTGACTATTTGCTGGCTTAAAACACCAGGTGTTATTATTATTTATTTGTTTGTTTTTCAATACTGCTCCTCTCGACTGATAGCATAGCAGGAGGGCAATACAATATATGAAACGCTCACAAAACAATCAAACATGTAAACAAATGCGGGAAAAGAGGCGTTACAGTGATGCATTACAACAACAAATACTGGTCACATGAATACAGACAGTGAACATCACTCTAGTGTAACTAAGATATAACAATATTCATACCATAAAGTAACAATTCCACAAAGTATAAAAAACTATGCAATCTGGTCAGGCAATTATAGTTCTTGTTGCCTTCAATTTTATTTGCGAATTCCGAGAACGATTTGGTATTTGTGATAGATGGGTGTTGGTTGCATTCTCTAATGGCAAGCGGGAAGAAAGAATGTTTCATTAATGTAGGAATATTCAATTCATTTGTGTGGCTTCGTCGTGTTGGTCGAGAGTCGGAAAACTTAGTCTATATTGAGGTTGTTGTGAAAGATATGGAATACAAAATTTACGTGGGCTTCTTTCGAGCTATCTGGTGTATCCTCTCTATCTGTTGGCCTCCTGTGAAGTCTAGGGGAACATTCGGCTGCGGGTTCCGGTGTTGTAGCTCGTATTGAGAGCTATACTATGCGTATTTCATACCAGTCTGCGTTTGGAGGCATTATTTTGCAATAATCAAAAAATAAATACTGGTTTTCTCTTTTCAGATAGAACGCATTGCACGTACTGGGTCAAGAAAAGCGCTGTTCAGAATCGGAATTGGATTTGCGACTTCATGCTAGACAATTACTGCATCAGGCCGGAGATTGTGCTTAAGGACACAAAAGACTGTTGGCCTGAAAAAAATGCATAAATACCAAAAAGAAACTGCAACACTCTTCGTGAATGCCGCTTTTGCCACGCAGCTTTCATGGAAAACGTCCTTTTCCCGATGCTCACCAGTTAGTGAGTGTAAGGGGCAAGCAGACGTTCCTTGAGAGATTTTACAAATGGTATGATCACGTATGACAATCACGTATGATAATTACTTATAAAAGGGTAATAACGCATTATCTTTGGGTGAGAAATATGATGAAATATATCTTCCGAAATGCGACAATTGTCCGATGACATGTTGACATAACTAAGAAGACTTATGAGCAACACGAGAACAAGGTCAGAGCAGGAACCAACGTTTCGACAAGTGGACTTGTCTTCACGGTGACATATGCTCGGCATAGTATATATAGGGAGGGTTCTTCCAAAGGGGAAAGAAGGTAAGGCGGGTGGGTGCGGTAACGAGCGAGAGTGTTAGCGGCGAGGGTGTAGAATTGAAAAGAAAGATAATGCACTACTGATATTAGGTGAAGGCATTTGAAGCAGTGCCGTGTCATTATAGGTTCCTCTTTTCGTGGAAGGGGCCTGGACGACGGGGAGGGGGGGGGGGGGGGAGGTGTGTCTGCTCCGCTGGAGGTTAGTGAACTTTCCTGTCTCACAGAGAGAATAAAAGTAGTGGCAGAAAAATGGTGCTCCTGAAAAAGGAAGAGGGGGGGGGGGGGGGGAGGTAAATATAGAAATAAGAAAACGAAAGAAATGAGTGAAAGCATAGGGTGGTTGGGATATTATTGACAATCGAATAACGCAACAAAAATCTGAGCAACTCAATGAAAAATAACTAGGGTTGTTGCCTGTGCCTTGAAGTTTAGCATAAAATAATAGAATAGAATAGCGAAACGTTCATGCCTATTGGTTGCAATGTCTTGAACTTATGGATGAGGTACGATTCTCTATATTTTCTGTCTCGCGCAGAACGGAAATTTGACTGTAGTGTGTAGAGTTTAAGTTCATCAATGTTATGACCTGGTTGGTTGAAATGCTCGGCGACGGCTTTGGGAATCTTTTTAGCTGTGCCCACGCGATGTCCGTTTAACCTGACATTAATTGATTGTCCCGTTTTGCCGACGCCAATATATTGTTTCTTACAGAAGGAACACTCAAGCATATAAATTAGATCGGAGCTAGTGCAAGTTAAGCTAGTTTTCACTTCGTGTGTGTAGCTATTCGCCGTGCTTTAAATTTTAAGGTCACTTTGAAGATGCCTGTAGGATTTGTACCTGGGGCGACAACATGCTTTCATTACGGGAGTATGATGTTGGCTTAAAAAGACTTAAAAGTGATACACCTGTCGCCTCGCCACTTTCGGGCGTGCAGGAATTTTTTTTTTTTTTTTTGCTTGGGTTGCGACGTCGCATAACATCAGTGTGAAAATCAATATAAGCATGCAGGCCCGTTTCATTGAGATACTACAATAACAGTAGCGAATTATAAAATTTGTTGCCCATAAACCATCTTTCATAATATTCGGCTTGATCACTGTTCAGTATCACACCTTTAAGTACACTTTCGTGTATTGTCTTTGCCCCAGGGAACGTCCAAAGTAGATGGTGGGCATCCGTTGCAGACGCAGAAGCCGAGCACTTCGGACGCTGGACAATCTCTTATGGCGAATTACATTGGACAAACAGAAGCACTCAGAAGCACGCTGGAAGTTCTCTTTCCAGACGCGGCGTCTGTCAGTGGTCGTACAGGACTGGGAGCATCGTCATCCAGTGGTAGACCAAGAGCAGTTTTGCTGCGCCGAGAGCCTGGAAAGCGGAGTACGAAGAAAGTAACGTCACTTAAACCGTCATATCCTACTCATTTGTTTTATTGCGATAGATATTATATGAACACTCCAAGCGGACTCCAAGCGGACGGCGTCGTCATCGTTGTCGCCGTCGCTGTGAGGTTTCGTATTGACCCTTTTCGTGGAGCAGTTTGCTCTAGAGGAATGAAATGGTGCTTTCGGCGGCGCGCCATATGTTGCCTCAGCAAATTCGCACGAATACGAAACCATTAACCCTTCTGCCCTGCTACTGTGGGTTCATCTGTCGGAAATGTGACCGGGTGTTCGCTAATATACTGTGCCCAATTCATGCAGCAAAATGTGTAACGATAAAGTGAGGACGTGTGCGGTAGTTAACTGCGAAAAGAGTGATACGCATATTTAGGAATGTAATCAGCCTGTGTCGCCGCTTACATAAGGACTGCCTGTGTTGCCGGCCCTTCGCGATGCACGGCTTTCCCCGTGGATAAAAAAAGTTAATTCATCCGCCAGAGCTGTATAGCTAACCTGCGAAGAAATGACTCAACTCCGGAACCTCGGCACTTAAGAGTGAGTACCGCTCGTTACAAAAGGAAGTAGCGCGACTTAGTCGCTTAGTAAGTTTCTAGCACGTTATCTACACACATCCACGCCTACTCGCACGCAAACTTACGACCACAACATTGCCAACGCATCAATAATAAGTAAATGAGCGCACAATTGAACCAATGTGACGAAGCATGAGTGACGGCGACTACACCGACAAGACACGAATGTTTGAAGCTGAACGTTTCGTGACGGTTCACAGAGTAAGCGAGGGACTAGCAATAATACGTCTTTGCTACAAGCAAAGCAAAGTGCAGCAACGCAAACTACAGAAGTTAAGTTTCTTCTCCTCCAGGTCTTCTAAGCAGACGATTCTTCGAAAGGCCTTCGTCGCCGTCCGGCGACACTTTGCACTGAGGGAGGCCAACTTAGGAATACATCAGTTTATTATAGGACAAAGTATCACACATCGACCAGCGGCGGCCGATTATCGGCCCGCTCGCTCCCCCCTAGTTCATCTCTACACACTCTTTTAAATCCTTGCGAATTGCGGCGAGACCCTTGTTTTATAAGGTCCCCTCGCTCACATTCAACCAATCAGTTCTTTTCCAAGTAGGCGTGATCATCAACAATACACCCGCCCCCAATTTCCAGTACAATTTTTGGAACACACCTACCAACATCACTCTTAACGAACGCCACATGGCCTTCTTGGTCGAGGTTCACACGCCTCGGTGCAGTTGGCCCAGTGCAATGGCATGTCCCGCGAACACATCAATTGCCCCGCGAGCCGCTAACCCTGGACATGCCACAGAATCGTACTCGAGCACAACGTTGCCGCCAGGTCTCCCGTTACATACGCATGCTCGGTGGTGTAAACTGTGCGTCTCCCACACCGCAACGGGAATGCCGCCACCCCCGGCAGTGCCTGTTTGTGTTAGCCCCCGAGAACGCGCCTTTATGCCGCTGAGTGACATGCGAGCGGTTAGGCGGCTG
This sequence comes from Dermacentor silvarum, assembly GCF_013339745.2. Lineage (NCBI taxonomy): Eukaryota > Metazoa > Arthropoda > Arachnida > Ixodida > Ixodidae > Dermacentor > Dermacentor silvarum. Next base: position 127,436,035 of record NC_051158.1, on the reverse strand, counting down.
CTTGGCCTCTTGTTATGTATGCTTCTTCGTTAGATGTCCATATATCTTGGGCACCGCAGTGGAAGTGCGCTAGCCCCAGGGGAGGCGACGTTTAGCTGCGTCACCAAATGCGTGTCTTGCGACCGGGCGCGAGGGGAAGTGGCGACTCAATCTCCCACGCGAAAGGAGGACAGCGGGAAGTCAGCGCGGGAGGTAGGGGGGGGTGGCTTCTACTCTGCCACCATATGCGACCAACGGCGTACTTGTACTTTATACGGCTTCGGGCTGTCGCGCGCATCGTATCTTGAAAGCGACCTCCAGACAGCTCTGACTTTTGTATGCGCTATGCTTTGGCCGCTCAGTTTCCGCTGAAGCGATAGACCGCAGTAACCTTAACTCGTTGCTGTAGCCGCGCTTGCTAACGCCAGCGTTTTGGCAGTGGTTGTCTGCGGTCATCGAGTGTGATCTATTCATGTTTGCTTGTGCGCGCTGACATCATGCTTGTTAATTCAGTTAGTAAACGAATGTGTCCAAGTTTATGAAAACGATAAAACTACTTTCCTTACTCCGTGTAGATCTCTACTAATTTGCTATTGCAATTGATGCTTCGCCTTTTGGGCGAAACTGCGACTTCTTTATTTTGTTTCAGCCGGCGAGCTCGGCGGCAATGACGGCAGCCAAGCGTAGTTGCTGTTTTGGCGCCGGTGATTTTCGACGTCGGTGATACGAGGGAGCTTCTCAAGGATTCTAGGACAGATGCCTGCATTTCTAGTCGGCCTTGCTTCTCGTTGGTTGCGCGGGGGACAGCGGCAGCAAAGCGTCTTCGCCTTGCTAAAGTTCTTGAGACGCTCGACGGTGACAGCAGCAAAAGCTGTTGAAGCTCAGCTTCACATTCAAGTTGCAGATGATCTTCGCAGGCGGGAACGTTGTGGGATGCGTCGGCGTTGCCCAAAAGTATGTGGTGCGTGGCCGCCAACGGTGACAGCGTTACGCCTGACCGATCACAACACGATCACGCATGCTGGGATGTCGATTGATTTAGTCGCATGGTACATTTCTCCTTACACGTCCCCCTTCCACTTGCTCTCCGGATGCATGCCGCATTCCTGTGGCGGGGCGAGTGTTCCTGCTCTTACTGCGCTGCCACCCGACTACGCACTGCGCCGCGCCCTCCTCCTGTTCTCCCAGTGAAATTCGCTCGACATTAGTGTGGTTGACAACTCGCCCAGGCGGGCGATTTGTGCTTCTTCGGCGCGCTGCAGATAGTCGAGATTCTCTCCGTCGGTGACGTGCGGCGGCAGTATGGCGTCAGAGTCGTCGTCAGGTTTATGCCGTAAACCAGCTTGAACAGCGCGTGATGTGTGTTTTGTCTTGCACTGCTGTGTTGTAAGGGAAGGTTGTCCATAGAAGGACGGCATTCCACGTCTCGTGTTCGACGTCGACGTACATCGCCAACATGTCGGCGAGCGTCGTGTTCAGGCGTCCGTAAGACAATTCGTCTGTGGGTTGTAGGTGGCTGTCCTCCGATGAGTTCTCTGGCTATATAGCAGGATTGCTTGAGTAAGTTTAAATTTAAAAGCAGAATTCCCCTGTCGATAATGAGGACTTTTGGGGCACCATGTCACAGCTGGGTGTTGTTGACGAAGGTTTTCGCTATTTCCGTACTTCAACCGGAAAGCTGAGATAACTTGGAGTCACGGCCTTCTATACTGGGGTCATCGCTTTATCGTGCTCAAAGGAGAAAAAGCGGCAATGTTATGTCTGCTGCGTGATACCCAGCAAAGTAGTTTCTCAATGAAGCAGCTAGTCCGCTCCCTCCTGTGGTATCCCCGGATCGATAACGAGATTGAGAACATGGTTAGGTCCTGTCCCAGTTGCGTACAAGCTGCGCCCATGCCCCCTAAGAAATCGCCTGTCGCACGGCCAGAAACGGCGGAGCGTTCGTCGAGGCTGCATATCGACTTTGTAGGTCCAATCGATGGACACATGCTACTGATCATTGTGGAATCACATAGTAAATTGATCCAAGCAGTACCCCTGAAAAGCTTCACAACACACGCCACTGTAGAAGCCCTGCGCCCCTTGTTCGGTACCTTCGGATTGCCCCGGACGCTTGTATCTGATAATGGCCCGCAATTTACAAGGGCTGAATTTCAGGAGTTTATGGATCTGAATAACATAACACACCTTCGGACAGCACCGTATCATCCGCGGTCCAACGGACTCGCGAAATTGGCCGTGCGCGCGGTTAAAGATTTTTTCAGGAAGAATGCCCATGGGTTGTTGAAAACACGCTTGGCAAGGATCCTGCACACGTACCGAAGGACGCCACAGGCCGGGCGCAGTACCCCAGCGAAACTCCTAATGGGCTAAAAGCTTCGTCCCAGACTGGACAACGCAGTGGCGCCACCAGGGCCTCTCGCCCAGCAGTCACCAGATTACTGGCCTGATCTCGGTGTGTTGCAGCCGGGGGAACCAGGCTGAGTAAAGAACTTTGGGTGAGGCGAGCCATGGATCCCAGCCCGAGTCACGTCATTGGACGGCACTCGCATGGTGAACGCCGATGGCCCAGGGGGAGAACATTCGTCGACACATCGACCAAATCAAGCTACGAGTGGGGGAAGATGACCTGGACTACTAAGCCTGTGACCCTGAGCGCCAAGAAGCTACCGCCAGCCCCCAAGTAAATGGCACACCAGGACAAGAGCCTGAAATAAGCGACGCCGCCACGAGCACCCCGACGCCAGCGCTACGCCGGTCGGGCCGGACACGAGAACCCCTAGACCGATATGCACCGTAGGGAGAACGAGATGCTGTATCTGTATGCCATCACGTGAGCATATGGCTGCGGTTATCGCCGCTGTTTCCTCCTCCCCACCTTCCCTCTCTTACCGTCTCACACAACGCCTATATTAACACACATCCGAGAAATAACGGTTGCATTGTGCGTATTCTTCAGTTTCATTCGTCGGTTGCAAGGGCTTGTTCCGGAGCTCACCCCCCTGCAGGAACCTTCATCCAGGTGCTACCCATCGCCGCCCATGGCCGATGCCAGCCCGCCACAGGATCCCGAAAACATCCGCTCTTCCAGCCCGCCACAGGTAACACTTATTCATCCACGGATTCCGGATCGCTTTCACTGTGGTACCTTTGAAGACGTCGAAGACTGGCTTGACCAGTTTGAGCGCGTTGCCAAGATCAGTGAGTGGAGTTCCATAGAAAAGCTCACCAATGTCTATTTTGCTCTTGGTGTTAGCACTCGTACGTGGTGTGAAAGCCGAGAAGCCAGTCTACCGACGTGAAGTAACTTCCGCCAGCAACTCCTAGACACATTTGCGAGTGTCGGCGGACGGGACCACGCCCAGCAGTTCCGTTACGGGTTCAGAAACCCCCCAAAACCGTCGCAATGTTCGCCGAGGACATGGCCCGTCGGTGTCGTAGAGCCGACCCAAACATGACAGATGATAAGAAGTTACGCTACCTCGTGTGCGGCGTGAAAGAGCAGTTGTTCGCCTTTCGGATGCACAATCCACCAAGTACCGTGGCTCATTTTATCAAGGAACGTACCGCTATTGAGCGAGCACTTCGTCAACGATGCAGGCAGCACGATCGCTTGTCCACCAGCAACGAAGTCAACGCCGCCGCCATAACCATTGGCACTCGGAGGTATCTGCGTGATCTATTAGGGAGATTGTTCGCGAAGAAATTCAGAAGCTCGCATCGCCGATAGTGGAACCGCCAGTGGCGTCTGTCGCCGAAGTCATACGTGCCGAAATCAGGCAAGCGTTCTCGTCTCCGAACCTTTGTCTCGAGCCGCATTCCACGAACTACGCCGCCCCCGTCCAACGTCCACCACCTGTCATGTCGATATCGCTGTACCGCCATCCATTGACTGCCGCACCTTGGTCCCCCTAGGAAGAGCCTCGGAGACGTCCGCCTCGCTGGTGCTGCTGTTACGTCTGAATTGCGCTTCCTTCTTACGTAGCTCCGAGTTGACCTGCCACCGGAGCCGTTTCGCTGCGGATTCCTTTGCGCGGAACGAAGAATTCGCCAGGTGGCGGTGTTGCCGCTCGCGCCGAGCGGAATCCATGGCCAGAAGGGGCGCGCACTCCCCCTCCCCCCTAAAGCCCCTATATATTGACCCTTTTCGCGGAGCAGTTTGCTATGCAGGAACGAGATGGCGCTTTCGGCCGCGCGCCATACGTTGCCTCAATGAATGTGCACGAATATGAAACCATTACTGCTTCTACCCTGCTACTGTGCGATCAGCTGGCGAAAATGCAACTGGGTGTGCGCTAATGCACTGTGCCCAAATCATACTGCAAAATGTGTAGCGATAAAGGGAAGACGTGTGCGGTAGTTCGCTGCAAAAATAGTGATTCACATATTAATGGATGGAATCGACCTGTGTCGCTGCTGCCTGTGTTGCCGCCCTTCGCGAGGCACGGCTTTCCTCAAGGATAAAAAAAATATAATTCATCCGCCTGCGCTGTATAGCTAACCTCCAAAGAAAAGACTTCAACTCCGGAACGTCGGCACTTGGGAGTGAGTACCGCTCGTTACAAAATGAAGTAGTGCCACTTACTGGCATAGTAAGTTTCCCGCACGCTATCTACACACATCCACCCTTATTCGCACGAAAACTTACGCCCACCCTATCGCCAACGTGTGAGTGAATAGGCGCACACTTGAATCAATGTGCCGAAGCATGCGTGACGACGACTACACCGACAATACACTAATGTTGGAAGCTGAATGTTTCATCACGGTCCATAGAGCAAGCGAGGGACTGGCGATAATATGTCTTTGCTACGTGCTACCGCAAAGTACCGAACATTTAAATTCCAAGCTTTGTGCACAGCAAGAACAAATTTATCGCAGCAGAGCACACCCGCGAGTGATTACGCTGAAAATAAACAATCAGATAGCGGCCGCATGCACCGAGGAACTTTACTGCGTCAGAAATATGACAAGCCGCTGGTTCAAAATGTTTGCCAAATAAAGAACGCAGAGCACACTGATCCCGATTTAATTCATAAGCGGAAAGTTTGGACAGCTTGGAATACATTTCTAGCCCCGCTTTTAGTACAAGCACCGTATACGCTGCTCACGCCGTTTGGACAAGGCGTAATGAGCTCTGAAAGCACTTACATGTCCTCTAAAGCTGTGGTCAAAGCTTCGTGTCGTGCACGTAGTCACCGTCTACGATACGCGTCGAAACAGAGGTTTGCTGCGCCGCGCCGGCGTCACGCGCTTGCATTGTAAACGCGGAGGCAACGGAGGCGGCTGAGGCAAGTAATGGACGCGTCACCACGTGATCAAACATGGCAGCGCCTACGGGGGCGCCGCGAAAAGGGTCAATAAAAAGTAGTGCCATCTACTTCCCTCCTCCTCCGTTCCACTATCGCGCTGGGCGCGACCAGCGCGATCGAGGCGCGATATCGACAGTGGCGCCGCCTGCGTCGGGCCTGCCGTGGCAGACGACAGCTAACGCGCTACCAGAGGAAATCCGAGGAAAACTTCGATCGCGCCCTGCGGAGACGTTCTTGAGGCGCGATTTTGCTCCGTCAGTCAGTAACTGGTCTTAATAATGCCGTTTTGAAAGTAGCAACGCGACGATGCGAGACGGCGCAAATATCAAGTGTGCAGCAAGCGTTTGCGCACGCCGGATGGTAAACAAAAAAAGCCTTTTGCCCTCGCCTTGTCGGTTGCGGCAACTTAAGGCGCAGCAACATGCCATCACAACGAAGTTCTTGTCCCTAACACGTTTGATCCGTTTGTGCGTACAGCACTTTCGTCGCACAGGCCCGAGAATAGCAGTCGGAGCGCGCTGGAAAGAAAAAAATATACAAAAGCGCGACGCGAACTTCCACGTGACACGGATTGGCCAATGGGGGAGCGGAGGAGGCTGGGGCGACAGGAGGCGGTAGAGTGACCTAGGATATGGGAGAGTGTCCAAAGCGCCGGCTCCGGCGAGGGCCTTTTTCTGTGAACTGCCGCGCCACGCCGCTGCTGCTCCGGACCCGTGGATGAAAATGCGGATGCGGCTCAGGAACATGGATGAAAATAAATGGGCGGCTAAAGTGCACAAGAAGTATCTCTACATGAAAAGCGTGGACACAGAATGGAGGAAGAGGTCAAGGAAGTTGGCAACCAAGTACGGGATAATCGAAACTGTAAATAGACAACCAGGGGTCATCAGAAAGAAAGTGAGAGAAATAGAGACCGTGAATTGGATGCAAAGAATGGAAACGAAAAGGACAATGGAGATTTACAAGAATGAGAAGAAAGAAATTAGAAGGGAAAATCTGTACGATAACACAAAGGGCAGTGCCTTGCTATTTGAGGCTCGAGCCGGTTGCCTAAGGACGAACACATATCGGAACAAATATTCGGAATTAGATGAGACATGTGTATGCTGCAGTAAAGATCCAGAGACCACTCAGCACATCCTAATGGAATGCGACGGGATCCACCCAGCGAGAACCGTAGGTAACGTGCAACTCCCAGAAGCGCTTGGGTTTAAAGTGGAAGGAAACATAAACAGATCAGCCGTAGAGATCAGCAAGAGACGATTAGAGTACTGGTGGAAAAAAAGCAGGGAAAAGATGGATACGACCTGATCTCTTAAAATCATAGGCAGCGGTACAAGCTAAATTTTTGAAAAAGAAAGATAATGAGAGGTATACAAAAATGTTAGATAAAGAACATGAGTAGTATACCTGAATAAATCAAGCAGGCTAGGTGACTATTTGTCGCCACCCCGTTTCAAAGGGGATGCCAATAAATCATCATCATCATCATCGTGGGCTTCTCGCGCTCGCGAAGCGCGCGGGAAGCGAGGGTCGTCTGCTACGCGCCGTACTTTTTTGCGCTCATTTTCCACGCAAATCACTTAAACTATATTTAACTTCACAGTGTGGTGCTGCATAGAGCTTACCCACCTTTGAGCGTTTCTTTGTGCTTGGGCAGCAAGATAATGCAAAAACTAACGTATCAAACTCATCAGCGCGGCCTAGCTCCGGTGCTAGAATTCGGGAACGGTATTACGGTAACTGTGCGTGCGTAGAAACGCGCTAAATGAGCCCACGCAAGAAAAGAACGTAAAAAAAAAGAAACGCTATTCGCATGGGTACGCGGGCAATAGCACCTTGCTTGCAAGAATAAGAATAACGAAAAAAGTAAAGTACTCGCGCAGTCAAGTAAAATACTTAGGTGCGTGCAGTGACCACTTCGCTCACCATTACGCGCTTTTTGCTCACAGTCAGTAGTGGTTTAGAGCTATATGCATATGTATATATTCGAAGATTTTTTAGACACGACAATATTTTATTATGAACAATATTTTATTATGAATATTTTATTGCGAAAGAGCTAAGACGGCCCTAACGCTACAATACTGTTGGCTTATTTCGCTTCAGAGATTGCGTACACGAACAATTCTTGCTGTACGCTATCTCTTCAATACAAATTTCGCGCATGATATACCTTAAGGTTCACCGTGAGCGAAGCTTTTTTTTCAAATTCCGACATTCGAAAGAAAAGCCATTCGATCCAGCCAATATAGCTAAACAAATATATCTTTTTCTACATTGAAATGAATAGATAGCTACTACTGGCCTAGCCATTTACTAATTTGTTATGTAAAAGTTATTACTGGAATAGCCTTGTTTTATTAATCAGTGAATCCTCTCTGAAATTACATGTAACTTCTCATTATATCATAGTTATTGCGTAACGTGTGATTTTTTACGTAAACTAACAAGCATTCATGGCGCGTGACGATGTTTGTGCTTGCATTATATTGAGGGGAAAATCGTCTTGAAAATTACTGTCTTTGATGCACTACATGTTTCACAATGAATCTACATATCCATAAAATAGTTACCTTCAATAACAGAAAAAAATGAAAATTTATGTTCGGGTTATTTGTTGCCTCTTTCATTACGTAGTTAACTACAAGTACGCAGTTATTGATCAGTAAGTATATTTGCTGTGTACGAACCAGCGAGCATACGCAATAAATATTCCTAAAGTTACTTTCATGTTAAAATTCGCTTAGTGTTTGCGCTCTTGCAACACAAGAAGGCGAAAGCCGAGTTGCACATGCGTAATCCGTCATGTTCGTTTTCTGACGCGTCGCTTGCTCGTAATTATGAAATGAGGCATGCTTATACAATGTTGCACTGTTAGCGTTTCATTTATTTTGCCTTATCCTGTTTTTTGCCGCGTATATTTCTCGCGTACCCTTTACCTATACACACGGTGCTATAGCTTAGTGGCTTTGGTAGCTTGTACTGCTAAGCTCGAGGACGCGGGTTCGATTCCCGGCCATGGCGGCTTACATTTTGATGGAGGCGAAATGCATAAAATACCCGTGTACATAGATTTAGGTGCACGTTAAAGAACCCCAGATGGTCGAAATTAGCGGAGCCCTCCACTGCGGCTTCTCTCATAGCCATATTGTGATTTTTGGGTGTAAAACCCCAGAAATTATCATTACTATTATTGCCCTTTACCTGTGCTCTCAGTTCTTCATGATATATGGGTAAGTTCGACACGTTGAGGTTGAGATTGGCATTCAACACGTTTTCATCGTCACCCACAGCATCAGAGGGATTTCTGGCCATCGTCATATGACCACACGTCATATTGTTATCGTTAATCGTGACGAGAGTGCAATTATGTCAAGTTAGTAATGTCGTGACCCATCAGCCATCTTAGTCACACATTTGTGCCTTTCCACACTGTACTTTGGTATACCAGGTGAACGAACCGCAAGAGTTACGCAAGTTGTATTTATTTTTGGTACCGCGGCATCGGCCAACAGACACATTCCGCTTCCCAAGAGCCCAGTTAAGGATTTCGCCTTAATAAAGAAACAACAGAGCGCGGGATGCAGTCTTGTAAAGCAAATCGAATGCATGAAATAAAAGAAAGGAAACGGTTATAAGGTGTAAAAGCGTTAGCATGAGTTAGCCATATCTGCTACGTTCTCTTAATTATTATCGCGTTCTCCAGCTTATTTTATTCTGCAACAGGTTGGCGCTGCGATCGCCAGAGTGTGAAGACGCGGCCCACTTTGGCTCTTCGATGTTTTATTTTAAGTTTGCGTGGAACTATCATTCAACGTGGTAAACATTGAGCAACGACACCGTGAGTACTTTCTGTGAGTGTGGTGTGCTTTTTCACGGCTCCAATTGACGTTTTTTTTCTGGCTACGAGGACTTTTTCGACGGCGACCCACTGACCTAAGCCTAACCACGTCTGGGCCCAGCCCGAGTGCGGCCTCGGCGAGGCCGGCCCGGTGAGCACGACATCATGTCGCCACCACAGCAACATTCGCACTCCAGTGGACCCAGCACGGAAGCTCCATGCTTACCTCAGCTTAGAGACGCCGAAAATTTGAAGAATAGCCCCTCCAGAATGCCGATAACGCGACGAGCGAAGCGCGCTGAGAGCGCCGAAACGCCGAGTGAACGCCGCGCTACAGCCGAAGACGCCGTGGCGCGTCCCTCGATGGAAGAGGCCAGAAGAAGGGAGTCGCAATTGAACGACCAAATGGATATTCAGGATGCTAGCGAGGACGACAACGACGATAGCAACGACGAAGACAACGAGGACAACGGAAGCCTTGAATGGTCCTTTTTCAGCAAGCGGAAACCAAACAGAAAAGTCAAGCCCGAACAGCTTCGCCTCGAACGGGTAAGTCGACCTCATTTTGCGCTCTCGATCAGGCCACTTAACAAGGTACACGTACATGACATACCTAAGCAGGCTATAACAGCAGCACTAGAGATGACGGCGAGAAGTTGGGAACTTGCAGAATTATCAATTTTCCGCTACGACCCTGCGGCGAACTGCATAAAGGTTACTGTCAGGGATGAAGAACACGCGAAGAGGCTTGCGGCGCTGACCCGACTGGCTGAGAAAATGAGCGGTCGCGTTCGTACGTATGAAGTGATAATTGAAAGAACGCCAACACAGAAGGTGGGGAACAGTCGGGGGGTCATCAAGGTGCGTCCCGGCCAGACCATTGAATATATCAAGGATCACTTGAGATGCGAGACGGCAACTATCCTAGAGGCACGTCTGCTCGGGAAGACAAACATGCTGCTGCTAACATTTAACACGGAATCTCCCCCAAACAGGCTCGTATTCGATTATGAGATCACAAGGGTGCATGAGTACAGACCGAAGGTTATCGCTTGCTACAATTGTCACGGATTGGGACACATTGCCAAGTATTGCCCTTCAGACGAAGTTTGTAAGCAGTGTGGTAGAAAACACCCTCAAGACAACGAATGCGACGAAGAGCTATTCTGTGTCGCATGCCAGAAACAGGGCCACATATCGCTAAACTCGGCATGTCCTAGCCGTGCACCGAAACACATTAAGAAAGTCGTGCAGAACACAGAAGAAGGGCAGAGGACAGTGACCTGGGCTGAAAAAGTGCTGGCAGGAACATCCACGCAACCCACACTATCCGCTCATTATGAGCAACAAATAAAAGAACTCAGAAAGGAAAATCAACAGTTGAGAGCAATGCTGCAGCAAATACTCGCACGACTACCACCAGAGCAACGAGATACGCCACCACCTCCAACGCCACGGCAACGTGAATCGGAGACGCCGGCAGACCGAGAAAAACGCACGCGTTCTAACAGTCGGGTCGGGCGATCAATTAGTCGAAAAATCACGGCAAACTCTAGAAAGCCGCAATATGTAGGACCCGCACAGACTCAGCAGAACCAGGCACCATCAGTGTCAAAACCACTCACAGCCCAAGACTCGGCGTATGCGCAGATGCTGAGCATCCTAAGGCAGGAAAGACACACTGAGACCCAGCGCCTCGAAAAGAACCTACGAGAGGAATTTCAGACAGTCACGAATGCAATACAAACTCAGATGAAAGCGATATTCACGGAAATTCAGAGAAATATTCAGAAGCAACATGATGAACCTAAAAGGCGTAAGCCAGCAGATGAAAGATGACGGCAAGGCCTATATGCATCCAATGGAACTGTCGAAGTTTTACGCAGAATGGATCCACACTAAGACAGCAAATTAAAAAATTCAAACCCCTTGTCGTGCTTCTACAGGAGACAAGGGGACCGTGCACTATTCAAGGTTACCGAACCTTTCAGCAGGCTACAATACTACACCAGGGCAATAGAAACCAACAAGCGCAAGGCCAAGCTGCCCGTTTAGTTAGACATGATTGCACCGCAACCGAACTGCAAATACCAGATTTGTGTAATGATTTCAGAGAAATTGTGGCAGTAAAGCTATGTCCACGCGGGCACCGGCCAATGGTTGCAGTTTCCGCGTACTACAGACCCCTAACGGGCAAGCACCGGAATGACTCCTACCAATGGCTCGGTAAGGTGCAGGCACAAGCTGGAGGCCTTCCCATTCTAGTGGGGGGAGACTTTAACGCCAAGCATCAAACATGGGGCTACGCCAAAGCTGACTCGAGAGGACGCATACTGCATGATGCAATAGAAATGTCAGCTCTGGATATATGCAACACACCAGAAATACCAACCCGCATAGGGCTACACGCGCGACAACAGGACACAACGCCCGATCTGACACTAGCCACTCCAGGGCTCATAAGGCAATGGGACGTAGAATCGACGACATGGGGAAGCGACCATTTACCAATAATCATCACGCTCAATCGCAAAAAGATCCGAGAAAGGAGAGAAACGGTGTTTTTTGACTGGAAAAAATTTCGAATGGCCACCGGGGACTCTTTTGCGGACTTTGAACAATTCAGCGCTATGATAGCGGAGGCACGGCCGGAGGCCAGAGAAACTATCCCATGCGATGACACTACAAGTCACATGGATATGCACCTTGCAAATCTATGGCGGAAGGTCAACCGCCTCACACAGCAATACCGGTATAAAGGAAAGCGTCACAAAGATCTAATGCGCCTTAAGCATCAATACCGACTCATCAAGGAATACCAACAACAACTCGAAGCAGACACGTGGCACAATACGTGCGCGAAGCTTGGCCGGGAGCCCGGTCTAAAAAGGCTATGGCAGATTTTAAGGAGCCTTCTTGGGAGAAAGAAAGGCGCGCCTCCTCTCGCGGAACTCTTTTTGCGAGAAGAGCCTGCCGTGCTGGAGGAGCGCGTCATCCACACTTTCTTCCCACATGCTGCCGAAGCGCCTCCGGAACCGCTGCCTTCTGCCACGATAGACAACGCGAAAGAGGAGCTAGACACGCCCTTTACGCTGAGTGAACTCGTAGCGGCCCTTGCACACGGTAAAACGAAGTCAGCTCCCGGGCACGATGGAGTGACTTGGCAAGAACTTCGAAACCTCAGCAATGAAGCTCAAGAACGGCTCTTAACAATTGTCAATGAATCCTGGGAATCCGGACTAGTGCCAGATTCACTAAAGCTTTCCCTCATCTACCCTATACCGAAGCCGGGCAAAGACCACACGAAACCAGCTAATCTACGCCCCATAGCTCTAACGTCAACTATCTGCAAATTGATCGAAAGAATGCTAAACACGAGAATGCAGCACTACATGGAGTATGTACAACCGGGTTTGCATCCTGCGCAGGCAGGTTTTCGGCCGAACATGGGCACACATGACTGCCTCTGGTTGCTCCGCAGAGTGATCAACCGCAAGTCTCGCAAACAGATGCCTGACTATATTCTTGCAGTCGATATGCGTAAAGCATTCGATAACGTGAAACAAGAGGTCATCTTACAGGAATTAGCAACCAGATACCCTAGCCAAAGAACATACAATTGGATCCGTAGCTTCCTCCAAAGCAGACCAATCCAGCTCCATGGCAAGGCACCGGGATGGAGTCCGAGGACCTACTACTTGGATAGGGGTGTGCCCCAGGGCTCCATCCTCGGACCTATGCTATTCAATCTGGCCATGACACGGGTAGCAGAAAGTCTTGAGCGAGACACTTCGGCCCGTTTCACTATTTACGCCGATGATATAACAATATGGACGGAAGCGGCGGATTATTCCGACATGCAGAGCATGCAAACTGAACTGCAAGCAGCGATCCTGAGCCTTAGCAACACTTTAGATAACCTCGGACTGCAACTCTCGCCGGAGAAGACGGAACTGATCAGCGTAGACGGAAAGAAAGCGACCAATGTAAACAAGCAGATCACTTTACACATAGGCAAAAGCGATATTACGTCGACCAATGGACAAATTAGGATCCTCGGAGCACAGATTGCTAGCTGCAACAGCCCCCAGCTATGGATTCGCACACTAAAGCAAAAATGGAGACCGCTATTGCACATGGTTAGACGAATATCGAGCAAGTATGGTGGAGCGCGTCAGAAAGCGTGCCAAACGCTTGCAAAAGCAGTCGCGGTTGGAAGGATTCTTTACGGGGCACCCGTGTACGAATTCTCTGAACGAGACCTCAGCGACATCGAAAAGTTACACAGGGCCACCCTCCGTACTATCACTGGGCTACCGAAGCACACGAGGAACGAGGACCTGCTCAAGCTGGTAGCGATTCCACCCATACGGGACATAATCAATGAAGCACGAATTCGAATGCGATCCAGGTTGGAAAACACGACTCAGGGAAAACAGATCATCGCATGGGATAAACAAGTCCATGCGAAGCCAGAGCCCGCGGAAGCGACCATAACGCCACCATGGGAAGCACCACTGGGCATACGGAGGCAACAACGCCCTATCGCCAGACGAAACGTGGAAGCTAGACAAATATTTGAAAAGAGATTAGAACTAAGAACGCCGCAGCACACCATTGACATCTACACGGACGCTGCAATCAAAAACGACATGGCAAGCATGGCCTGGGTTAGCACATCTGCACCCCAACACAATGGCTATCACACATGTCAGCTTCCCGGGGGTGCAACCTTGCACGCAGAACTCTTAGCTATATGGGGAGCGGTCAACACCATTCCCATTGACATGGGAGACATTGTAGAGCAGAATGTGCGAAATAATTATCGGATCCTAACTGACTCGTACGAAGCGGTGGCCGAATTAACGGTGCCTACGACAGATGATGCTGTGGCCAACGACACCAGAAAAATGCTAAAGAGAATACAGGACAACGGGACAAATGTTGAAATCATATGGACACCGGGGCACACCGGCACGGATGGGGGAAACGCAGCCGCTCACGCAGTTGCCGCGCAAGCGGGTGGGCTTGATTACACGTACAGCTCCCCACACTCCATTTCCTCGCCAAACCCCGCTGACCAAAATCCATACCTAAAGATATTGGCCGAAGGCTCTCCTAGCAGAGCACTGATGCATTACATTCGCACTAAAATAAAAGCAGATAGTAAACGGAGACTATTAGAAGCTACACCAGTACATGTGTTTGACAACGGCGGCCTTACTCGCACGGAAGAGGTTTTTTTGAACAAGGTTATGGCCAATGCTGCATACACACCACACATACTTGAGAAATGGCACCAAACCAGACAAGCTACGACTGCGGACACTTATACCCGATGCACACATTGTCAGGAGTCATGCAGAGCAGACTTGCAACACCTCATTTGGAACTGTGCAGCTTTTTCACAAGGGAGATCCAACATTCAACATTTACTGCACGGAGATATTAGAACACTAGGAATTGAAATACAGACTAACCCTGAAACACAGAAAGCCATTGCGACATATGGCAGACAAAGTGGCTTGTTTCGAGTAGTGTAGAAGGGGTCGACCAGCCCGTGCGAGAGCGGCGGAAGTGAACATGCACCTGATTCTGCATAAAGCGGGAGATCAAAGACTGAGATGAAGATGTGCCCCAGCCAACAATCCGGGAACCCACATTCCTTTCCCACCTAATCCCCAACAGCGGCCTAGAGCCGTCCCCTTCCTTAAAATAAAGGCTTTATTCATTCTGCAACACGTTCACGTTGCTCATTCCACGCATAACTAAATGAAGTAAGCGCGCGGAATGCGTTACTCAAACAGCCGCGTAAGCGCGGACCAAGCGAGCAAAAGGAAATAGACAAAATACCCATATTCACAGCCGGCAAACGCGTTCTCTGTGCGTTGAGTCACTGCGGTATTACCTTGCGGTGACGTGGTACTTAATGTATCCGAAATTATCGCGATGTTGGCTAATAGCAACCAAAATATCAGGCTCGTAGCAGACGCCCGCCGCCTTGGCGCGGCTTCCGCAGCGGAGAAAGCGCACGGGTCCGGTACAGCAGCGCCGCGGCGCGGAAGTTCACACAAAGAGGTCCTCGCTCCTCCTATGCATTCGCGCGGCGCTTTGGACACTCCCATATTCTAGGTCACTCTAGAGGCGGCTAAGAGAGGGCGAGGAGGAAGCGCCGGGGTGAGCGCGGTGGCGGCAAGATCTAAGAATGGCGCTACTTTTATAAATATAGGGGTTTTACTCCCCCCACTCCTGGCTCGCACTCAGATTGGTCCGCTCCTCAGCCGGCGCTGCCTCTGATAGGGTTCCTAAAGTCCCTTGATGTAGGAAAGTACCGCCACTCTTTGTACTTTGCCGCCGGCGCGCGACCTCCTCGCCTCCTCCTCGACCCTCGCGAGTCCCCTCCGCGACAGACGGCCTTGGGCGCGTTTTCCTGCACGATTATTGGTCTCCCTGCCGTTGCGCTTGGAAACGAGCGGAGCTTGCGTTTTGCTTTTTCGTTCGCGCCATTTTGCGCCTCAGCTCGGCTGGCTCGGCGTATAGAGAACGTCGCGCGCTAACATTGCACGCTGTTTCGAGCACTGTCTGCTGGCGCTATGCCGTGCTGCTGCGCATATAACTGCAGCAAGAAGCGTGATGATGGCTATGCAGTTTTTACGATACCGCAAGGAAAGCGTGATGACTTGCGCAAGAAGCAGTGGCTGCACAACATTGGCCGGAAGAACTTTGTCCCGACAAGGAACAGTGTTGTTAGCGAGGTAAGGCTCCTTTCTTATTGCTCGTATCGAAGCATCCCCTAATGCTGCATTTTTTCAATTCTTCCGGCCTGCTCATTCACCTTTTTGCTGCGGCAATTTGTACGTTGCATAAAAATGGGGTTCTCCTCAGAATGCTGAATATTCTGCTGAGACTCCATCATTTCGCACGTCGTCAACTCTTATTCAATCGGAAATGCAGCACTATAGATTCTGCTTTCCACTGAACAGATATACCCGAAGATACAGCCTCTCGATCGCACTTTTCGTGATTGTTAGGATCCATTGCCTGTTTTACTGAAAATCGAAATAGCAGCTTGTAGAGGAGCTATTTACAGCTTACTTCGATTTGTGTGTCAGTCGCAAATACAATGAATGCAGGGCCCCCCAAGAACAGTGGCAAGTATACCCGTGGTATTGCAGGTGATGAGCGCCAGCTAGTCCACATTTTAAGGCGAGACCCTTAGTTGGATATGTTTCAAGGTGAGCGTTTGAGGTACAGAAAGTAACGTGACATAATGAAGGCCAGAAGCGAGTCAAATCATGTCCAGCCGTGTATAATAAATTATTAATGATTAGCAAACTAAATTCATGACTGATTAACGATTGTATTAAGGTGTTTAAAGTTGATTAAGGGGAATTAAGGTTAAATAAGGAGGGCGAGGGTCGATTAAGGAGGATTAAGCTGGATTAGGGTGGATCAAGATCTAATAAGGAGTATTAGGGTGGATTAACGTCGATTAACGTGCATGAAGGAGGATTAACGTGCATGAACGACACCTGGAGTGTCGTTTTGATCGCAACAGAGACGCTTTTTGGAAAGGACAAGCTCTTAGCGCAAGAACGAATTGCCCGTCAACTTTCGGCTGCAGTGATACTGCTTTATCATGTATTAAACGGTGTAGGTTTGTGCCATGGCGTAATGTTACTACTGTTGTTTTCTTGGGCATGTCTTTTTCTCAGCTGCCATCCGTACTGCATGGCATATTTGTACACTAGCATTGTTTCTCATTCTGAATATTATATGATACTCTTCTACGTTATCTGTATCTTGTCAAATAACGTTTTTTTGCGCAGGCACGAAAATAAAGCATCTTACTGACCATTCTTTTTGTTTTTTGTGTGATAAATTTTTTTCTGATGTATAAACAAAATCACAATTTTAACTATCCCACTACATAATTTAACGGTATGTTGGTGTGAACTATCAAAATACCTTTTCCAGAGGCGTATCTTTTGCCTAAAATATAGAATGCCTTCTCCCATAGGTATACCGAGTATTTTTTAAGCTTCATTGACACCGACGCCTAAAGAATAATCTGTAAATACCTTTCCTCAGCTTCTGTTATAGTGGGCGATGAGTGGCTGCCGGCACCGCTTCATCGCGCTGAAATTGTGCAACCGTCCTATTCAATGCAGAAACTACAGCGCAAAAGCTACTTTGACATTGAGACAAACACATGGACGGACGAAGCTCTCGCCAGTAATTCATTATAAGAAGGCACACTGAATATAATACCTGCGGTGCACATGCGTGCACATACATGAAAAAACTGCCAAACGTAGAGCGATCTGCCACAAGCAATACTAGATCAGATGCAAAAAGTAAAGCAGCGTATCATGTGGCAGAAAAAATAACTGGAGTATAGAGCTCGCCTCAAAGCTCCTTTTACATCAGTGTGTGTCATTCATACGGCTTTAAGATGAAACCAACCTCATCATAAACGTTGCATGCCTTCAGCATTCTCCGTGCTGTTATCACCATTCTTCAAAATATTCTACGCCACTGGGGCGCGCAACTGGCCCAAAATAATGCGCCTCCATCGAATTCTGCGGCCCGTCCGCGGGAGCCCAGGCGCAATAGCGTGCCGTGCGCAGCGCGCACAGCCGGCGGGCGAGGAGAATTGAGGAGGAATGCGCGCGCGCGGAGGAGAGTGTCGCTACTTTCAAGATCAAGGGGCTTTAAGGGTTCCTTGATGCGTGCGCCCCCCTCCGCCGCCGTGGAGGGTGGAGACAACCGCGTCGTCTGCTACGGCGTCCGCCATTACGATGCCCTCTCCGCAGGCAGCCTATAGCCAGGATAGGCAGCAAGCGGTACTTTGCGCAGCTGCACGTAGAGTTCTTTATGTAAAACGTGTGGTACTTTAACGATATGACGAAAATACAAAGTTTTCGCATCGGCAGCGTGAAGGTCTCTTATTTATGCTCTGTAATCTTTATTTTGAGAGCAGAATTTGCAGCCGGTCTCGCTGGCAGCGTAAGGCTACCATCCAAGCCAGCTGCGTAAACGTCTTAAGATAACATCTTGTTGGGCTATATATTGGTTAAACATGCGAAACACACACACACACACACACAAATCATGGCGCTCATGACATGCATGTCATGATTTTCATGTTATGACCTGTCATTTATGTTCGTCATGCAGTCATGTTGTGGCATGCCAATTTTCGTATACATCCCATTAACGAAACGGCCAGGAGAGCACAAAGTCGTAGGCGGCTAGATAGATAGATAGATAGATAGATAGATAGATAGATAGATAGATAGATAGATAGATAGATAGATAGATAGATAGATAGATAGATAGATAGATAGATAGATAGATAGATAGATAGATAGATAGATAGATAGATACGCTCAAAGTCGCGGAAGTTCGCTAAGAAATGCTTCGCATTTAAAAGCGTAGGCGCCAATCTTTACGCACTTGCCGCTCATGCACAACAAGCGTTTAAGAACAGCGCATTTTGTGCTATCAAGAAACGAACGAGTTAAACACACACATTTACATGCCAGATATCAAGACTACAAGACGGACAAATGCTACGGGAAATAGCGTGCTAATGAACAACTATTACACACGGTGCACTGGTGATTGCGATTAAGCCCGATCGGGATCTGATTTCTCAACAATGATCGGCTTCCTTTTGCAGCTTGCGCGAGGGAGCTGATCACGATCGAGAAATTCGATCCGGATAAGGCTCGATTGCGATCAAAAGTGCCCGTGTCACACAGCTTTAACTCCCCAAACACAAAAAGGAACGGTCCGTGGGTTGCCACTTGTCGCGCCTGATCTTTACCAGCCACAGGAGTCGCCTCTTCCGATCTTTCGGAAATCGGAACATCTTCCAGCTATTTCGCGAATGGTTTGTGCGCTGTGGCACGCAACACCCGGGCATTTTGCCCTAGAAGACGCCGCACACGTGTCTCACTCAACCAGCCGCGACGATGCGTGGGGAGCGCAATGGCGGCCGCCGGTCGAAAGGCGGCATTCAGCCCTTCACAGAATGACTCCACCCTCCACGGCGGCGGAGGGGGGCGCACGCATCGAGGAACCCTAGTAGGGTGGCTAGAAGGGGAGGTGTGAATACCGGCGGCGCTTTCCTGCAGGCGCGCGTGACCCCCTTGCGCACCGATGCCACCAGGGGAAATATGGCGCTACCGCTCGCGGCGCGGGAAGCATAGCCGCGCCGGCCTGCTGGCCTCGCCTCGCCTCCGTGCCTTCGCCGTCAGTTTTGGTCTCGTCGCCTGTTTTGTGGTGTTTCTCGCGATACATAGCGTGTTGCACAGCGTCGTCGTGGCATTGCCAATTGCCATCCTAGTATTATTCACGAGGCCTTTCACGCTAGCTCAATCTGATCACCACCGCCTTCTCTTTCTTTTTTTTTTGTTAGGTTTATCGTTCGTGACTTTATTAATGGAACTGCAGTCTTGATACCACGTCACATTCCTGCCCTCTCAGAAGATGCCGTGCCCACAGTACTTCCGAACTTGCCAAAATACATTAGAAGGACTCTGACGAAAGAAAGAAAAAGAAGAGATGTCTCACACGCTCCACGGGTCCCAGGTTCGGCACGCAAACTACTCCGGTATAGGCAGTTCCGCCTACTATGACCCTGTATGCCTGGATTACATATTCGACTCTCTGAGTACGAATAAAGTATTATTATTATTATTATTATTATCTTACAAGAGAAGCGGCGCTTGTCTATTGACAAGACGGGGGAATACATGCCCACCGGCAGACGTGGAGGCTGTAAATATACAGCGGGATGGAATGCCCAATCCAGTCGCAGAAGAATTGTTCATTATCGAGCTTAAGCGACCTTTGGAACTGTGGTCACTGCAAAAGTTTAAACAAAACATTGCTCGTTACTGGACTGCAGAGTTTGCACTGAACGAAATGCTGTGCCTGTTGTGCTAACCAAAATGGTAGTGTTCTTCATTGGAGAAGGACTTGCCAGCTGTAGCATCTACTTAATTGGCTGGGCAGCTTCACAACGAAACCTTTGTGGAATCTAAAGAACAAACAGAAGGGACCTTGGGGGCCTTTTATATCTATCAGTCTATCAGAACCATTCTACAAGCTGGTCAATTAATGCCCTTATTGAAAACAAACTCACTCGTTTAATTGCATGCCAAAAGCTGTGGCAAAGTTTATGCAGTTGATCAATTGGTGATGTGCCAAAAATTGGTTGCCTAGAGCATTCTGCTGCCCTGACAGCATCAGTTGTACGTTTTTATTGCGTAACAAGGATTCATTTTTTGCTTAAAGGTGTCATTCAGCAGGGCACTGAGAATAAACTAAAAGCACCGAAATATTGCGTGTTGTAGATCAAATTTTCCCATAGTTGTTTTCCTCACTTAAATAAACTATTTTATGACCAGATCTGTTGCTGTCTGAAATCATAGTAAATTGCTTATTTGAGCGTCGAAAGGACATGCTACACGTCTTCAAGCGCTGACACAAAGTGGTTTGTACGTCGAGAAGTAATCGGGTAATGACTGCAGTTTACATGTCGTACGTACGGCACGCATAGGGTGATTACTGCTGACCTCGACGACGACGGTCGCATTTTGAGGGAGTCGAAATGCAAGGCACCTGTGTGCCGTAAGGTGTGAGTGCGCGTTAAAGAACCCGAAGTGGTCGAAATTATTCCAGAGCCCCCAGCCCCTATGATCCTGATCCGGAGGACAAAAAAAAAAACGCGTTTGAATCTATCGACGAAATGCGAACTGGGCCCGTAAAATCTCACAGGAGTAGTGATGTGGGCTGATAAAACGTTGATTTCATGGATAAAGACGTATATTCCATGACGCTCGCAGACAACGCGCGATACCCGAGGCTGGCGATGCGCTCATTTCGGTTGCGTGCCTTCCCGCGCCTCGGTCAACAGCGCCGCCCTGCGGCATCGGTGCGCTGAGGGGTCACGCTTGCGCCGCCGGTATTCACACCTCCCCTTCTAGCCACCCTAACCCTAGCCTCTGATTGAACGCAGTGCCCCTTGCGGTGGGTCTGGGAACCGGCTCCCTGCGGCAAACCGGCGTGCAGACGGACAGACGGACGGCGCAGCCTCGA
The DNA here is from genome assembly GCF_013339745.2 of Dermacentor silvarum. Taxonomy (NCBI): domain Eukaryota; kingdom Metazoa; phylum Arthropoda; class Arachnida; order Ixodida; family Ixodidae; genus Dermacentor; species Dermacentor silvarum. The sequence goes on along the minus strand of NC_051158.1, from coordinate 127,414,789 downwards.
CCTGCAACAGCTCCACTGTTAAAGGCCCCGTTCCTTCCGCCGCAGGACGCTATGAAGCCGACGAGCCGTAACAGCGACGAAGTTGTAAACGCGAACCTTATTGTTTTGTTGACGAGCAGCAAGTGACAGCTTTGGTCGACACTGGTGCTGACTGCTCAATAATAATTCAAGGCCTCGCAGTTCCTCTCAAGAAAATAAAGAGGTAATGGAAAAGGCCCCATATAAGGACTGCAGGCGGCCATTTACTGGTGCCTGCTGGACGATGTACGGCGAGAGTCAACATAGGAGGTGCATCTTTCGTCGCCACTTTCGTAATTCTTAACGCGTGATGTTAGCACTTGATTATCGGAATGAACTTTCTGGGGGAATACGGTGGGGTAATCAATACCCCAGACCGTTTGGTAATATTTTACGATAACCCTGATCCCGTTGATCGCTTAGAGCCACCACGCAACTCGATACGCCTGAGTGATGACCTTGTCATCCCGCCTCCGTCGTGCACACTTGTTTCTGTGGCATGCGACGCGCGGTTCAACGGTGAAGGAGTTACAGACCAAATAACCCCGCTGTTATTTACTCACGGTATTTAAGTCGCACGAGTTTCAGTCAGCGTCGTTAATGGAGTACCGAGCGTCGCCACCTTCCAAGGGGCACGGCTGTGGCTTATTTCGATGGCGTTGCACATGTTCAATGCTACTTTTCAATGCTCGAAGAAGCATCTGCACAAGATCCCGCTCCTGTTCTTGCCCCTGGAATGACAAAAACTCCTCGCATTTCTGGCCAAGTTCCAGGACTGCCTTGCGTCGGCATCAGGAGTCGTCGCAGGCCCTTAACCAAGCACCGAATAATCACTGAAGACGGAGATTGGACGACAAAAAAGACGTCCAATCTCCGTCTTAATATATTATTAAATGGCATTTGATTCAGTAGAGATACAATCATTGAAGTATTGCGTTATCATGTAGTTCAAGAGGAATACGTGACATCTTGGAAAATATCTACAAAGATTCCACAGCTACCTTGGTTCTCCTTAAGAAAATGAGAAAATTTCTTATCAAGAAAGGGGGCAGGCAAGGAGATAATCTCTCAAATGCTTTTCATTGCATTATTAGAAGAATTATTCGAGCTATTAGACTGGCAAGGCTTAGGAGTGAGAGTCAGCAGCAAATATCTCAGCAACTTTCTGTAGGCAAATAACATCATCCTGTTCAGCAACAGTGGAAATGAATTGCAGCAAATGACTGAGGACCTTAACCGAGAAAGTGCAACAGTGGGGTTCGAGATTGTTATGCCGAAGACAAAGGTAATGTTCAACAGCCTGGCAAGCAAACCAGAATTCATGATCGCAAGTGAGCCTCTGGTGTCTTTACAGGAGTACATTTATGTAGGTCAATCACTCAAGAGGACCCTGATCATGAGAAGGAAATTTACAGACGAATAAAAAGGGGTAGGAGTGCATACGGCCGGCTTTATGAAATACTAACTGGGACATTACCACTGTCGTTGAAAAAAAAAGTGTGCAATCATTGCATTCTACCAGTGCTGACATATGGGGCAGAAACGAGTTTAGCAAAGCTCTAGAGTAACGTAAGGACTGCGCAAAGAGCGGTGTAACGAAAAATATGCGTAACGTTAAGAGAAAGGAAGAGAGCGGTGTGGATCAGACAACAAACTGGAACGGGGATAGCCGAAAATTCTAGTTGACATTAGGACAAAAAGGCGCTTGCTATGTAATAGGCGATGTAATACGTAGGGTAGATAACCGGTGGACCATTAGAGTTACAGAATGGGTGCGACGGGAAGAGAAGAGCCGTCGAGGACGGCAAAATATTAGGTGCGGTAATGAAATGAGAAAATTTGCAAGTGCTAGTTGAAATCAGCTAACGCACGGCAGGGGTAATTGGAGATAATTCGGATAAGCCTTCGTCTTGCAGTGGACATACAAATAGGCTGATGATGATGATGACTAGTCAAACACAAAGGCACACCATGAGAAAAGTATATATATATATATATATATATATATATATATATATATATATATATATATATATATATATATATATATATATATTGTAAAGATAGAGAGACACACTTGGGATCGGGCGCTCGGACAGCGAGCGCTAGGGCGAGAAAAGACGACGAGGCAGAGAATAGAAAAGCCGGCCCAGTGAACGGGTGTTCTCTTTTTTTTTCTCCTTTACAATGGCGGAGTGGACAATAAACCTGCCTAAGACGTTCGAGCCTTAAGTGTTTGCTTACGCGGTTCGTCGTCGTGCCGGGTTCCTCGTGCCCAGGAACGCCGTACACCAGGGGCGTAGCCAGAAATTTTTTTCGGGGGGGGGTTCACCGGCCCGACCGGGGGGGGGGGGGGGGGGCAAGCTTCTGCTTTCCTCTAGGTCACGTGATCGATAATAAATGTCGGTAGTTTAAGCACACTCTATAGATGTATATCAAAGACATGGGACCCCCCCCCCTCGCGTGTGCTTGTGAAGAAATTAAGTAATAAGTAAAGTAAACTCAGTAAATACAGTAAGTACGACAGGTACAGTGGGCGTTTGGAGCAACGGTCTCTCATCGCGCCACTGAATGGACCAGTCTTCGAAAACGCATCATTGAGACGACCCATTCGATCGGAGAAGACATCGTTAATTGTTAATTTTCGTTAAGCGTAGATGGCGTCGTCCTCGTCGGGGCGAAGTGCGTTTCACAAGTCAAGGACGGCTATACGCGTGAAAATGCACGTGTGACCAGGCTATACCTACTCCCACAGCAATAGCTTGTTCGCTTCGTCTTTGCGCTAGAAAACATTTGGGGACGTCGTGTACATGTTTACGGGGGCAAGCGCGAACACCTGCGAAACCTTTTGCCGAAAATGGCCAATCTAAAAAATTGCGTGGGCCATACCGGTCTCGTATACCACATCCGAGAGGTCCTTTTCTTGCCTTCGGCAACTGAAAATGTACTTGCGGTCGATGACTGGACAAGCCCGTTTGAACCATCTGGCAATTTTTGCACGCCCACAAAGAACTCTCCCGCAAAATCAATTTAATATTGCCGAAGATTTCATTTCCAGATCAAGTGTCCGAACGAACACTTTTTCAATAATGGTGAAATCATCACATCAGACAACGAACTGATGTCTTTAATGGGAGAAAGGCACCAACTTACAAGTCAAAGGAAACCACGTGGCTTAGAAAACAACGCAAAAAGTTATATACAAAAGAACGAAAATGGGGTACATAACAGCGCAAGGAGAGTGAGGCCATTTGGGTAAGTAAAGACGCGTGGTTGCGCCATTTGTAAAACTCCCTAGCCTAGCTGTGCATTTGCCTTATTATTTTTTGTTTGTCGTATGCTGCATTTGCCCCTCAATAACACAATCCACGTTGTTCCCATATTTGCTATGGAGTCCTTTCGCGCCTTTGAGATATCGCTGTCTTATTTATTTATTTGTTAATATGTTTATTTATTTGGGCACCTGATAATTTTTTACTCTATAATCCTTTGTTCTGCCTCCGGAAAATAAACGAAACCAGTGCAGTGGCGCACCGACGGGGGGGGATTCGGGGGTTGTAACCCCCCCTTGAGGCCGACTTAACCCCCCCTTTTGTTTAACCCCTTTTCTTTCCTTACGCATTTGAGTACTGCAACTAAGATGTAAGACGCGCAATTGTCTGCACACTCGCAAAAAGCGCATTTTTTGACAATTTTCCGTTAAGAAATCGAAATTAGTGCTGTTTAGATGGTATTGGCAAACTGTCAACCCCCCCCCCCCCCCCCTGGCAGAGATCCTGGGTGCGCTACTGCCAGTGGCATAAGGCATGCTTTGACATGTAATGAAACTATGACGTTATGGAATCACGTTATACTTATGCTATATAATAATTTAGTCATAAGTTGTGTTCAGAAATTGTTACATATCGTTTAATGTTTATATATATATATATATATATATATATATGTTATGTCTTATCTTCTCAATAACTGACCTTTCGTCAGGAAAAGATGTCTTGATTGTATCTTTTGTATTAAATCTTTTGCAAGGCGTTACATTGCTTTTTCATAGATGTGTACTTGTGCTACTTAATACGCACAAAACACATGTATCTCCCTAACGTGTTTAACTGAATCCGCTTGTCGCATGGCTCAACCAAGAGACGCGAGTCTCTTGGCTGTGCGAGGGGACTCAGGCTGTAAAACTGAATTGTCTCCTACTCTGAGGTCTTGCAAATACTCATATAAGCTCGTCACTTTAGTGAACAATCTTTGGAGGTCACACGAAGTTTCCAGTGTAACTGTTATTAAAGGCTATATATATATATTGATAGGACGCGTTCAAGGTTAGATGCGCTTGGCGTTTTTATGAATGCCAGAAACAGGCAACGGCCAAGCGGAGCGAGTGCGAGCACCAACAACAAGAAGCGTCTTCTTCTTCGTCCTCTGCTGGCGCCGGTATTTGTCACTACAATCTATATATAAATATATATATATATATATATATATATCATAAAAAGCCAACAAACAATGTCACCAAGGACAACATAGGGGAAATCACTTGTACTTACTAATTCAATTAAAGAAAATGATATATTACCACAATTAAAATGGATGAAAAACAACTGTCCACAGGTGGGGAACGAACCCACGTCTTCGCATTGCGCGTGCGATGCTCTCACCATTGAGCTACCACGGAGCCGTTTTCCCATCCACTTTCTGGGGTATTCATGTTTTACAACTAGAACTTACCTTGAGAGTGTTAGCCAGCGCCACCACCCACAAACCTAGGGGCGGATGAGGAAAATCCTTTCTGCCGCAGGCGTCACGAGCACGTGATCTTTTTGGGTAATGAAAGCTGGTCAATAAATCCACGTATGCTACCTGAAATCATCAATGTGGCAGGATTCGAGCCCTCGTTATGTAATAAAGGAGAAGAAAGGGAACCGAGGGGCCCGATTTTTATTATTCATATTGCCACCTGTAGGTAGTGGGTCGAGGGCAAGAGTGGGTCGAGCCCAAGAGAAGAAAGAAGACCGCGCGCCCCCTTCTCTGCTCGAGCCAGCCCCGACGGTCGCGTCTTACGAGAGCCAGCTGCTCTACGGGTTATTAAACCTTCAAGTCCACTTCTAGAGGCTCGTGACAAACTGGTGGAGGTGCTGGGTAAGCGTCCTCACGGATGTTGCAGACCCCTCCAAGGATCCGCGCTACGAATCCAGTGCCTGTCGACACTCCCGTGCATCGGGCCAGCCGCAGGATCAGGGGACTGTCCCCAGAAGTCGTCGACGCTACGGTTCCCACCACATCGACCGGTATGACCAGCGCCACCCTTCAAACCGCCCCAACCGGTACGGGAAGCACGATGTCGAACCGTTACACACTTGAGAGCCCACGGATCCCAAAGACGTTTCATGGCACAGTGTTCGAAGACGTCGAAGACTGGATGGTCGAATACGAGCGCGTGGCCTCCGTGAACGAATGGAACGACACGGAAAAACTCAGACACGTCTACTTCTACCTGGAGGATGGCGCGCGTACGTAGTTTCAGAACCGCGACGGGCAACTGCCGTCGTGGCGCGAGTTTTGTCGTCAGCTCCTGGAGACCTACACCAGCTCTGATCGCCACGAACGAGCGGAACGAGCGATTCAGGCCCGTGTCCAGTTGCCAAACGAAACTGTGACCACGTACGTCGAAGACATGACGCGCCTCTTCCGACGAGCGGATCCAAGAATGACGGAGGAGAAGAAGTTACGTCATCTGATGCGCGGGGTCAAGGAGCAACTCTTCGCTGGCCTCATACGGATCCCTCCGAAGACGGTCGCGGAGTTCTTGTCCGAGGCCGTAACCATGGAAAAGATGCTTCTGCATCGCTCGAACTTGTATGAGCGGCAAGCGAACAGCGTGTCTGCTGCTGACGTTTTCACGGCCATAGGAAGCAACGGCGACTCACTGCGAGAACTCATCCGCTCTGTAGTGCGTGAAGAGTTGCAAAAGGCCGCTATAACACCGCAACCTACGGTAAGCTCCATAGCGAGCATTATCAAGGACGAACTGCACCAGGCGCTTCGTGATACCTTGCCTCCTGCTAACGCTGCGGCAGTACCTCCTGAATACCCTCGTGCGACCTACGCGGAAGCCCTGAAGCGCCCTGCTTCCTCTCCGCCGCTATTCGTTCGTGCTCCTCCTACGGTGTCAGTTCAGTCGGTGCAGCCGATACCGTACTACGACGCTGGGTACACGCCGCCGCCCGTTGTTCATGCCGCTCCATTTGCCCATCGTACGGAGCAAGCGGTTCACTACGTCGACGATACACGCCCACCCCCTCGGAAGTCGGATGTTTGGCGCACACCCGATTCGCGGCCTCTGTGCTTCCACTGCGGTGAAGCTGACCACTTGTACCGCCAGTGCCCATACCGGCGCCTTGGGATTCGCGGCTTTTCCGCATACTCGCCGCCGCCCCGATACGGCCAACGACCCCGGGACATTCAGGAATACCTGTCCCAGCAGCGCTTGCCACCGCCTGCCCGGCGGCAGTCGCGTTCGCCGTCTCCGAGACGATTTTCACCTCCGCCCCAGCGGTATTCTCCCGAGCGGTCGACCAGTCCCCGCCGGGAAAACTAACTGAAGCGATCTTTGGGGGCGAGGTCGCTGACGGTCGAAGCGCTGAAGACCTCCGACGGACGCAGTTACGGAAAGATACCGACCCGACACCACCTGCAACTGAACGAGACGACCGGCTTTCGCTCGATATACCAGTTACTGTTGACGGTTATGCCGTTAGTGCTTTAGTGGACACCGGCGCAGACTACACGATACTAAGCGGCAAAATAGCAACGCAGCTGAAGAAAGTGATCACGCCCTGGCATAACTCGCAGATTCGGACGGCTGGCGGCCACATCGTTATTCCGCTGGGCGCCTGCACGACTAGAGTTGAGATTCAAGGATCTACATTCGTAGCGAGCTGCCTTGTCTTACGCGAATGCTCCCGCGACGTTATCCTTGGGGTTGACTTCCTGCAGGAGTACGGCGCGATTATCAATCTGCAAGAGCGTCGTATCACTTTCTCTGCCGAACGAGCAATCGACGTGCAAGACGGCCGACGGCGCGACGACGTACTTCGTGTGTCTGCTGACAGTGTAACGCTTCCTCCACGTGCCAGTGTCCTCGTCGACGTCACATGCTGTGGCTTACGCGATGGCGAAGCGGTGGCCGAAAGTAACTTGGAACACCTACTGAAACAAGGTGTTTGTGTGGCTCGCAGTGTTATACAGATTCGTGCTGGTCATTCGCAATTGCTTGTTACCAACTTTAGCTACGAGCACCGACACCTGTTCCGCGGCACTTCGTTAGCGTTTGCAGACGCAATAGCAGACGTTAACAACTGTTTCACGTCAGAAGTAGTGGAGACAGCAGACACGTCTCTGGGCCATCTTGACATCAATTCTGAACTGTCCACCGATAGCCAGACAGCACTGCGCAAGCTCTTGCTTGAATTCAGGACCTGCTTCGCACATTCTTCCAAGGTACGCCAGACTGCCATCACTAAACACAGGATCATCACGTACGACGACGCACGCCCGATACACCAGCAGCCTTACCGCGTGTCGGCAAGAGAACACCAAGCCATACGTACGCAAGTCCAAGAGATGCTTGACGATGGCGTCATCGAACCTTCCAACAGCCCGTGGTCATCTCCGGTCGTTCTTGTCAAAAAGAAAGACGGAACGCTACGCTTCTGTGTCGACTACCGCAAGCTCAACAAAGTGACTAAAAAGGACGTGTACCCGCTGCCGCGTATCGACGACTCGTTAGATCGACTACGGCGCGCCCAGTACTTTTCTTCTCTCGATTTAAAAAGCGGGTACTGGCAAATCGAGGTAGACGAACGCGACCGCGAGAAAACAGCCTTTGTGACTCCAGATGGGCTCTATAAATTTCGAGTGCTTCCTTTTGGCTTGTGTTCAGAACCGGCTACTTTCCTGCGAATGATGGACACTGTCCTTACTGGACTGAAGTGGCAGGCCTGTCTTGTGTACCTGGATGATGTGGTCATCTTCTCTGAAACGTTCGAGCAGCATCTTCACCGCCTACGGAGTGTGCTAGAAGCCATCCGATCGGCAGACCTCACACTTAAGCCCGAAAAGTGCCACTTTGGTTACGAAGAGCTCAAGTTCCTCGATCATGTAGTAAGCGCCAAAGGGGTCCGACCCGATCCAGACAAGCTTGCCGCTGTGGCCGCGTTTCCAGCTCCTGCCGATAAGAAGGCCATCCGGCGCTTCCTGGGTTTGTGCGCCTACTATCGCCGGTTTATTAAAGGCTTTTCGAAGATAGCGGAACCCCTGACACGCCTTACAAGAGACGATACGCCATTTGTGTGGCATAATGAGCAACAGGCGGCTTTTGCTGAATTACGACAGCGCCTTCAGTCAGCACCCGTTCTTGCACATTTTGACGATGATGCTGATACTGAGGTGCATACCGACGCCAGTAGCATTGGCCTTGGCGCAGTGCTCGTCCAGCTTCAAGATGGAGTGGAAAGAGTTATAGCGTATGCCAGCCGCTCCCTGTCCCGTGCCGAGGCGAATTATTCGACTACGGAGAAGGAGTGCCTCGCGGTCGTGTGGGCGATCATCAAGTTTCGCCCCTATCTCTATGGTCGTCCCTTCAAAGTAGTGACGGACCACCATGCCCTCTGTTGGTTGGCAAGCATGCGCGACCCTTCAGGACGACTGGCACGGTGGAGCTTGCGGCTACAGGAATTTGACATCACCATCGTTTATAAGTCTGGCCGTAAGCATGAAGACGCTGACACACTGTCCCGCGCACCCATTGATCCTGCCAGTCAGGAAACAGAGGATGATGACGGCTTCCTGGGCGCCATTAGTTCGTCGGACTTGAGCAGACGGCAGCGTGACGACGGTGAGATTCGACCGATCATCGATCATTTAGAGGGTCGCGACACAACCATACCACGCCATCTGTCCCGCTCGCTGACGTCCTTCTGTCTGCGAGATAACGTGCTGTATAAGAAGAATGCTCGTTCGACCAACCGTGCTTACCTCCTGGTGGTTCCAAGGGACATGCGCGACGACGTCCTCTTCGCTTGCCATGACGAACCGACATCTGGTCATTTAGGCTTTTCACGAACACTCGCTAGAGTAAGCGAAATGTACTATTGGCCCGGGCTTTCGGCAAGCGTCAAACAGTACGTTAAAGGCTGTCGTGAATGCCAGCGCCGCAAGACACCATCCGTTAAACCGGCTGGCTTACTTCAGCCAATTGAAGCACCTCACACGCCTTTCGACCAAGTCGGCATGGACATTCTCGGACCGTTTCCCCTTTCTGCCGACGGCAACAAATGGGTGATCGTCGCGACTGATTATTTAACACGCTATGCTGAGACGCAGGCGATCCCACGAGCCACGGCCTCAGAGGTAGCGCACTTCTTCATGCGCCACATCGTCTTGCGTCACGGTGCTCCCTCCACTGTAATAACTGACAGAGGGACAGCATTCACAGCGCAGCTTATGGACGAGGTTTTTGAATTGAGCAACACCAGGCATCGCAAGACGACCGCGTACCATCCGCAGACCAACGGACTTACCGAGCGACTGAATAAGACGGTCACAGATATGCTCGCAATGTACATAGACGTTCAACACAAAACATGGGATCGGATCTTGCCTTACGTGACCTTCGCGTATAACACCGCCGTGCAAGAGACGACGCGCTTCACGCCCTTTCGCCTTCTCTACGGTCGCGAAGTCCAGACGATGCTGGACGCTATGCTGCCGTGTCAAGACGCTGACCTATTGACAACAGACGCCGAGGAATTTGCAGAGCGTGCTGAGGAAGCCCGGCAGCTCGCGCGGCTGCATATCGGCCAGCAGCAGCAGGCAGACGCACGACGCTACAACATCCGCCACAGGGACGTGTCCTACAACCCCGGGGACCAAGTTTGGGTGTGGACCCCCGTTCGCCGTCGTGGTCTCTGTGAAAAACTGCTAAGCCGGTATTTCGGTCCGTATAAAGTGCTCCGCCGCGTCAGTGACGTAAACTACGAAGTTGTTCCGGACACATCATCGCAGACACGGAGTAGGACACAGACAACCGAGCTCAGACATAGTTCATGTTGTGCGCATGAAGCCGTACATTGCGCGTCCGTAAATTTTTTTGTTTTCGTTTTTTTTTTCTTCTCTCATTCCCTTCTTTGTTTCTACTTTTCATTTATCTTTGGGAGATTGCTTCTTCGTTCATTGACTGTGCCGGCGTGACGGCTACTTTTTTTTTTTGTGTACTTTCGCTTTGCCTGCCTTCTTCGTCGTTGTCTTCTACGCCTATTTTTTTAGCATCGAGGCGATGCTTTTGTTCGGAAGGGGGGATATTGCCACCTGTAGGTAGTGGGTCGAGGGCAAGAGTGGGTCGAGCCCAAGAGAAGAAAGAAGACCGCGCGCCCCCTTCTCTGCTCGAGCCAGCACCGACGGTCGCGTCTTACGAGAGCCAGCTGCTCTACGGGTTATTAAACCTTCAAGTCCACTTCTAGAGGCTCGTGACAATATCATAAGAAGCCAACAAACAATGACACAAAGGACAACGTAGGGGAAATCACTTGTACTTACTAATTCAATTAAAGAAAAAGATAAATTAACATTAATTAAAGTGGATGAAAAAACAACTGTTCGCAGGTAGGGAACGAACCCACGTCTTCGCCTTACGCGTGCGACGCTCTCACCATTGAGCTACCGCGGAGCCCCTTTCCCATCCACTTTCTGGGGTATTCATGTTTTACAACTAGAACTTACCCTGAGAGTGTTAGCCAGCGCCACCACCTACAGACCTAGGGGGCGGATGTGGAACATCCTTTCTGCCGCAGGCGTCACGAGCACGTTATCTTTTTGGGTGATGAAAACTCGTCAATAAACCCACATATGCTACCTGAAGGCATCAATGTAGCAGGATTCGAGCCCTCGTTATGTAATAAAGGAGAAGAAAGGGAACCGAGGGGCCCGATTTTTATTAATGATATCATAAGAAGCCAACAAACAATGACACCAAGGACAACATAGGGGAAATCACTTGTAATTACTAATTCAATTAAAGAAAGTTATAAATTAACATGAATTAAAGTGGATGAAAAAACAACTGTTCGCAGGTGGGGAACGAACCCACGTATGCAGGTGGGGAATGAACCCACGCGTGCGATGCTCCAACCATTGAGCTACCGCGGAGCCGTTTTCCCATCCACTTTCTGGGGTATTCGTGTTTTACAACTAGAACTCACCCTGAGAGTGTTGGCCAGCGCCATCACCCAAAAACCTAGGGGCGGATGTGGAACATCCTTTCTGCCGCAGGCGTCACGAGCACCTGATCTTTTTGGTTGATGGCAACTGGTCAATAAACCCACATATGCTACCTGAAGGCATCAATGTTGCCGGATTCGAGCCCTCGTTATGCAAAGAAGGAGAAGAAAGGGAACCGAGGGGCCCGATTTTTACTAATCATATCATAAAACGCCAACAAGCAATGACACCATGGACAACATAGGGGAAAACACTTGTACTTACTAATTCAATTAAAATTCAATTTCTGTAAATTTATCATTTTCATTAGCATTGTTTAATGTTTAAGGACAAAGTTTCGAATAAAGCTACCAAGCAGAAAGAAAATTCCACATCCGCAGCCAAGGTCATGAGTGGTGGCGCTGGCCAACACTCCCAGGGTTACTTCTAGTAGATAAACATAAATAATCCAGAAAAAATATGGGAAAACGGCGCCACGGTAGCTAAATTGGTAAGACGAACCTACTTTGCGCATTACGCGCGAAGTAGGTTCATCTTACCAACTTAGAAGTAGGTTCTTCGGTCAATTGTTTGGTTCTTTGGTCTGCGGTCAATTGTTTTTTCATGCACTTTGATTTCCAATTATTTATTATTTCTTTATTTCATTTAGGAACTACAAGTAATTTCCCCTATGCAGCCCTTCGTGTCATTGTTTGTGGGCTTCTTATGATGTGTACATATATCATCATCATCAGCCTGTATTTATGCCCGCGGCAGGACCAATACATATATATATATATATATATATATATATATATATATATATATATATATATATATTGTAGCGAAGAAGACTGTCGCGCCCTATGGACGCAATTTCATTATCGGCCCGCCGACGAAGATGGGCTCGCGCTCTCGGTGTCTGACGCTCGACTGAGACGGTTGCGTTTCTGAGTTGCCAATAAACCGCATTACATATTTGGTGGAGCTGTGCGGGTTTCTACTTCCCCAACCATGGAACTACGCAATCGGACACTGCCGGCCATCATGCCTGACGACGCCAGCCAAACACAACCTCCGGCATCGCTAACATTGATTTGTCCTGGCTCAATGCGTCAACGCGATCCACCCATCTTCAGCGGCTCCGACGAATACGAGGTAGAAGATTGGCTCTCGCTATACGAGGGGGTGAGTACCCACAATAAATGGGACGATGCTGCGAAGCTCAGCTACGCGAACTTCTATCTCACGGGTGTCGCCAGCGTGTGGTACCACAACCACGAATCCGACCTCAGCACCTGGTCAGATTTCAAGGCGCGCATTACGCAAGTGTTCGGTCGCCCTGCGGTGCGGAAGCTCCGTGCCGAAGAGCGCTTGCGCAGCCGTTCCCAGCAACCCGGTGAAAACTTCGCCAAGTACATAGAAGATGTTGTGGACCTTTGCAAGCCCGTCGATCCATCGATGACTGAGTCTGACAAGATCCGTCACGTAATGAAGGGCATCGAAGACGATGCATTCCAAATGCTCCTCTCGAAAAGCCCGCGGACCGTGATCGAAGCCGCTGAACTTTGTCAGAGCTACGACGAACTCAGCAGGCAACGCCTGCTCACTCGACGTTCTTCTATCCCCGATACTTCCATTGCAAGTTTAGCCGCTGTGACTAACAACGACTATCTGCTCAGCGAAATCAAGAAATTCATACGCTCCGAAGTCGCCCGCCAGCTATCCCTACTCACCGCCGTCCCCGGGCCAACGCCGTCCTTGGCTCCTCCATTCCGTCAAATGCTCCAGGAGCAACTGTCAGAAGCTATACGGTCCCCTCGTGCAGCGCCACCATTGCCTGTACCTCTCAGCTACGCCGAGGTTGCAGCACGGCCACCTCCATCGACATTATCGACATTTTCAGCACCACCGTTTGCTGCACCGCCACGTCCAATCCATCCAGTGTACACCACCAGATCACCAGCTAGCACGGTACCCTGGCGTACACCCGACAATCGCCCCGTGTGCTTCTTCTGTGGTATCCCTGGTCACGTGGCACGGCACTGTCGCCGTCACTAATGGCTTCAAGGTCATGACCAACCTGTCTTCTCCTACGTTTCACCAGCTTCGTCCTTCTCGCCACCAAATGATTCGCACTTGCCGTCTACACGCAACATCATTCCTTCTGCCCGTGATCGTCGCCCGCCGTCCCCTCGTCGCCGCTCACTTTCCCCCATGCGGCGGCGTCCGGCCCCATCGGAGCAGGAAAACTAGCTACCGCAGTTCAGGAGGCTAGAACTGCGGTCCAGTCGAACCACACAAGGTCTTGCTCTCTTCCGACGAACGTAATTGAAGTGGCTGTAGAAGGAGTCGTCACACTGGCATTAGTTGACACAGGCGCCGCCGTTTCAGTAGTTACGGAAGAACATTCCCGCAAACTTCGAAAAGTAATGACGCCTTTATCTGCGCTGTCACTCAGGACAGCAAGTTCCCAGTGCATTATCCCTGTTGCCGCATGTACCGCCCGCATCGTCATTCAATGATACACAGGTATACAGTCGAGTTCGTCGTCCTCTCATCCTGTTCATACGACGTCATCTTGGGGTGCGACTTCCTTTCCGATCATCAGGCCATCAGTGATTGTTCTCGCGCCGAAGTTGAATTTTCTCCACTTCCCGATACCCGTTCACATGACCTTGACAATCTTGGCGACAAATTGGTCGTTACAGAAGACACTACAATCCCTCCGCACTCTTCGGTGATTGCGAATGCTAACTCTACTTTCGCCACTGACACTACTGCCCTGTTTGTCCCATCGGACATTTTTGTTCGCCGACGATGTGCCCTTCCCTTCGCTGTCCTAACTGTCAGCGGTGGCTGCACGCGTCTGCTCGTTTCCAACGCTAAGGCCGCGCCCCTCGTCTCACGTCGTGGCGAGTGCCTTGGACGTCTTCAGTCTGCCGACTCAGTAACCATCTTTGACGCACCTCTTGTTGACAACACCTGTTCAGACGTGAACTCGTTGACTTATAGCTTGCCTTGTTCCCAGCCTTCGCAAGACGTCTTCCATAGTTCAGTAGATGCCCTCTTGAGCACTACGCAGCGTTCGCAGCTTCTCAGCCTTCTACGGAAATACCAATCTACGTTCGACTGTCAACACGGCCCACTAGGCCGCACATCGACTGTACGTCATGAGATCGACACCGGCACCCTCGCACCACTGCGCCAGAGGCCTTATCGTGTATCACCCGCGGAGAGCCGTGTTAGTGAAAACCAAGTAAGCGAAATGCTTGAGCGTGGAGTGGTTCAACCTTCTAATAGTCCCTGGGCGTCGCCTGTAGTCCTGGTTAACAAAAAAGATGGCTCAATTCGATTTTGCGTTGACTACCACCGTCTTAATAAGATAACTCGCAAAGACGTCTACCATTTACTGCGCATCGACGACGCTCTGGATTGTTTGCAAAGCGCGGAGTATTTTTCTTCGCTCGATTTACGCTCAGGCTATTGGCAAGGGCCTATGGATCCTGCCGATCGCTCGAAGACAGCCTTCATGAACCCAGATGGCCTATATAAATTTAACGTTATGCCGTTTCGGCTTTGCAATGCCCCTGCTACATTCGAACAAATGATGGACAATCTGCTTCGTGGGCTAAAATGGAAGACATGCCTATGTTACCTTGACGATGTCGTCATCTTTTCTCCAGATTTTCCCACACATCTGTACCGTCTCGAACGAGGTCTGCAGTGCTGCCAGTGCATCACCGAGGCAGGCCTCCAACTCAACTTGAAGAAATGTCGCTTTGCAGCCAAGCAGCTTGCTATACTCGGACACGTCGTATCGAAAGATGGCATACTACGTGATCCTTCCAAATTTCGCGCCGTCGCCAAATTCCCGAAACCTACGTCCCTGAAAGAACTTCGGAGCTTTATCGGACTCTGCTCCTACTTTCGTCGTTTTATCCGGAATTTCGCTTCTATCATTGCTCCTTTGACTCAGCTGCTTCGCGGCGACACACGACTTTCTACTTGGGCCACAGCTTGCGACGATGCTTTTGAAACTATGCGGCGTTTGCTCACTTCGCCTCCCGTGCTGCGCCATTTCGACCCCACGGCCCCCACGGAAGTCCACACCGACACCAACGGCGTAGGACTTGGTGCCGTGCTTGCACAGCGAAAACGTGGACATGATGAATACGTAGTAGCTTACGCCAGCCGAACACTAACGAAAGCGCAATCCAACTACTCCGTCACCGAAAAGGAGTGCCATGGCTGTCATCTGGGCCGTTGGAAAATTTCGACCCTACCTGTACGGCCGCCCCTTCGACGTAGTTACAGATCACCGTGCTGTATGTTGGTTACCGACTTTAAAAGATCCGTCTGGCCACCTTGCGCGATGGGCTTCGACATATGCGTCATTTATCGGTCTGGCCGTAAACACACCGACGCGGATGCCCTCTCTCGGTCGCCTACACCAAGTGACATGACTTGCATTTCAGTCATCGAATCGGCGTTTTCGTCGCCTGTGCACATCAACATGGCTGTGGAGCAACGCAATGATCCCTGGATTGCAGCCCTTATGGATTGCATTTCTGACACTTCAACAACACGCCCTTCACGCGCTATCCGCCGCCAATCTTCTTATTTCGAGTTGCGAGATGGTGTTCTCTATCGTCGAAATTACGCTTCCGACGGTCGCAAATGGTTGTTAGTCGTTCCCCGCCATCTGCGCACAGATGTATGCACCGCTGTCCATTCAGACCCGCGACGCGTCCATGCCGGCCTCTTCAAGACTTACGCCAGGCTTCGCTCCCGCTTTTATTCTCGTGGTATGCATAATTTTGTGCCAAAGTACATTCGCTCGTGCACAGCATGCCAACGACGCGAGCTTCCTGCCCCTCGTCCTTCTGGTCCTTTGCAGCCCATTCCTTGTCCGCCCCGACCATTCGACCGCGTCGGCATCGATCGCTACGGCCCTCTTCTCTGCACATCAGCTGGAAATCGCTGAATTATTGTCGCTGTCGACCACCTCACCCGCTATGCACAAACTGCGGCACTACAAACAGCGACAGCCCGCGACATTGCGTCATTCCTCCTGAATCACTTCATACTGCGTCATGGGGCACCGTGGGAACTTCTGAGTGACAGAGGGCGGGCGTTTCTTTACCAAGTGCTGAACGCCCTTCTGACCGCGTGCCATACCGTCCATCGCACCACTACAGCTTATCCGCAAACGAACGGCATAACAGAGCGGTTCTATCGTACTTTGCGCGACATGCTATCCATGTACATGACATCGGATCATATCAACTGGGACCTCGTTTCGCCATATGTTACGTACGCCTATAACACCGCTTCACAGGCCACAACGACCAGAGCCTTCAAACATTCCGTCGCGATGATGACCGTCCTCCCTGCACCTACCAGCCGGACTCACTAGTTTGGCTGTGGATACCTTCAAGCACCCCTGGTCTATCCTCTAAGCTCCTCACTCAATACCACGGTCCATACCACGTCGTACAACAGACGACGACATTCAACTACGTCGTCGAGCCGCTAACGCCATCTACTGACTTGAGGCGTCGTGGACGCAAGACAGTGCACGTCCATAGGCTTAAATCCTATTACGACCCCCTTGTCCTCTCCTCTCCTTGAGTCGCCAGGATGGCTCCTTCTTCTCCACGGGGCAGTTGTAGCGAAGAAGACTGGCGCGCCCTATGGACGCACTATCATCATCGGCCCGCCGACGAAGATGGGCTCGCGCTCTCGGTGTCTGACGCTCGACTGAGACGGTTGCGTTTCGGAGTTGACAATAAACTGCATTGCAATGTGCGTGCGTGCGTGTGTGCGTGCGTGTGTGCGTGCGTGTGTGTGTGTGTGTGTGTGTGTGTGTGTGTGTGTGTGTGTGTGTGTGTGTGTGTGTGTGTGTGTGTGTGTGTGTGTGTGTGTGTGTGTGTGTGTGTGTGTGTGTGTGCCGAACACGCGTGCGTGTGTGCGTGCGTGCGTGCGTGCGTGCGTGTGTGTGTGTGTGTGTGTGTGTGTGTGTGTGTGTGTGTGTGTGTGTGTGTGTGTGTGTGTGTGTGTGTGTGTGTGTGTGTGTGTGTGTGTGTGTGTGTGTGTGTGTGTGTGTGTGTGTGTGTGTGTGTGTGTGTGTGTGTGTGTGTGTGATTTCCCCTATGCAGTCATTGGTGTCCTTGTTTATATATATATATATATATATATATATATATATATATATATATATTGTCACGCGGTTGGATGTCAAGGCGAACAAGGTGACAAGGTGGTTTAGTTCTGGCCCAACACCGTTGAGTCGGAACCTCTACTTTCTCGTCTTCTCCATGTGCTTTCTCCCCAAAACACTAGGTGGCATTAGTTCCCCCCCCCCCCCTTCTGAAAGCATCGACTCGATGCCACACCGGCACAAGAGCTACTGTGTGAAGTACGGCTTAAGCCGTACGACATGCACAATTTCGGGCCGAAGCTGTCGACGCGAAGACAAGGCGCCGTCCGGAAATACCTCGTACGTAACGTCACTGACACGTTGCAGAAGCTTGTACGGTCGGAAATAGCGGCTTAAAGGTTTTTCCGACAAGCCGGGACGTCGAATGGGGTTCCACACCCACACTTGGTCGCCGGGGCGGTAGGCAACGTCTCGACGGCGGAGGTTGTAACGTCGTGCATCGGCACCTTGTTGGTAACTGATGTTTACGCGAGCGAGTTGGCGGGCTTCTTCGGCGTAATGAGTGTAGTGCTCGGCGTCTGGAGCAATTTCGTCGGTGGTGTCGCACGGAAGCATAGAGTCGAGCATGGTTTGCACGTTGCGTTCGTAAACAAGACGGAAAGGTGAAAATCGCGTTGTTTCCTGTATTGCCGTATTGTAGGCAAACGTGATGTACGAAAGAATCTCGTCCCAAGTTTTATGCTGCACGTCCACATACATTGACAGCATGTCTGCAATGGTTTTGTTTAACCTCTCCGTCAGTCCATTCGTTTGTGGCTGGTAGGCTGTTGTTTTCTGATGACTAGTGCAGCTCAGTCTGAAAACTTCCTCCATCATGCGTGTTGTAAGGGTGTGCCCCTGTCCGTGATCACACGACGGGGCGCCATGCCGCAGGACGATGTGGTGTACGAAAACTTTGCGACTTCGGAAGGCGTGCCGCGGGACAGTGCTTTTGTCTAGGCGTAACGAGTGAGGTAATCCGTTGCAACGATAACCCATTTGTTTCCAGCGGAGGACAAAGGGAAAGGTCCTAGAAGGTCCATTCCCACGAGGTCGAACGGGGTCCTAGGTGGTGAAATTGGTTGGAGTAGGCCTGCAGGCTTCAGAGGTCGTGTCTTGCGGCGCTGACACTCGCGGCAGCCTTTCACATAGCCGTGTACGCTAGACGAAAGTCGTGGCCAGTAGTACTGCTGGCGCACCCACGCGAGAGTCCGCGAATAGCCCAAGTGTCCTGACGTGGGTTCGTCGTGGCATGCAAAGAAGATGTCGTCACGCATGTCAGTAGGCACAACAAGGAGGAGGAACAAACTTTTATTTAAACCAGCAGTTTAGTTGGCTGGGCCTAGGCCTCCCACGTGGGGACATCGAGGTCTTGCCTCTTCGCCGCCTCGCAGGCTTGCTGGCTAGCCCAGAGTTGGTCGTCGAGTTGGGAGCTGCGCAGGACGGCGTGCCATCTCGACGAGAGGGTCACGGCATTATTTGTCGGATATTGGTAGAAAGGCTTTATCACTGCCACGGGCATTTTTCTTATACAGGGGCCCCTTCTGAGAGAGAAGGTGGATAACTCGCGAGCAATTTGCCGAGGAAATTGGGATCCTCGGACTTCCAGGTAGTCGAAAACAGGCTGTAATTCTTTGTCTGCTCGCTGCCTGGACATGAAGTCAGCATCATAAATGGCCCCGAGGAAACAATCGTCATCCTCAGAGCTCAGAGCAGGGTGTCCCACAGGTGCGCGGGAAAGCGCATCGGCGTCTTCGTGTTTGCGCCCGGACCTGTAGACAATAGTGATGTTAAACTGCTGCAAGCGCAAACTCCACCGAGCAAGACGGCCAGACGGATCTCTGAGATTTGCCAGCCAGCACAGCGAGTGATGATCAGTCACCACTTTCGAGGGACGGCCGTAAAGGTAAGGCCGGAATTTTGTCGTTGCCCACATGACTGCCAGGCATTCTTTCTCTGAAGTAGAGTAGTTGGCCTCGGCTCGAGAGAGATTACGACTGGCGTAAGCTATGACGTGCTCAACACGGCCATCTTCTTGTACAAGGACAGCCCCTAGTCCGACGTTGCTAGCATCTGTGTGGACCTTTGTAACTGCCTCCTCATCAAAATGGGCAAATACAGGTGCTGTCTGCATGCGCTGTCGTAGCTCTGCGAAAGCTGTCTCTTGCTCTGTCGTCCAGGCAAAAGGTACATCGTCTCGGGTATGTCAAGCGAGACTCGGTCACCAATTTCAGATGTGGTAACCGGCGATTCTTTGCCACTGCACTCATACGGGGATGTGAACGATGTGTTGTCTTCCTCAAGCGTAGAACCTGACATTTTCAGTGAATCTGCGACATTCCGTACAAGCGTCGATGAGAGGTCTTCCGCACTTTGAGTTCCAGCGACCTCGCCACCGAAGGCCGCTGCCTTCAGTTTTCCCGACGGGGGCTTGGCGAGCGGCCCTGTGCCGTCGCCCCGAAACGTGGACGAATGGGTGAGGGTCGCCTCTGAGATGGTGACCGCGATTGACGTCGTGTGAACGGTACCCGTTGCTGGGCCAGATACTCATCAATTTCCCATTGGCTCTGGCCAACCTGAGGACGAGGCGAGTTGATGGAGAAACCGCGCAACCCAAGTTGTCCATACGGACACTCGCGGTAGACGTGACCGGCCTCACCACAATGGTAGCAGAGGGATCGTCTGTCTGACGAGCGCCAGAGATCAGACTTCCGCGGGGGTGCACGGCGACCGTCGACGTCCAAGCCAGCGTGCGCAGCTTGAATTGCGCCTGGCGGCGTCGTCTGAATTGAGACTGCGGGGCGAGAAACAGGCATGGAGTTTCGCATGCAGTCCGCATACGTACGGGGCTGAATATCTGTGAACATGGGGGCCGGCCCCGCATCAGTGGGCACCACGTTGGGCATCTGTGGGTATCGGTGGCTGTGCAGTGCTTGTTGAACCTCATCGCACATAACACTGGCGATGGAGCCAACCATTGGCCGTCTCACTCCGCACAGCTTCGCCATTTCCTCGCGGACGACAGAGCGAACAATTTCGCGAACCCATTCGGTACTACTGCTCCCGAAGGTGGCCAACAATTCCGGAGTTGACGTGGCATTCACCTGCCGGTCGAAGAGGGCAGACCGCTGAAGTGTTTTTCCGAGAGTGAAAGAAGCCCTCTAATACACGCACTTGTATGTAGAACGTACTGAGCAACAGAAAGCTGTATCGTTAGTCTTTCGTGTTACTCTACAACTCTTTCATTGACACTTTGATAATTAGGGCAGTACTTCTCGAGTTAGATAATTATTTACAATTAGCTAATTAAATCTCAGTAACGAAAAAATCACCGGCGGCTACTCCACTGTAATGCAAACAATACGCACTCGGTTTGCTTCGCGCAACGCCGTTCCTCTTTTTTAAATCGTGCTGCGTGATAGCTGGGACACCCTGTATGTATGTATGTATGTATGTATGTATGTATGTATGTATGTATATATGTATGTATGTATGTATGTATGTATGTATGTATGTATGTATGTATATATATATATATATATATATATATATATTGTGAGCATTATTCATACGCTTCATATTCTCATCTGTACATTCTCATCATCACCGTTTTGGGGCCTGGTGGTGGGCCTCTCGATCGAGAGAATAAAGAAGAGTTTTTGATTGGCTAAACCTTGTCTCACAAGTGCTGTCCGGTTCCTTGGTCCTCTCGCTGTCGGCCTCTTTCCAGCTTCACCTGCGCTACATCCCTGGAGCTCCGCTCGGGTTGCCGCCTCTACCAACTGCACTCGACCATGTCTCAAGACCAGCAGGCCACTACCGCGCCATCCACCTTGCCTGCTCCGGCGGGTATACCCCTGCTTGGACGGTCACCACCCCTCAGAAGGATCCACCAGTGTTTGTTGGACTTCCCCGTGAAGACGTTGAAGACTGGTTGGAGCTATACGAGCACATGAGTGACTTTAACATGTATCATGCCTTTCGTGCCAACGCCGCAAGATTCCCCCTCATAGCCCCGCTGGTCCTCTACAACCTTTACGATGCCCTACACTACCATTTGACCGTCTTGGCATTGATCTTTACGGTCCCCTCGCCAACACTCCTGCAGGCAACCGGTGGATCATTGTCGCCGTCGACCATCTCACACGGTACGCTGAAACATCTGCGCTGCCAGCTGCCACCGCGGTAGACGTCGCTCGCTTCCTTCTTCGCCGCCTCATTTTGCGACATGGTGCGCCCCGTGAATTATTAAACGATCGTGGCCGCGTCTTTCTCTCAAACACTATCGAGGCACTGCACCAAGAATGCCGCATTGTTCACCGCACCACCTCTGCGTACCATCCGCAAACAAACGGCATGACGGAGCGTTTCAACCGCACCCTTCGAGATATGCTTGCGATGTACGTGTCCGATGATCACTCCAATTGGGACAGGGTGCTCCCCTTCGTCACGTACGCCTATAACTCTGCGCCACAAGCTACCTCCGGCTTTTCTCCTTTTTTCTTCTATATGGACGTGAACCATCCTGTTCCGTGAACCATCCTACCGAACCGATGTCTCTGAAGCCACGCCCGTTTCCGAAGCGGCTGCTTATGCTTAAGAGTGTCGTCAACTGGCTCGCTCGTTTACCGCGCAAGACCAATGTCGCCAAAAATCTCGCCATGACGAATCCGCATCTAGCGCCCACTATTCCTATGAATAAACGTTCATTGTCACTATGAATAAAAGTTCATTGTCTGTCTGTCTGTCCCGAGTAGCGTATCCGGAGGAGAAGGCTACGATCTTTGTTATGTCCATCTTATAATTCCCTTTATTAGTTGATGCTATCTTGTCCAAAAGCGCTAAAAACTCGGGCTAGAAACTCATTGCTTGGGAACTTGTGAAAAGAGACACCAGGTGTTTTCCCGGAACGGGACTTGCAATACGGAAGGCAGCAATGTACCATCACACAGCAGTTATATCATCATCATCATCATCATCATCATCATCATCATCATCAGCCTATTTTATGTCCACTGCAGGACGAAGGCCTCTCCCTGCGATCTCCAATTACCCGTCTTGCGCTAGCGTATCCAACTTGCGCCTGCAAATTTCCTAACTTCATCATCCCATCTCGTTTTCTACCGACCTCGACTGCGTTATATACCGATGTGCAATGAACGGCGCCAAGTCTTGGCTGTGGCAGCGCGTACTAAATGCTGTACGACCGTCTTCAGGAGCCCACAAATTACTGCATACTGAACAACACTGACAGAGGACCGAATAAAATGCGCGGGAAAACGATCGTGCGAGCGCAACGGCAAATAAGCGCATATGCATGCTGAGCAGGGGAGGAAGGGTCTCCAGTCCCTATATAAGAAAAGTACCGCCATCCTTTGATAAACGCCGCTTCCCTCTCTCCTGTATCGCCGATTGGACGATGATAGCGCGCGCTTTTCACTTCTTTAAATTTTCTTTTTTTCCGCCTCAGAGCCATGTTGAAAGCCCTCTGCGCAGCCGCAGTCGCCGGCGGCGGCGGCGCGCGCCCGGCCTGAAAGCTTCAACGTGGACATTCTAGGTGCGCCACCGTCGACTTGGCTTTCGCAAGCAAAAAGTAAGGAAAAAAGCAAGCGCTTTAGGAGAGGAGGCGGCGGAGGAAAGAGTAGATGGCGGTACTTTTCTTATATAGGGACTTTAGAAGGGTAAGGGTCGCAGCGCCCCTACCGCCGACGGGTGGCGAAACGTGCTGAGAAACTCTCTCATTGGGCTTCTTCGATTTTCGGAGTTCTGGCAGCCCGATGGCAGCCAGACGGCAGCCAGCTAGTTCCGGTTGTGATAGGAAGTCACGTGAGCTCGGATCCCAAGACAACCCGGAGCTGCCCGAAGTTTGCAAAATCGAACGCCGGGACAGCGCTGGCCGCGGGATAAATGTAAACAAGCTACCAACATGGCAGCGACCGGCGTGGGCGGCGCGCGCGTGGCGTAGTCGGCCCATTTCTGCGTTGCCACCGTGAAAATATACAGCTGTATTCGGGAAAGCAATCACCTTTGCGAGATTTCGCGTGACTGGGCATCTCACTTTGCACAGCGTAACAAACGGCCTGCGACGCGTCCGATGCCAAGACGCAAAATCGCACGTAAATAATCGCGCAAAAGCGATCACTCGAGGATGCCTCGAGGAGGTCGGCCACTGGCGACATTTGAAGTCATTTGACAAGACACGAAAAAGCGGGTAGGTCATTACGCGTAAAATTTCGTGCCGATCGACATGCTTGAATTCGATTTCAGAAAGTTTGTTTCGGTTGACAGCGCTCCTTTCAACTCTGCTCCTGTGCTGAAGGAGCTGGGGGCTGCGGCTGGCGCATGAAAATGCACGCCACCTGTGACCAACGAAAAGCTTTATCATGAGAGCAATAATTAACCTAATATACTACTCATCTCGGTGCATTCCTTTAACATCAACGGCAGTTTCGAGCTGCCACCCAAGCATACGACGGATAGATGGAGCGAACGCGGGATAGCTGCGACGCCTTCGCTATATAACTGCAGAAAAAATATATCGCCGCATATACGCGAGTGATGTGAAAAGGGATACCACTTGAGAAAGATGAACCGAAAAGGCACCGCGATGTGTGGGAATTGAGCGTCTACAACTTCGCGAACAACTTGCGCGGAACACGATGAAAATACCATGCAAGCATAATCGACAGCGCCCACGGTGACAGCGCCGCACGCGCTGCTTACGGCGGGGAAGAAGAATTCACGGCATACACAAACACACACCAAAGAAAGCTTCAAATGGTTCGCCGCCGCTCGTATGGCACCGCCTCGCAAGGCGGAACGGTGCGTTAGAACCCTAGTAAGATAACGCTAGAAGCAACGCAATCAGCGATCCACGCACCGCGCCGACGAGTACGGGAGACGAAGTCCGAAACCACAACAACCGGGGCGCGTATTTACAATTGCTAGTAGGTACAGCGTTTGACCGCTGGCGCCACGCTGCGCCGCTCGCGCGTACCATGTTTGTAGCCGCCGCCGTTGGAACGGAGGAGGCGTTGACGGAGAAAACGCTGGGCTGGTGGTGACTAGCCTGCTGTTGGGATCAGTGGTATTATAAACACATCACTGTTTTGATGATCCAAATATAATCTCACTATCAGGGAGGGAGCAGTCTACCTGACTGGAGCAGTATCGGGGCGGCACTCGCTCGACGCAAGCCAGGAGCGAGGTGAAAGTCCTCAAGCGCCCGCGCTGCCATGCGCGCTGCAATCCGTCGAGTCCCCACAAAGATGGCGGCGAGCGCTCATCGCCTCTTTTTGTCGTCTGCTAGCCAGAGAACTTCCAGAGAGCAGCCAGAACAAAATCGTCCTGGCAGGTTCTAGCAGCCCGCGGGTAGCCAGAACCGTCCAGCCCGAGTAAAACGAACGCGCGGCGGAAGTGCGTCACGCGGTCGGCGGAGCAACCCGAGAAAAAAGTTGCAGTGGCTTAGCTCGGCTATGCCAGTATATACGTAGCGTTAGCAAAGGTTCAGCTGATTATTCTTAGCTTTCCTGGTTGTCTAGATTGTCAAGGATTAGCTTGATTGTCATGCTTACTGCTGCTCCAATGACACACACGCGGTATACGTATTATGTGGCACATGTATATTTATTTTTGCTCAACGTCACGTTGCTTCTCTATTGCCACAAAGACGGCTCAGTGATCAGTGAAGTAACACGCTGCCGTCTCTATGGCCCCAACACAGTATTTGGAGTTGTCTGTCTGTCTCTGATAGACAAGATCAATGGTGCTTCCCCATTGGGTCGTCTGTGCAGTTGGAAGACTGGCTAAGTCGAGGTTAAACTTGTCCTTCAAAGGAACACAAAGAGAGTCTGGAGCACGATTGAAGTCACCAGCCACCACACAGTTCACTTGCCGCCCGACTAGGTATACACGTAGCTACTACGTCTATAGTGTCTTTAACGGAATTGTTCGGTGGCACATACACGGCTTCGATTATCACACCACTTTCGTCAAGCTGAACGGCACAGGCTTTACCCTTAGGCCCCGCTACGTTTGGCAGTTCACTGGCAGCAATCCCATTCCTGACATAGATGCAGACTCCCGAGCTTCTGGTAGCGTCAACACGACTGGCATAATCATTTGCGCTCTCCTTCTCCATGGCTATACCACACTGGCAAACGCCAGTCAGAAGCGCAGCGGCTCCAGCGCAGTGTCAGACGGTGACTACACAGCGAGCGCGCGCCGGCGCCAGTGCGTCTACCACGGCTACGACGTCACTCCTCTGGAATGCGCAGACCGGCGGCGGAGTGCGCGAGAGGTGCCGGCTCAGGTGCGCAAGCCGTGTGACATCACTGATACTTGCGCATGCGCAGCACGGCTCTTGATGTGCCGCGCGAAACGGGCTTGGCTAGGCCAGTGTAGCTAACGCTACAAAAACGAAGGCGCGCTGGCTGGCTCTGGCAGCCCGCGGGTAGCCAGAAGTGGAAAATCGAAGAAGCCCATTGTTTCCCCGACGGGTGAGAAGGCCGTAAGAAGCGCGCGCCAGTCGAGCCCGGCCGTGCTCCCAGATAGTTCGAGAAGGGGAGAGGAGTCTAGTCTGTCACGTGATTGCCGCAGCGGCGCGCCGCCGGTTGGTGTGGCCGCCCTGCTGCTGCTGCGTTTTGCCGCCGGCGGAGCGCCGCGCGCGTTTTGCCGCTAGTGTGTACGTGCCATTAGAGTGTCTACAACGGCGTTTAGCCGTTCCGTCACGTTGCCAGCGTTTTGACAGCGGTAATGTGCGGTCACACAAACAACGTGCACAACTGTTGTCGACGGCGGCGGCGTTTTGCTCGCGTTCGCACCGAACGCGCGCGGCGTTGGTGACGTGTTTATGAAGAACGTGCCAACCTTTTCCGTACACCCTATGGCGGTGTACCGCAGCGACCATAAGGCCATGGTTCCTGTGGTCACTAAATAAATGAAAACCACCAGATAATGTATATTTATCATTCTTTAATCGTTCAAATAGCCAATTACACCATCACTTCTTAATAGTCATGTTTGGAAACACATAATTCCCACCATAATACAGCTTCGCTGGTCTTCCATCTCCATCCCACTGGAAGGGCTGACAGTTTATTGTATGGATAGCCCACTGTATGACTTAATCCTAGGAAACATCGAGGGAGTTAGAGCCCCTGATAATCCGAAACACTACCATCGTAAGACCGAGGACAGGAAATTCAAATTTAAAAACTTCTGACGATTAGTGTGTGGTGCAAAGTGTTTTGATGAGTGTACTGTTAAATGCGAAGCATTTCTTAGCAAACATTTGCCACTTTGACAGTATCTATCTCTCTATCTAGCCGCCTACGTCTTGGTGCTCTCATGGTCGTATCGTTAACGTGATATTTACCAAAATTGGTATACTATGAAAACAGTGTATGATGAACATAAATGATAGGTCATGACATTATTATCATGACATGTGTGTCATGTAGGTCGTGAAAAAGCCGCCTACGTCTTGGTGCTCTCATGGTGGTTTCTTTAACTTGGTAGGTACCAAAATTGGCATATTATGACAACAGTGTATGACAAACATAAATGATAGGTCATGACATGAATGTTATGACATGCGTGTCATGTCGGTCATAAGACAGCCGCCTAAAATGACAATGACCCAGCGAAAGAACATTAACATTCAAAAACCACTGAAATGGCTTTGGACGTGGGTACCAAGAGAAGGAAACACTATAGGATGGCGGTACAATATATAGTTATGAGCATGACTCAGCAAAAATGACAATGACTCAAAGAAAAAACATTAGCACTCAGAAACCACTGAAATGGGTTCTGACGTGGGTACTAAGTGAAGGAAACACTAAAGGGTGGGGGTAGTAGCCATAGTCAAGAGCATGACTCAGCAAAAAAGATTAACAGTCGAAAACCACCTGCCAATGTCATGACATGTCTCATGTTGGTCATGAAACAGCCACCTAGATCATAGTCGTTTCGTTAATTGGTAGGTGCCAACATTGGCATAGTATGGTGAGACTATGACGAACATAAACGATAGATCATGACATGAATTTCATGAAATTCGTGTCATGTAGGTCATGAAACAGCCGCCTAAAATAATAATGGCACAGTGAAAGAATATCAACGCACAAAAACCACTGAAATGGGTTCGGACGTGAGTAAAAAGTGAAGGAAACACTAAACGATGCTGGTAGACCTCATAGTGATGAGCATGACTCACCAAAAATGACAATGAGCTAGTGAATAAAGATTAACACTCAAAAACCAATGAAATCGGTTCTGATGTGGTACTAAGTGCAAAAAGAGGATAAAGGTTGATGGTCGAAGCCAAAGTCATAAGCATGACTAAAGCTTTCGCCTTAAGGTCTCTTAGGTGTAGCTAAAGCGACTCCTGAGGACTCGTGACGTGAATGTCATGACATGTGTGTCACGTAGGTCATGAAAACGCCGCCTATGTCTTGCTGCTCTCATGGTCGTTTCGTTAACTTGGTAGGCTCCCCGCACACTGCTTCGCATAACATCGATTCCCACAGGACGTGGGATCTGCCGGCTTTTTGTTTATTCATGCAACATCAGCAGAGTGTTTTGTTTGTGCATGTGGACTGCCCTGTCACAATTTTGTGTACATGTTGTGCCTGCTCTGTTTCATATTTCTGCCTTGTTACACGAAGATGTGTTATTGTGTAGTCCAAATGAACCTGTGTGACTAGTGTTTGTACTCGATGTATCGCGAGTGAAGTGATGTGTGACTTGTGGTGGACTGATTTATGGACTTATGGACTCGTGCGCAGTGGACTTTTGTGTGCGCTACTTTTGTGTTTTCTTGAATATTATTGCATATTATTCTTAAAGAGGGGGCAGTGTCACAAAAGAGCGCCTAATCTAAGCGCGCGCCGCGCATCACTCAAGCCAGCAAGGAAACAAGATGGCCACGCGGAAGCTTCGACAAAGGGGGAGAGCGCATACGCCTCAAACAGCCGACGCGACCAACGGAGTCTCGAAACATCGACAAGTTACGTGAAGGCGACGGTAACGAGTGTGAGAGAGAGAGCGCGCGCGCGCGCGCTGATACCCCTCTCACCCTGCGAGTCGAGAGAGAGAGAGAGTACTACAGCGTGAGCGTGCGGATGTTACCACCCTCCTCGACGACGCTCCGACGGCCGAGGTTGAAAATGCGAGAAATGACTTAAAAGATTTCTAGGCTTTGTTCGTGCTATGGGGATCACGACTCCGATAGGAAGGTTCGAGAAGCACCGGCGAAGGAATATAAGCGCCGTGCGGGAATGAGAAGGCAGATCAGAACGCGCCGGTGAAGAGATGTGACGTGAAGACTGACCATCTGCGCAACAAGGGGATTCCCCGGCAAGCTAGCCGACGAGTTCATCGAGCGTCTGCATTTCCGTAAGAAGTTACTTCTTCGAGATTTGCCTCAAGGTACACCAAGATCATCCGGCTCAAGACCAGCACGGGTGAATACGATTGGACACTTTGTGTTCCCATTCATTCTGTACTTTACGTGTTGGGTGGACTCTTAGTGCTTGTCGTTAATTATTTTCTAGTATTTTGATAATACCCACCTGCATTGTATTGTGATATGTCTAACCGAAGTGTGCACGTGTGTTTGTAACTGCCTTGTTTGAAGAATATATTTTGTTGTGTTTTGACAACTCTGGGCTCTGACTCGGTCTTTGGACGACAACCGGCGTTCGCTGGCGCACTAGAGGGCCCCTTGCTAATTGTCCTGGCTTTCGTGGGGTTGTTTTCGGAAGCTTATAAGTCGGCTTTGGAATCTGGCCCGGCGTTGGCGCCACGTTCACGGGATGTGTGACAACTTCACTGCCGCACTCGTGCGTGCTCGCATATAATGTGTGCCCATAGTGTATCTGTTCTTGATGCGTGGGCGCTCTGTTCGTTGCATCTGTACCCAGCGTGTGCTGCGACCGATATATACATTATAGCGAACAACGAGCAAAAGGCACTGACACATGGCCGTAAAATGTACGCAGCATGTCCCCATAATGTCCCTAGCGGACATGCAAGGTACATGCAAGGAAAGTGCTGCCAAACTATCATGTGAGGGACGTCCACCGAACGTATTCGACACATCCCTAGGATATGCATGTCCCTGCAGTGGATGTCCATAGGACGTCATCCAGTAACTGCGTACTTGTACTTTGCGCGACTCCGGGCTGTCGCGCGCACCGTATCTTAAAGCGTTCTCTACACGGCTCTTACCTTTGTATGCGCTGTGCTTTCGCCGCTCAGCTTGCGTTGAAGCGCTAGAATGCACGAACCTTCGCTCGCTGCTGCTGACGTGCTTGCTCACATCAGCGTTTTGACAGTGGTTGTCGTGAATAGAGGAATAGATGATCACACATCGTGTGTGATCTATTCATGTTTGTTTGTGCGCGCTGACACTATGCTTGTTAATTCAGTTAGTAAGCGAAGGTGTCCAAGTTTATGCAGCCGATAAAACTACTATCTTTACTCCGTATAGCTCTCTACTAATTTGCTATCACAATTGATGATTCGCCTTTACAAACAACATTATGACATCTCCTCTCACTCATTGCATAGCTAGTCTCGACTTTGACAGCTTTGACGCCATGAGTTAGGTACCATAAGTGGGTTCATTGGCCACCTCACGTACTACGTGGCGCCAGCTGCCGTTGAGGGGTCGACGTTCCACACATACAGGGTTTTTCCCTTAACTTGAGCCAAAATTTATGCAAATTCGACAGAACTCGACAGAACTCGACAGAACAAGCTCGACAGAACAAGGTAAGGTTTGCCGCCGCTTGGAGATACTCAGATTATTTTTCATTCCACCTAATTACATAATTAGTTCAATCAATCAACTTCTCAAAATTGGGCTCCAATTCACGCTGTGCACGTGGTTGGCCAGCGCAGCTGTGGTGTCACCTGATCCGATAGACCAATGTGACGTAGCCTTCAACTGGGTCCTGCCAAGCCGGAGCACGACGCCTTCATGCATAATGACGTTGTTGTTCCTTTTGTCGCTCATCGCATTCGTGCTGCTCTTCGGAAGTCCCAACTATGCGTAGCCTTTCCAAAGCGCTATCACAACACAAATGAAATCAGTTGCTAGGCGGGTTCTCCTTTTACATATGAAAGTGTAGTGTTCGTTACTCCCTGCTTGGTATGCTATAGTTGCTGCTTCCCGGTAACTGCAGCTTATGCAACCATAATATTTACCGGGAACCGCTTGCGGCGAACGCTGTGAGCGAAGGCGAGCTTTTTGGTTCTCCTTTTTCTTTCCACCGCACGGCCGGTGCCACCGCTGCCGCGGATGCGCAGAGACGAGCGTCATCTGGTGGTACTGCAAGAAGCCCAGCGTCGCCTTCCGCTGTGATTTGTTGAGGTTTCTGTCAACGGAGAAAGAAATCCCGGTATCCTAATCATATACAGCATCACTGTAAAACATTTCCGTTATTCAGTCACTAGCAAAATTAATCCGGAGCCCTCCACTACGGCGTGCCTCATAATCAGAACTGGTTTTGGGACGTAAAACCCCAGAAAGAAGAAGATTCAGTCACTAGCATTCAATGAGCCTCCGTGACGACGCAAAGCGCTTTACTTATTTTTTAACATAAAAGCAAGAAAATGCGGCTACTAATGCAAATCACAAACGTGATGTGCAGTGGCAGAGAATCGGATGAAAGAGGCGTCATCCAGTGGCATGCAGTAGTTATGATGCAATTTCTCGTTGTGCCGAGAGCATGATTGCTGGTAATCATCATCAGCCTATATTTATATCCACTGCAGGACAAAGGCGATCTCCAATTACCCCTGTCTTGCGCTAGCTGATTCCAACTTGCGCCTGCAAATTTCCTAACTCCATCACCCCACCTAGTTTTCTGCCGTCCTCGACTGCGCTTCCCTTCTCTTGTTATCCATTCTGTAACTCTAATGGTCCACCGGCTATTCATCCTACGCATTACGTGGTCTGCCCAGCTCCATTTCTTTCTCTTAACATCAACTAGAATACCGGCTATCCCCGTTTGCTCTCTGATCCACACCGCTCTCTTCCTGTCTCTTAACGTTAGGCCTAACATTTTACGTTCCATCGCTCTTTGTGCGGTCCTTAACTTCTCGAGCTTCTTTGTTAACCTCCAAGTTTCTGCCCCATATGTTAGCACCGGTAGGATGCAATGATTGTACACTTTTCTTCTCAACGACAGTGATTACCAAATCCCAGTCAGGATTTGGTAATGTCTGCGGTATCCACTCCAACACAATTTTATTCTTCTGTAAACTTATTTCTCATAATCAGGGTCCCCGGTGAGTAATTGACCTAGATAAACGTACTCCTTTACATACTCTCGAGGCTGACTGGCGATGCTGAATTAATGTCACAGGCGGGCAGGAGGGTCCTAGAAGAGCTGGGATACCCGATCAACCCACAATACTGCAGCAGCGAACTAGTGGACATATCGAGGGAGATGCGAGAGCAACTAAATATCTCCCCCATCCCCCAAAAAATGAACCCAAAATATCATTCAGGCAGGCGTAATGCCCGAGCCAAACAATTAGAAAAACGATTCGGCAATAACCCCGACACAATATACAACGACGCAGCACGGAACATTAAGGGACACGTTATCGTGGCTGCTTCGGGACCCTCCGGTATTCCAATAACCATAACAATAGCTTCAGTCCGCACAGCCTGCATCAGCACAGCGGAGGCGGCTGCAGTGGCCCTGGCAATAAAGACACGGGAGGGAGAAGACAGGCCAGCCTACGTCCTTACCAGTAGCGCACCCAGGATCTCTGCCAGGGGGGTTGACAGTTTGCCAATACCATCTAAACAGCACTCATTTCAATTTCGTCACGGGAAATTGTCAAAAAATGCGCTCTTTGCGAGTGTGCAGACGATTGCGCGTCTTACATCTTAGTTGCAGTACTCAAATGCGCAAGGAAAGAAAAGGGGTTGAACAAAAGGGGGGGGGGGGTTAGGTCGGCCTCAGGGGGGGGGGGAGGTTACAACCCCCGAACCCCCCCCCCCCCGCCCCCGTCGGTGCGCCACTGGTCCTTACGGACTCCCAGGCGGCCTGCCGACTCTTCCTCCACGGAAGAATCCCTAGGATCGCCCTTAACATCTTGGGCGATCGACTAAGCACATCACATTGTATGGTGTCCGGGGCATGTTGGTGTCACTGGTAACACAGGGGCAGACGCTCTTGCTCGTGAGACTTCAATCCGAGCAAGGAATGAGACCCCAATCGGAAACAACAATCAAATACTAGCATGCGATGTCTTAGAACATCAACGTCGTTCTCGCCAAGAACTCGCCGTGCCAAACCCGCAATTAACAGTGGAGGAGGTTCGGCTATACAGAAAAATCCAGACAAACACCTACCGACATCTGGGGCGATGGCATGCCATCTGGCCAACCAGATATGCCAGTCAATGCCCCTGGTGTGGGGGGAGGCCATCCTTGCCCCATGTGACATGGGAGTGCCAATCACGACCCCAAAATTCAAATTCACCCCGTTTAACAAAAAATCCCTTTAGGGAGCCTTGGGTAGCCATCCTCGCCCGGACTGACCTGGAGACTCAATTGAGCCTCCTCGCCCAGTGGCGCGTGGCGGTGGCCACTGGAGTCTGGACTAACGACCCACCCTCCGGCCCCCTTAACCCTATTTTTACTAAATAAAGTTATTTCTCTCTCTCTCTCTCTCTTGTTCCCTTGCCAGGCTATTGAACATTATCTTTGTCTTCTGTATATTAATCCTGAACCGCACTCTTACACTTTCTCGGTTAAGGTTCTCAATCATTTGTTGCAATTCGTCCCCATTGTTGCTGAATAGGACAATGCCATCTGCAAACCGGATATTTCTGAGGTATTCGCCGTTGATTCTCACTCCTAAGCCTTCCCAGTCTAAGAGCTTGAATCAGGGGCGGCGCCAGAGGGGTGCACGGGTGGGCGGCAGCCCCCCCCCCCCCCCCCCCCAAAAAAAAAAAAATTTCGCCTGCCCCACCAGCTATACTAGCAAATGCGCCTTCTGCTATGCGCCCAATACCCTCTAACACATGGTATGGGAATGTCGACAAAACCCATTGACACCACCCATCACCGGACCAACCGTCAAGCAGTGGGAGGCCCAGCTGACAAGCCCGAGTCCTCGAGACCAGAATCACCTGGCGAGCAGGGCCAAGCTATCGGCTCAGGCCCACGGCATCCTGGACTACGGATGCCGCCCACATCGAACGATTTTACCGTCTGCTAATTTATCTAAATAAAGTTCATTCCTCCTGCGCCCCCCCCCCCCCCCCAAGGGCGCCGAAAAGCTGACGCAAGGTAGGCGGTATGCGACAAAATGTCACTTTTGATGTCTTACAACTTGGAGGCAGATGCATGAGTACAGCGCTGCTTACGAAGGACGGCCTTGTTTAAGCATAACAATTTATTATAGAACATTTCTGATCACAAGCAATTACCCTTTCGCTTCTGATAGAATAGGTGCTTGAAATACAGCGCGAACTGCCGCAATAAGATAAAAATGGTTCCAACGGTTCTAAATAGATTTAAAAATGGGCTACCCTTCCTCGTTGTTCGGTCTGCTTGCGTGAACCGGCAAGTTCGTGCCTCGGATGCAATACGCTCTTTTTCAGGCGCCTTCCGTTCACAGGCCTCTTCGGCAGAGAATAAGCTTCGCCCCGCTGAGGTCGCATAACCGCGAGTGCATACACGTGGCGTCCTTATGCGGCGCATAAGCGGCACAACGCAGCAAACAGTGTCAGCTCGAAACCATAGATGATCACATATGGAGACGGTTTCAATACCTTTTGATGTGAACTCCGCTCGGCTACTGGGCAAAGTTGAACCTTGACCATGCGGAGATCCCAGTCACATCGCTCAAGTGCATAAACTAGCGGTCCACGAATTTCACAAGCTATAGGTGCTTTCGCCGTGACGATACACCGGAATCACCATCACCTGTTTTGTGTTGTACTGTCACAGCGCTGGCACTGACATCTGTGGTTGTGCCGAAACCTTCGAGCACTTCATCTGTCCCTGTCATCGCTTTGAAAGACACTCCATAGGGTGCTGTCCGAGGCGACGTCTGTGCCTAGTGAATAGTGCTAATATCTGTGTTTGTGAAACCTGCTGTACTGCATGGCCAAAATTGACACTGACTGACATGCCTACTACGCCCTCTATTTTTGCAGTTCTCTCCTCTCTTCTATTTGCTTTTGCTGTTCTTTTCCCGTATATGTCCTTGTTATTATTTTCTTTAGAATCACCAGTCGGCGCCACAAGGTTGTTTATTTATTTATTTTTTTTTAATCTGGCGCGTCTTTACCAAAGTTGGAATTGATATGCACATTGCTAAGTGGTGTTCTATCTCCTGCTGTGAAACAACTCTTTTGCAGCTATATTGTGATCCAGTTACCTGATGTTATTTTGTTGGTGCTGGGTACCTGTTTTTTTTTTTTCATTACTTAATACTGCTTTTTTTATGTGTGTGCTGTACGATGTACTATATAAATTTTCATTTTCTTAGCAAGAGCTCTAGTGTGTAAATGTGCTAATTTTTAATTTATATCTTACTGCGTTGCTGGAATAGCTTATTCACACTGATGTATTTATAACGCCTTCAGCCCATTCAAGCTAGTCGTTCTTAAATGATTTTAGACATCGAGCAATTTGTATCCGCATCACAACCCTGTTGTGCTCTCGAACGAGTGTGTTGAACATACATAAATAAATGTTCGCTTTTAACAGCGAAGCTGATTAAGCCCGCCGTAAGCGCACGACACAGAGGTGACGAAGAATTTTGAACAAAGGTACGAACATGTTTATTCTCCTGATCGGTGGTCATCGTGACGATAGGTACGCACACACATTCGCGTATCACCTCTGTTATTAAATCTGTCCGTCACGTAAGACAATGAATGGCCCACACCTCTTAAGCAATGGCTCATACCCCTGTAAACGCGGCCTCCCCAATACGTCGGCAGAAGAGAGAGAGAATAAAAGATTTATTGGGCAAAAATTAATTGTCGTTTTTGTGGTCGGACCTCCTAGTCCGGAAGACCATTGGCTTTTGCCGCCGTCCGGGCTCGGTTGACCAGGGCTTGTTGCTATTCTGGGTCCGAGCTGGACAGGGTCACCTCCCACTCGACTATCGTCGGGTTATGCTTGGCCGATATTTTCGGATTCTGTTGGCACGCCCAGACCACGTGGTATACCGTGGCCGTCTGGAGACATAATTTACATTGTGGATTGTACGTCGTAGGATCTATCTTTGATAACAGATAAGGATTCGGAAAGGACAATGTTTGTAATCGTCTCCATGCTGAATGGAGGGAAGCACAAATCATCCTTATTCCAAAACCGGGGAAGCCCCGAAATATTCGAAACCTACGACCTATATAGACGAGAAAATCGTCCGAGTTTCGAACTTTTCTTGGATGGGGGGCGTGTAAGAGAGGTGGATAAACTCCGCGTCCTGGGATTATGGATCCAGCAAACAGCCGGAGTAGCGCACACGCTCCGCCTCCTCAAAGGTACTACACAAAACGTAGCTAAGATGATCCGTAGGGTCACGCGAGCCCGCGAGGGCTTCTCGGAAGAAGAAACGATCCGACTGGTACACGCCTTTGTCATCAGTAGGATTACGTATGCACTCTCCTTCCAAAGCATTACCAGGGTCCTTGAATACTTATTGAAGGACCCTGGCATTACCAAGCAGGAGATCAAACAGCTTGAAGTCATCATTCGGCGGGCATTTAAAGCTGCTCTAGGGCTCCCGGAAAATACCAGTACAGAACGTTTCGATAGATTAGGAATACACAATACCTTCGAGAAATATGCGACGGCCACCCTCATCGCGCAAAAGGAACGGATGTGCGCATCAACGCAGGGTCGGGCCATATTAACCAAACTTGGCTTTGCACTCCGCCCCCAGTTCAGGGCAGAAGAGACAGTGCGATTACCCAGGAAATCAGGCAGCACATAATGGTGTCCCCAATTCCAAAGAATATGAGTCCGAGATATCATGCAGGGCGCCGGAAGGCCCGAGCGAGAACCTTGCACCAGATATTTAAAGGACAACCGGACGTGTACTACACAGACGCGAGTCAAACGGACATGGACAAGTATACGGTCGTAGCCAGGAACCAAAATCGTGTAATAGCTGCATCGGTCAGGGCAAAATCTGCCAGCACAGCACAAGCCGCAGCGATTGCACATGCAATTAGGGACGCGGAGAACAGGGACGTATCTGCTGCCATACTCACGGTCTCACAAACCGCCTGTCGCCTGTATCTCTCCGGGTCGGCGCCGCGTTAGTACTAAAAATTCTAGGGAGTCAAATTACCGGATTCCACAACCTCACTTGGTGCCCCGCACACGAGGGCATGGAGGGCAACACAAGGGCGGACCGGCTAGCTCGCGTACTAAGCATCCGAGCTGCGGGCCGACCCAGTGACGAGCCTCCCTCTACACCGCGCGACATCCTCGAACACCAAAGACAGGAGCGGAGGCAATATGGACGCCCTCACCCAAAGTTAAACAGTCAAGAGGCGAGGAATTGGCGCCGACTTCAAACACACACATACCCAAATCTACATACACTTAGCCGTTTTCACCAAGCACGATACACTGACGAATGCCCGTGGTGCGGGGACACGCCAACGTTACCGCACATCACGTGGATATGCCCAAACAGACCGACACATATAAACTCCACACTATTAAAAACACAAGATTTTAACAGGCAGTGGGAGGCGCGGCTTGCGGACAAGGACCAGGACAGCCAACTGGCTCTTCTGGACCAAGTTCAGCGAGCCGCTCGTGCCAGTGGAGCCATGGACTAGGGGCCCCAACCTCGGGATCTAGAATTTCATTTTGTCCATTAAAGTTTCTCTCTGTCTCTCCATGCTACCTGCGCTGCCTTTCTAATTTGTGATCAGGCGGGGGTTAAGTGCATCTACTCAGCCGTAGGTATTGCAGGATCTCAAATATGAAAGGAGGGGCTGGGGATCGTCCTGGTCAGCGAGAAGTTGTGCTGTCAAGGAATCGGCAGAGCCCCGGTGTAAAAGAGTTCTCGGGCGGAGGCATGAGCAATCTCATTGCCTCGAACTCCCACGTACCCTGGTACCCATAGCAGCTGTTTCCACTGACCGTCCTGACGATTGGTCGCAACCTGTTCCAATATTGACTGTGCGAGGTGGCTGACTTGCCCTCTTGCAAAGTTACGATACGCCGCCTGGGAATCCGTGACGACAAAGTGGCTCTTGGATTACGCATGGCTAAGGCTATATTGGAATCTTCCATGGCTGTGATGTCTATTCCGGTGGCCGAGATGCAGTAGTGAAATTCTACGCTGGAATGATGAGCGCCAACGGAGCCAGCCCTGGAAGGCGACGACGACGACGAATGCGTGAGCAGTGGTACGAGAGCGGTTGCGCGGAGGAGCGCCAACGAGCCAGCTGTGGAAGAATACGACCGCGCTCGAGCCATTGCTTATGATTATAGTCTTCCCGCGCGGACGCCATGAACAGCTTCGCTGTAATAATATAATTAGATGAAAAAGTGTCAATGAGAAAATTGGAGAGCAACATGAAAAACTCTCGATACAGCTTTCTGTTGCTCAATACGTGCTGCACAAGTGTTTTTCTGAGCATGAAAGAAGGCCGCGAATACACGCAAAATTGCCGCGCGACTGGCCACTCGAGGCACTTTGCGTGTATTCGCGGGCATATTTCACGCTCGCAAAAACACCTTTATGTAGCACGTATTGAGAAATAGAAAGCTGTATCGGGAGTTTCTTATGTTGCTCTACAATTTTCTCATCGACACTTTTCACCTAATTATAATTGAGAAGTTTATAAAACTTAAGACTAATTATCTAATTAGACGGAATGCAAAACATTATCTGGGTAAACAACGTTACCTTGGTTCTGTCCAAATACGTACCATTTGCATATATTTAAAGTTTGGCCCAAGTTAAGTAAACACCCTGTATGTCGGCAGAATAAGAAGGTAGTCACTCACCGATATATTTGCAGGCTATGTACTCAAACTCACGTATGAGCACACACTCGTCCGTACTGAGACGAGTTCACGGTCGCTTCCATTCACACTTACCGGCACCCACTCACGATCACACTCGCGTCCACTCTCACTCACATACACACGTATGCTCACACTTGCCGACAGTCGCATTCATACTCGTCACTGCTCAAACTCCGCATCACTGACTTTCGATCATACTTATGTAACCGCCACTCACTCCCTTTCATACTCACACCCACTCACACTCTTTATCGCTCAAAACGCTCCATCTCAAGCCTGTGCAATGAGTGTGGTGCGAGCGCGTCGCGGCTCTGCCAGTCAGTGCGATGATCGGTGCGATGCCTCAATATATCGTGAAATGAGAACACGCATAGAGCTGCGCTAAAATTTCGCATTATGAAGTATCGTAATCGACCGTGACTTTTTTTGCTCCAGTATGTTTTAAATGCGAAGCATTTCTTGGTGAACATTTGCTGCTTTGACAGTATCTATCTATCTATCTATCTAGCCGTCTATGACTTAGTGCTCTCATGGTCGTATCGTTAACTTTGTATGTACCAAAACTGTCATACTATGACAAGAGTATATGACGAACATAAATGATATGTCATGAATGAATGTCATGACATGCGTGTCATGTAGGTCATGACAATGACCCAGCGAAAAAAATTAACACTCAAAAGCCACTGAAACGGGTTCTGACGTGAGTACTATGTGAAGGAAACACTAAAGCATGATGTTTGAAGTCATAGTCATGAGCATGACTCAACGAAAATGACAATGACTAAGTGAAGAAAGAACACTCAAAAACCAATGGAATAGGTTTGAATGGGGTACTAGGGGAGGGAAAAGGCTAAGGTTGTTGGTCGAAGCCATAATTATGAGCGTGACTGAGCAAAAATGACAATGACTCAGCAAAAAAAAGATTAACACTCAAAAACCACTGAAATGAGTTCGGACGTCGGTACTAAGTGAAGGAAACACTAAAGAATGGTGGTAGACGTCATAGTCATGAGCATGAAGAAGGCTTTCGCCTTAAGGTCTCTTAGGTGTAGCTAAAGGGACTTCTGAGGGCTCATGACATGAATGTCATGACATGCGTTTCATGTAGGTCATGAAAGAGCCGCCTACTTCTTGTTGCTCTCATGGTCTTTTCATTAACTTGGGAGGCTCCCCTATCCGCACACTGCTTCGCATAACATCGATTCCCACAGGGTGTGGGATCTGCCGGCTTTTTCTCATTAGTTCTACAATTCTATAAAAGAAAAAGTTATTTCCCTTATGCTTTCACCGGCTTCCGTGTCTGGTTGCTTCATTTGTTGTTACCTTTACTCGCCCTACTGTTACACGTCAGCAAATTTTGGCTCTTTGTCACAATGATCTGCCGTCATCTACATTTTAGTATGTCAAATTAAAATATCTTATTTACATACTTTAATACTTGCTAAACGTCATCCTCTTGCGTGCGAGGAGCGTGTGTAGAGTTTCTACAAATCTTAAAATATGGGTCACTAATCATTCAAAGCACATAACAGATGAAATCACAATATGAAGTTTCGAAATAACTGAGCACGACTGCACAACACTTTTTTGTTTCTCTTAAAATCATTTTTTTCACACCTTTACTAGCTACAGCATCATCGCATCACAAGCAGTCACCAAAGATACTCGCAGTAGATTTTTCACCGGGTCTCAGAGACCCAGGAATTCTCTTTCCACAGCTGCAGCCATCTCTTCATCAACAGAGCCGATCGATGCGTTCGACCACTCGTCTGTGGACCTTTCACTGTTTGACCGATCACTGTCCTCCGGCAGTTCACTTCTCGGAAACTTTGGTGGCTGCGATGCCTCATCTTCTGTCAAACATTCGCGCCCTCTTTTCCGGCGCCGGCGCTTCCTCCATCCACGTGGACACTCGCCACCTGAGAGCGACTCGGCTGACGATTCGGTGTCCGAATTATTCCTCACAGCCTCTCCGAGCATGGTAGAGTCTTGGCTCGACTCATCCTGCCTCCTTTCTGCATTCTCTGTGATCTGTTCTTTGTCGTTTTCCTCATTATCCTCATCATCGTTGCTGCTGCATTCGTCCTCAACTTCGCGATCCATTTCCAGCAGCTGCTCCGACGACATGCTCAGGTACGGGTTTGCCTTCTCGTCGAGTTGCGGATGCTCGTCTTTGCTTGACGATGCTGTGCTGCATTAAAGAGAGTAAAGAACACAATTCAGT
Source organism: Dermacentor silvarum (assembly GCF_013339745.2). Taxonomy (NCBI): domain Eukaryota; kingdom Metazoa; phylum Arthropoda; class Arachnida; order Ixodida; family Ixodidae; genus Dermacentor; species Dermacentor silvarum. The sequence continues at coordinate 127,374,037 of NC_051158.1, read as the reverse complement.
TAAAGTAGTAGTTCCTTTCCCCTATGCTTTCCTGGGCTTCCCTGTCTGTTTGCCCTTTGTATGGTCATAAAAAGAAATCGAACTCAAGCTACTCGATTCCCCTTATTCTTCCTGATCATTGCATGGCAAGGGTTTGAAACTTGGCAGCTTCAATGTCAAAGCAGCACACCAGTATTTATTGGCCAGTTTCATTACCAAGATAGAAGGATGTTTCCCAAGGTAAGTGTTAAATCGAACTGAAGACAGGGTTGATTAATTTGAGAAGTGCCAACAAACAATTTATTAACACTATGTCCCCTTCATTTGATACTGGACCTTGTCACTGATCCCGCAGCACATGCACAGGCTATGGAGAGCACCTGAACACTCTGAAACTATAGCCCGTTGCCCCTCCCCCCAGACTCGCCCCCATCCCTGAATATCCAAAGACGTGGCTGACTAAAGCCACTACATCGGAAGATCCAAGAGTACCTGGCGAACCTCACCGAGTCAGATTTGATCAAATTTGCCAGTGAGGCTCTAAACTGAGACTGTATGAGCTTTAATAAAGTTCTCGCACCCTCTCTGTTCCAATGCTCACATACTATGTGAACCATGTGGTTGAAAAGATGTTCCACATCCGTCACCATGGCCATGAGAGGCATTGGCCGACACTCCCGGGGTTGGCGATGTGGTACACAAATACCCAAAAAAGTGGCTGGAGGGACAGCCACTGCCATAGCTCAATTGTAAGAGCACTGCATGCTATATATAATGCGGAAGACATGGGTTTGGCTCCCACCACCAACAGTTCGCCCTTTTGTCTACTTTCATCTCATTTTACCTTAGCATCTTTACATTTCAACAAAACAGAACAGTTTTTATGCCTTCCCTGGCTTCACTGTCTGTCGGCTTTGATACAGTTGGAACTAACAATCAAGCCCCTGGGTTACCCTTATTCTTCTTACTCATTCTGCAACATGCTCTCAAGAATGAATGCCTCCTACACAAGATCTGCAGGCTTTCTGACAATAACTACAGGCAAAGCGAATAATAGCACAATGAATATAAAATTATAGATGTAACGTTAAAATTAAGAGGAAGGAAGCCATATAATGTGTAGGGCAGAAAATTGATGGCCTATTGGAGCTACAGAATTGGTGTTGAGAGAAGGGAAACAGTCACAAGTGGAAAAGAACCAGTTGGTGTGGTGAAATTACGAAATTTAAAGTCACAGGATGGTGACAGCCAATGCAAGACAAGGGTAAGTTGACACCGCTGTTATTGCAGATGACATAGCATAGGCTGATGACAATTAAGCTTCTAGAGCTACATAACTTTAGATATCTCCTGCACCTCTTTTAGTGACTGTGCACTGTCTCTTGTCTAGAGAGTGAATAAAGAGTAAAAACTGGTGTGACTTCAACGTAAGTTCGATTCCGTCAACACTACCAGTGGGCTTGACTTCCAACATGAATCAGTAACATGAATCACCCACCGCACATAATTTCCAGCTATAGTTTAGATAGTGATAGCCACTTTCCCATGAAACTTGGGGGAAAATGAGCAACACGCTCTCACAACAGGGGGTTGCGGGACCGCCAAGGTATCTATGCTACCCTTGGAAATTTTTTTAAAGACAACAATCACCTGCCACACATACATGCTGTATAGAAGTTGCACTTTGTGATGAACTGGTTTGGCAGATTCGGACTCAATACTAATGCCAAGTTTTGCAGATGTCTCAGCAGTTGGCAATCAAGTTTTTAACAGCGAAGCTGTATAAGCTAGCCGTAAAAAGTATGGTGTTTCACAGAAAGCCATCCGCGCCGTAGCCATGGCAACCAGCAACGCCGCAGCTGCTAGAACACCTGGCGCAACCTACCGCCTGTGTACTGCCAAGTTACAACCTATCATCCGTCAAGTTACAACCTAGCATCAGCCAAGTTGCAACCTAGCATCAGCCATAATAAGCCCCTACGATCGCCCAGCTTCGCTGTTTCAAGCCTTGCGAGGCCAAGGGCGAGCTTAAGCCTTTTTTTTATTCTTGATAACGGTTTTCTTAACCCTGGGCCTCGTCACTTTGGACACAAACTATGGCAACCCGATAAAAAGGACATGGCCACCATCACGATGTAATATCTTTGTGTCATGTGGTAGTTAAATCCATGTATAGACTCTAAGGGGAGTTTTCCTTTCCTCTCGAGTTTGTTTTACCGACTATGGGGCAGCACCGGCACACTGATAAACGGCTTCATGCGCAAACTCAGCCTTGGCTCCCATCAGTGGAATCTGTGGTGTAGGGCACGTTTCCGTTCCTAGATGGAACCTTCAACTACAATACCATAAAGTGTATTTGATACTATGTGACAAGCCGCTGTTATGGAGGGATGCACATTGCTACGTGCCAGAGTAAAATAGTCTCGAACCTTAAACATAGTGAACACGAACATAATGAATTATTAGATAATAATATAGTACATCTAAATAATTCCTTGCCTATATCATCATGTAATGAATATATGCTAACAAATATAGGATGTAACGAAGGTGTTTACGTGTGGGATGCGAGTATGACATCAAAAGGTTTGACTGTAGCTTGTAAACTGCCACCCCTTTTTTGGCATGTAGAAACAACACTTCACCTCCTTCACGCAGGCCTCCTTTGTACGGACTGAGGAGACTACACTCCAGAGGAGGACCATCTGCCGAGCACTACACTTGCATGTCTCTCTTGGTCAACACTTAATTTTGGTGAGATGCTAGCTAGCTGAGCTAACTTACCTAATGAAGCCAACCCAGATTCAAGGCACCCAGTGCCTTCAGTGCCCACCGCAATCAATATCACCAGCACATTGCTTGCGATTGGCTGTTACGTTTGTATAATCGAGAGCAGGAAATGTCAAAAGAGGCTTTTCTTGTTTCAATCAGCGTTTTTTTTTAAGAAACACGCATTTAAGTGAGCATAGAACCTGCAATACATGTTGAAGAAAACATAAATTAAAGTTTTTGGGAGTTAATAACTGAAATATAAAATTATCTTTAGCATCCCTTTAGTGTGAAGGTGTGGTGTTGAGAAACTTATGTACAGTCGCCAAACAATAGTTTGGATTCAATGTGGACTGTCTAAAAGTCTGAATTATCGGGAGTCGATAATTTTGAATTGACTAGAAAATAAGTCACTTTATTCTGCAAGTGGCATAAAAGAAAGTGGATGCCAAGCCCGTCGGCCAGTGCTGTTGCACGAAAACTAAAGTAAACATTTATCGCCAGTCGCAAATGACTACTTTTGACTGAACAGGTTATTATTATTATTATTTGATTTGGAAAACATATACATAGGAAAGAGAAAGCGAGAAGCAAGGCAGGCAACTGCCACCAGAAGGGGCACAACGCCTGCCTACTCTACGGAAAGGATGAGAGAAACATAGAAGGAAAGATAGGAAGGAGGGGAGGAAGGAGGAAAGGAAGAGCGAGATGACAAATGTCAAAGAATAAAGTACAACATACAGTAGGGCCCGTCCCTGCAGGTCAAGCTACTAGAGAATGTAAAATAAAAGAAATAGTTGCTGCGAGTTACAAACGTGCCCCTAAGTTCGTTGCTTCTAGAAAAGTAAGGAGAGCCCGATGAGCTTGATCACGTCGAGACGCACAACCACTGGGGTATAAACATTCATCTAGAGTCGTACACCGCAGGCCAAGGAGATGGTAGTCCCTCACTAGTGATTTGCGTTGTGCACTGAAAGCGGGACATTCCAATATGAGGTGCTGAAGTGTCTCGCAGCCACCGCAAGACGTACACGATGGACTAGTCACACGTCCTTGTCGGTGTAAACGTTAGTGCACATTAACACAGCCAACCCTTAGCTTGAGTAGTTGCGCTCTAGCGCGTCGAGGCAAGCCTCGACCGCGAACACGCGGCGGGAACGTTCCATTTGTGACGCGCTGGTCTGGATGCTGCTTGAGTAGGTGGCGACGAATCAGCAGGCGAGCGTCATCAAGCTTGCACAAAATTTCAGGGCAAGCACAGTCGTTATGAGTGCAAGTTGAAGCCAGTCAATCAGCCTCTTCATTTCCAGTGATCCCTACGTGCAAAGGTATCCACTGAGCAACGAGAGATACCCCATGTGATAAAATTTTGTTGGCAGAGTCAGTAATGCTGCGCACAATTGGGCAATCAACCTGACTGCGTTGTAATCTGCTAAGGGCAGCGCGGGAGTCCGTAAATATGACAATCTTCGGCGGTGTGGTTAACTCCTCCTGCACATATTTCAGTGCAACATTAATTGCTGCTAGCTCCGCAGTTGTTGACGAGGCTGGATGGGGTATATGAAATATACGTCGTACTTGAGTTGAAGGGCAGCAAAAAGCTGCAGAGGCGCCTTGACCGTCACTGTGTACAGATGCATCTGTAAATACTTGAAGGTAATCTGGAAATTTCTCGAACATGTGCGACTGAGCCAATTGGAATATGGCCAAAACAGGCATATCAGACTTTTTGTGTATGTCAGGGATTGTAAGGTAAATGGGCAGCACGTGTTTGGTGATGTCTTGCGGCGGCGAAGGCATAACTGAAGCATCATGTTCAGAAATGTCAGTAATGTTCATAAATAATGCTGCCATTTTCCAATGTGAGAAAACGGGCGGTGAATCAGACGATCAAGGAGCATTTGACCATTCGATGCGCGGTGCAGACGCTCAATATGAAATAGAGCTCTCTGGTCTGCTTGTAGCCTTAGAGGTAAATGATGTGCTTCAGTGAGTAATGGAACTCATTGCGCCTCACGAGGTAGTCCCAGCTGAACAGGTTAAGAAACAATGAAACTACCCGCGTCACCAAATTCAGACAAACACCAACAAGCAAGACCACGCATGTGAAGGGGGTGTATTGTAACAGCTGAACTTTGCGAGCGGGCCTTTCTGCACACTTCAAGAGCTCCATTACATTTCAAGTGATAGGGGCGTCAATGCCCGCGGCTATCAGTGGGCGCTGGAAAAGGGTATTTATTGATAATGCAGTAAAAAAGAGTTTTCTCTTCTTTTTTCGCCATGCATATATAAAATTGATTAGGAATTTTATTTTCGTCGAATGAATCTAACTGTGTCTCGCTTTAAGTAAAAACACTTCTTTGTTTCCGAATGTTTGTTTCCCCCAAACATAGTCCCGCTGCAATCACTGCTCCCATAACCAACCTTGCTGATGTCGGTGGCAATTCATTCTGAACCACTTTCCGCCTGAAGCTTCGCGACCGACCTTCGAACATCTATGAGCAACAGCATCCTTGATACAATAACATGCTGTCTAATCACAGGGCCAGGAACGCACCTGTCCATCGATGCGTTCAGTGCTACTCAACCGTGATCATCCAGTATCTTCAAAAGTGATTGTATGGAAATATGAACCAAGTTTGGCAAAGCATTGCTGCACACACACATGCTTGCTTGCGACCCGATCAGTCCGTATCTTGACCACAGTTACGCTGCTGCTATTGACAAACGAAAGTACTACAGTCGATGCATGCCCAGAATCTTCATCCTCTGGCAACATAACAGAAGTCAACTGTGCTTCGATAGCTGAATGATCGTAGGTTTTTTGCAACAGTGATTGTCCAGTGCTTCCCTCACTTAAATTACCGCTTTACTTGGCACAGACATCAAGGATGGTGTTGGTGTCACATGAAACTGCTTGAAGAAGTCAGCGGGACCGTGGTGCTATTTTACCATGTAGATTAATCAATGCCGGATGCCTGGAACTAACACCGAGCTCGTACCGACAATGCAGCCTTTACAACATGGTAACTTGGCTTGACATGTCCAGTGGTTCGGAAACGATCGGTGCTGGATTCACTAGTTTCCTTTTCAGGAAGGCAGTTAGTTAATTCAGGTTTAATGGCGCAAAAGCGACAAAGGCCATGCTGCGCCAGCCACAAGCTATTAAGAAATGAAATGTTAGTGCAGCGAAAGATGCATTACCTTATATTCTATGTAAAAAACCGGCTTCATCTAAAAACTCGAACAAGTCAGAGAATGGTACTAGCGGATCATCTCCCAATAATGAGGTGGGGTGTAATGTGTAAGTTATACAGATTCTGCAGATTTTTCCGTCTGTGTGTTTCTAGATATGGACATGTCATAACAATGTGTACAGTCGAACCCGTGTATATCGAACTCGCCAAAAAACGTTTATTAGTTCGATATATGGCATAATTCGATATAGGCCCGCTATAGGATTTGATGACGCAAAGGCACATACCAATAAGAAAAGTACTTTATTAATAAGGTGGCTTACTTGTGTGCCCTACTTTGGAACAAAATAGTCCTGGATTTTCTTCTGTTTCAACGACTTTGCTGCCTGCGACAGCACGCACGCCTCCACGTTGTCCAACGAGTCGGTGCAGCTGAGGCCGCAACCTTCTGTATTCACGCAATTGCGCCGGACCAACGCAAGTGCATTAATCACTTCGGAGGATGTCGGCAACGGGCCATCGTCAATTTCCTTATTGCTGTCGCTTTGGCTCGTGGTCGGCACGACGTCTGCAACGTAGTCCTCATCTTGTAGCTGACCCATGATGGCGACATCATCGTCCGCAGAGCGCCAACAGACAACAGTTCACAGAGCGCCAACAGGCAACACCACCAGCATGGACCACGCTGAATGAGGACTCGAGGAAAAGAGGCAGCAGCAGGCACACAAGCATAAAGAAAGAAAAAATGGCGCTCACTTGTACCGCCTCCGCGCCTTGGAGAAAGCACGGCGGCCTCTGATTGGCTGTAAGCGCTGCGAGCAGGCCAGGATCATTTTTTGCATAGGGTGTTCTCCCGTGCACAGCCGGGTCTAAACCACTTTTTCTAGGGTGGCGCCGGCAGTTTTCCCCGCCACTGCGAAGGAAAGCCAACTTGCTGGGACACTTTTGAGGCACACGGAGTTATATCAAACTCGGTTGTCATTACTATTTTTGTTCGATGTAACAGTAACTTTTGCTATATATCCACAATGTAAATTTACCGTGTTTAGAAATTGTTCAATATACAGGATAACTTGATATAAACGGGTTCAATATAGTCGGGCTCGACTGTATTACTGTAAGAGGTTCATGACACTTATCGCAAGTTGGCGGATCTTCTTTTGTAAGAAATTGTGTCAGATGTGTGTGCCCTATTCGAAGTCGACATAGGATCACCTCATAGAACCGTTGCTGGTGACTGCACGATTTCCACTCGCCAAGCAGGGATTTGGTTATGTGTAACTTGTTATTGATGCAGGAGTCCCATTCTTGGTTGCCATTTTGATGTCAGGGCTTTACGAATTGCTCGGATACTGTCTTTGTATGGAATTTTTGAGTGAGTTAGGTCTTTGTGCGCTGCCATGGCCGCGCATCTATCTGCCGATTCGTTCCCTGGTATCCCAACATGGCTAGGGACCCAGAAGAATCGTATGGTTCGTCCGTATTTGTTATTAACAACCATGTTTAAGATATCGCGAAGCAGTGGTTCACAGGCGAATTTTAAATTTGAAGCTCTGAGTGCACTCAACGAATCGGTGTAAATGACAGCACTCTTCTGTTTGTCGGTGATAACTTTGTTTACTGCTGTCCATATAGCCATAACTTCAGCGGTAAAGCTGAAGCAGAATTATGTATTCGAATGCTATTTTCCCAATTTTCCGTTACGGTTCCCACGCCCACGTATTGTGTTTTGGAACCATCCGTGTAAAATACTATGTAATCTTTATATTTGTCTTGAATAGTGCGGAACTCTTGCATTATGTGTTCTTGTGGGGTGTCCTTTTTCTTTAAGTCGGTTAATGTCCAATCACATAGCTGTGTAAAATCGCACCATGGGGCCAGTCTTTGCGGCCTTTCAGCAACCTGCAGCACCTCATGAGGAACGTTATAACTCTGGCAGTATTCCTCATATCGTAAGACAAGTGGCCGTATCATGTTCGGTTTATTTGTGTAGTGTAACCGAGAGTTGCATTGTGTTACGATTTTGTAGCATATATGTTGTGGTGTTGACCGAATCCTCAGTACATAGGAAAGGGTTAGTAGTGCTCTGCGGTGCTGTAGGGAAGGCTCATTGCAGTCAAGGTATAAACTTAGGACAGGCGATGTTCTGTAGGCACCGCTCACCAATCGTAGGCCAAGATTATGAATTGGATCAAGTCATTTAATGTAGGATTGCCTGGCTGCACCATAAACTACACTACCGTAGTCGAGAATGCTACGCACAAGGGACCATTAGATACGTAGTAGGCATATTCGCTCAGATCCCCAGTGCTTGTGCGATAACACTTTGAGAATATTTAATGCTTTATTTGCCTTAATTTTTGTTGTGTTGATGTGGACTAGGAAGTTCAGTTTTGTGTCCAATGTTATGCCTAAAAATTTGTAGTCTCGTTTGACCGGCAGTGTTGCACCATCCAGTGTCAGAACTGGATCGCAATGTAAGCCACGCTTCTGGGAAAACAGCAGTGTAACGGTTTCATGGGTTGAAAAGCGGGAACCATTTTTGTCAGCCCATTGTGTGAGATTATTTATTATTTGTAGCTGTCTTTCACAGGTGGATAGGTTTGAGCCGCGGCAAGCCACTTGCAAATCATCGACATATATTGAATGCATGACAGACGATGGAATGATTTTGTTAACGGAGTTCATTTTGACTATGAAGAGAGTCGTGCTGAGAATGCAACCTTGTAGGACGCCATTTTCTTGTGTAAATGTGCGTGAAAGTGTTGTGCCAAGACGTACTTGAAATGTTCTATTTGACATGAAATCGTATAGGCAGTTTACCATTCTCCCACGAACGCCCAAATCAGCCAGGTCTCTCAAAATTCCATATCGCCATGTGGTATCATACGCTTTTTCTAAGTCAAAGAAAACCGCGACAGTGCTGTTTGTGTAGAAACGCCTCACGTATTTCATGCTCTAGTCGGACAAGATGGTCAGTGGTGGAGCAGCCCTTTTTGAATCCGCACTGGTGCATGTCTATTAGGTTTCTTGATCCAAGAATGAATGTGAGTCTCATGTTTATAATGCTTTCATATGATTTGGCTAGACAACTTGTTAATGCAATGGGTCTGTAGCTGCTTGGAGATGTTGCAGGTTTGCCGGATTTTAGAAAAGGCACTACTACTGCGTTTTTCCAATCTATGGGCATTATCCTAGATTGCCATGTCTTGTTGAAAAATTTAAGGAGTGCCTCTACCGATGTTTGAGATAGGTGTGCCAGCATTGTGTAGTGGAACCAGTCAAGACCTGGTGCTGTTTTTTTACTGGCCGATAGAACCCCGTTTAATTCCTGCATTGTAAGAGTGTCATTATATCGTTCCATTGAAGCGCCGGTAATGGGCAATCTCTGTTTCTCAGCTGACTCTTTGTATTTTAAAAATGTGTTTGTGTAATTCGTTGAGATGTAAAAGTGTTTGCCTAATAAGTTGGCCTGGTCTTCTAGTGTTGTTTGTGTGCCTGGACTTGTAAGTAGTGGTATTGTGTATGATAAGTACCCTCCTTTAAATTTTCTAACCCGGTCCCAAACTTGTTTAGATGTGACTGAACTATTAATTGAAGATACATATTTTTGCCATGACGATTTCTCTGCCTGACGCCGAACAAATCTTGCTTTGGCTTTGGCCTGTTTAAAGGCTAGGAGGTTGTTATTGGTTGGATACCTTTGTAAGATTCCCCAGGCCTTATTTTGTTGTTTTTTAGCTTTGGTACACTCGTCTGTCCACCAGGGATTTAGTTTTTTGCGCAAAATACCGGATGACTGAGGTATCGCTGTTTCTGCGGCTGAGACTATAACCTCAACTAATTTTTTATTGAGTTCGTGAACGCTCAGTTCTAGTGAGAAGACCATTTCCAGTTTAGCATGCTCCATAAGAACTGGCCAGTCAGCAAGCTGCAGTTTTCACCAGCGTGGCTTAATGCCTAGGGTTTCTGGTGATGGTAAGAGTTTTATGATTGCGGGCAAGTGATCACTACCATATGGCGTGTCGAGGGCTTCCCATTTAAGATCGCTAAAAAGAGATGGTGAACAAAAAGCTAAATCAAAACAACTAAAAGTGCACGAAGTTGGTGAAAAATATGTTGATGCACCCGAGTTTAAAAGGCAGATATCATGTGACAAGATAAAATTTTCAATGAGCTGGCCTCTTGAGTCAGTTTTACCACTGCCCCAAAGAGTACAATGAGTGTTAAAATCTCCAACTAAAACAAAAGGCTCCGGCAACTGGTCTGTTAAATTTTCTAAATCTTTACTAGTAAAATAGGTATGGGGTGAAAGATATAGTGAACAAATGGTGATGGTTTTATGACACAGAACGGTGACCGCTACATCCTCGAGAGATGTATTTATTTGGACATTTCAGATAGGAGTGCCGCCCTGCACAACTATGGCGACTCCTCCTGACAGACGGCTGGAGTGTTCGCGGTCCTTACGTACGACAGTAAAACATTTCAAAAATTGTGTATTTTTGGGGCCTAAGTTCGTTTCTTTAAGGCAGAATGCAACTGGCAATAGCTTATTTATGATGTCTTTGATGTCACCAAGATTATGAATCAGGCCTCTACAGTTCCAATGGATGATGAAAGCCATTGTAAGACAAATAAAATTGTTTACTTATGTGCGTGTGAGCTAAAATGTGATAGGTGACATGTAATAAAAAGATCACTAATCAAGGGCAGTAGCCATTCAGTTACCTGTCCCTTTTTCAGCGCAGTTACAAGAAGTCTGTCCTTCTTGCTGCGCTCCAGGGAGCGCGGATCTTTTGGCGTCAATGACGCCGGGGTTTGTGGGTCGACATCCATCACCTTCTCCGGGGCATTGGACGATCGAGAGCCAGGCGCCGAAACGCGTGTCTCGGGCCGTGGAGTTCGGTTCAACTTTGGGCCCTGCGACACTGTGGTCTGCCGGCCCGTATTCGATGCTGATGGAGCAGCACTGGCTGCTACCACCAAGGGGGCGGATGGAGTTTCTGCAGGAGTACCGCACACGGACCCTGTAGACTCCTGAAACCGGTGTGACGCTGCCCCCTGCCGCGCCGCACTGGCATAGCTAAGTTGAGGTAAGTTCTAAACTAAGTTGAGGTTTCCTCGCTTCATAGAATGAAACTTTTTCTTTTACGGTGATTGCAATTATTTCTTTTTTCTTTTTTCCAGCAAGGACAGCTCCGTGAGTAGGCTGGATGGTCTCCCTTACAATTGGCACAATGTGCAGGAGCATTGCAGTTGTCAGAGGGACGGTCGTTGGCACTACACTTCGCGCATGTTTCTTTTCCTCTGCATGATTGTGATGCCTGTCCGAACCTCTGGCACTTGAAGCACCGCCTCAGGTTCGGTATGTATGGTCAGACGTTGATTCTTAAGTATCCTGCTTCAAGTGATGTGGGCACAGTACTCGTTCCAAATGTTAGTATCATGTGTTTTGTGGGGATTTGTTGGTCGTTTCGTCAGAGTGTAATCCTTTGTACTGTAAGGAAGAAGTACGCCGTGCAGAGCTGCGCAGCCGGATTGCCAGCGCTACTGAAGTGGGGCTCGGGCTCGACGCTGTTCCTGGTGCGCCTGGCTAAGCCTACACAGTTGTGTCTTTCGTGGCGTCCTTCGTGTCATCCACAGCCGTGCCAGACTTCTTTGTCATAGTACCTTAATTACGTTTTGATCTTGGAACCCTTCAAGGAGCTCTTCGTCACTAAGGTTTAGGAAATCTTCTGATATTACTCCCCTGCTTGTATTGAGTGAGCGATGTGGAGAGAGTGTGACTTCAATGTCACCGACAGTGGTGAGTTGGGCGAGCTTTTCAACTTGGTCTTTTTTTTTTCAGTTTGAGGAGGAGGTCTCCGCTAGCCATCTTTGTGGCTTTGTAGTCAGGTCCAATCGTGTTTACGAGGCATTTCGATACAAGGAAGAGTAAGAGTTTTCTTACGCTTGTGTTGCCTTCACTATGAAGGACATGGTACTTTGGGAAGGTGTCTAGGTCGGTTTGGAGGGTAAATTGGAAGATTGCATCGGTGCGACCTCTTTTCAGAGGCTGATCTGAAAGTCGGGGGAACGCTTCTGCCATAACATGGTTTCAAAATTCAGCGGCGGTGCTAGCTACCCACCACCGAGCCCAACAAGGGGACGCTACAGGTTACGCGAAACCTGCAGACGCCAGCTATGCATCGCCACTATAACCTAATGTACATACCCAAGACTGGATACATTACACACGGTTAACCCTTGCCGCCCGGAAATTCGGAAGTGAGAAGAAGTGAGTAGAAGACAGGACAGATGTAAAAGTGAGAGAAAAAGACAAAAGATTGAAGAGGGGGACAGGAAAAGGCCACTGCCGATTTCCTCCAGGAGGGTCAGTCTGGAGGTGCCGTCTATGTGAAGCAGAGGCCGAAGAGGTGTGTTGCCTCCGCCGGGGGGCCTTAAAGGTCCAAACAGCCAGCATTGGCTCAACCTCCAGGATCCCCCTTTCCGCAGACACGGCTAAGCCACGCACGGCTACGCGTGGGAGGGTCCAAACCCTATGTGCTCGGGTCCGTGGTGTCGCAACCCACCAAACGCCTGCTTGCGCGGACGCCCCTGCGGGGGGGGGGGGGGGGGGCAGTGGTAACATGGCTGAGGACCATTCCACCCATTCCACCAACCTATCAAAGCCAAAATATAGTGTTTTCTGCAACGTTACTAGATCTTTCTTTCAGTTCTCAAACTCCGCAGCTGCGCGTGACGCCTTTCCATTGAGCGCCGCGTGGGGGCGCGCGCGACACTGTTTGCCCGGCTCGGTGAGAGGTGAGCCCACGGAGGAGCCGGACTGCACGGCCAACGTTGCTAAAGACGACCGCAGCGTTTTGGTTATGTTGTTATCATGCGCGTTTGCTTTGATTTCCCGTGCATAGTCTTAGGATGTCAATGACTGCTGTGCCTGTGTAGTGAGAAGTAATGCCACGTTGCTTTGTGACCGGCTGCAAAAGCGGCTACGACTCTGCCAGGGGTGCAGCTGAGAAGAGGCACTTTTTCAAACCGCCTAACGACGCCTCGCGGCTTCAAGAATGGCAACACGCGATCCCAAGAAGCGACAGGGAGCTCACGAGCTCTTGTGTTGTGTGCGACCTTCACTTTCAGGAAGAAGACATTGTGAAAAACTTCGTGCACAAGATCGGCGGTGACGTCATCGTCATACCACGAGACAAATGGAGCCTCAAGGATGACGCCCTACCTCGCTTGTTTCCCAACTGTCCAAAATATCTGTCAAAGCATGTGCGGAAACGCAAAGCACCTGCCGCGAGGCCACCTCTCCAACCGAAGCGTCGGAATGTTCAGGACGACGCCGAACAAGAAAACATAGCGCCGAACACCTTCGATTATGGGAAGAGAGGCTGCTCTGTGGCAGGCAGCGTCGCACTCGATAGCACCCAGTCCCTGTTCGAGGAGCTATCAACAATGGCGCAAGAGGGACGGTGGGTGCAAGGCTGGTCGACTGAACTCCTTGGTTCTACTGTCGTTCTGTACAAACTCGAAGTAGAAAACGCAGTCCCCCAAGTCGGTAAGGCAGTGACGTTCTCAAGCGATTTTTGTTTGTCAGTCAGTGCAAATAGGCGGCTTGTACCATCAACGCCATCAACTGTCTACACAGAAAGCTCGCATACGGAGGTCAAGTCATTCAGTGACCTGACATGCCTGCTCAGCCACGTGGAAAAGCTAAAGTCATTAAAGAGAAACTCCACCTAGCGGATTTCCGCTGAACTATTACATCAAAAGCTAAAGTCCTGTCAGGGCTTTCCTGCCAAGCTTTACCCACAAATATCGTCCTCGTCGGTAGCCAGTAAAGATGGTGAGACATGGAGACGCAAAACATGCACTATGTTGAGCTTGCATGCCACCTGTCCAGAATGCAAAACGCTAGGTAGACTGTTTTTGATGCGCACAAAGAACTGCCAAGGGCGCAAACCAAGACCCAAGAGCAAATGCATGAAAACATTGCGTCGGAAAGTTATCCGAGCGATGCTAAAGAGAGAAAAGCTGAACAGAGATGGCTGCTATGAAAAAACAACTTTGTAACGTGACTGAAGCTAACATTGAAAGTATGCTTTATGTTCTCCCTGAAAAGCAGCAACTCGCATTTAAAACGGCCATAATGGCAGCAAAAGCAAAGATGAAAAATGGAAGGTGTTATGATGACGAATGGCTGATGACATGCCTCTTGCTGCAAATTTCTAGCCCAAAAGCTTATACCCTGATTTCAGACATGCAGCTGTTGCCGCTTCCTACTAAAGCCCACTTGCGTCAAATCATCAGTGGTATCCCATGCAAATACGGGTACAATGAAGTTGCGTTAAGTACCATTAAGGAGCACTTTCAGGGCAAGAGCCACATCAGAAGGTGTGGCGTTCTACTTGTCGATGAGGTAAAGCTCAAGCAGTCTGTTGCCTTCAATGAGGTGTCCTGCAAAATGGACGGGTTCGTCGACTATGGTGACGTAGCATCCCCAGCCACAGATCAACTCGCTGATCACGGACTAGTTCTCATGTTTGTGCCACTATTTGAGGACTGGGTGCAGCCGATAGCAAGCTTCGCGACAAAAGGAGCAGCCCCTGGGAAGGTTCTTTCTAAACTCGTGCTGAGTGCTGTGCTTGAACTGCACAAAAGCAATGCCTCAGTGCTTGCTATCATAAGTGCCGGAGCTGGGAACAACCGCTCAATGTGGACCCAGCTTGGTATATGGGGGAAGCTGGACTCTGCATTCCATCACATCGAGCACCCTTGGGAGCCTTCTCAGAGGATCTATTTCATTTGTGATGTCCCACACATCATAAAATGCATCAGAAATCATCTGAAGAAGCATACTTATGGACTGGTAAGAAAAAAAACAAAACTGCAAATGTTTTTAATTAGATTTTAATCGTTAACTTTCTTATTTACAGGCAGGTGATCATCAGATCAACTTTGGCCACTACGTCACGCTGTTTGACACAGAAAAAGACAAACACCTACGAGTCGTGCCAAAACTGACGCGAGCCCATGTTGCGCCTGACAACCTTCAGAAGATGAGTGTCAGGCTTGCCACCCAGGTATTTTGACTACTATAGTCTATGCGTGTTACTCGTTGCATGCTGTTGGTGTTCATTAATCTGATCACAAATGCGCTTTCTTAACAGCTGTTCAGCCGTAGCACAGCAGTTGGCATCAAGCTGTACAGAGAAGCCAAAGTGCCTGGCATGGAAAACTCTGAAGGCACTGAAACATTCACCAGGATGGTCAATGACCTTTTTGATGCTTTGAACATCAAGCTACCATCGAGAGGAGTGAGGCGCCACTCGAAAGAAATACAGGTGATTACTGGACCCCTTATTCACCTGATTGGGCCTTGCATGTTCTTGGGCGCTCACATTGTTGAGCATGTCAACATCACGAAACTAATATTTTCAGATCCTAAAAGCCTTCTTGGAGATGCTCAACACGACAGAACGAAATTCAGTCGAAAAGAACCTGAAGCTTTTTGCGTCACAGCAAACAACACAGTCTTTACGAGTGACTTTGCTGTCTACCATAGGCATCATTGAATACTTGCTGAGTCAAGGTGCCCACTATGTCCTTACAGCAAAGTTAAATCAGGACCCCTTGGAGGTAAGCGTGCCATTCTTGTTTTTACTTGGTGCATTTTGTTAGCAGATGTCAGTGCAACTCAAAGCCATATATTTCTGTTTCAGCGACACTTTGGGCTGGCACGCTCATTTGGAGGTGACGAATCTCACCCGACTGTTGTCAACTTCAGTCAAATATTCCGCCTCCTCAGCCTCTACACACCGATAAAGACAGCTCTGCGTGGTAGTGTGCAAGGCACACCATGTTCTGTGCTCATTAGTGTTACTGATACACTCAAGAGAACAAAGGATGCCCACCAAGAAGAGAAAGTCCGCCTGCACGACATAGTGGAAGCCAAAATGATGGAAATCACCACTGCTTCTGCTGATGCATCTGAGCAAGGGCCAAGCGACCATGCGTATTACAGGGGTGATGTGGAGGACACTGTTGTATACTACCTGTGTGGCTACGTCATACACAAGTTCACCAAGCATGCAACATGCCATCTCTGCATAGAGGACATCAGCTCTACCACGTCAGTGCTTGCTTCTGACAGCTATTTAACTGACTACAGGAGCTTCAAGCAAGGCAGCTTAAAGCATCCAACACAGAAGATGTTGACATTCATGAAAATAGCAAACAAGATAATTTCAGCTTGTCTGGACAAGGAGGGTCTCTGTGGGGACATATTTTGGAAAGTGTTGGAAGAGTTGGAGGAGCACCACCTTTCTCGACTTGGCTGTGACCAGCACAATGCTGCATTCACGTGCCAAGTGTTGAACTTTTTCGTCATCACCCGCATGCATTTCTACTCACGGGATGTGAACCGCCGTCTGGGAAGCAGCGAAAAAGTGGCAATAGCGAACAAAAAGGCGCGCCTACTGTGATAAATCACGCAACAACCAGATAAGATTCTTTGTGTTCTTTGAATGTGTGAAGTACTCATGCTTGTGCGTGAAATAAATGTTTGTCAGGCCGTACATACTTTTTTTCGCTGCGGCCGCTGTAAAGCTAGGTGCTAGGCTGCAGTAAAGGTAAGTGCGAGCGCTTTGAGTCCTCGTCTTCCTTCTCTTGTACTCGCCGGTCGTTCGCGTTATCAAGACGCTAATTGTTACACCAACAAGCACAAGCAACCACGCTTGCGAGTGGCGGAGTGTGTAAACGTTGTGCGGAAATATTCTAGCCATTTCGAACCGAGCCTGCAGCCGGGCGTTCTCGGTACGCGCTAATCGGAAGATCGCGAGTAATACGGGTCGCCCACTCAACTTTTCTCAGTTTTCTGGATAATAGCAACCAATTTGTCTCTAATACAAGAAAAATGTTAGCCGAAAAAGCATGCAGAACCTATGGACAACATCCGTTACCGCGCTGAACTGCAGAGGGAGGCTGCGTGTTTAGCTGCGAGCCGACCTGCCAATCGAGCTGACCGTGGCGGCAGCGCCCCCTGGAGACAGTAAACGGAGAGGGGTCATGTTTCCGGGGCGGTTCAGGCGGAGTTTGACAACTGGGAAAGGATCTAGTAACGTTGGTTTTCTGCTCACCTTGCTGACCAAATTAGCACGCATTAATGCAAGAAAAGTTTGGACTACTTGAATAGCGTGCTGTAAGGTGTTCAAAATTTCGGTCGCAGAATAATTTCGGCTGCGATGAATAATCGAGCTTGTCTGAATTATTGGTGTCCAAATTATCAGTCAGTGACAGTGATGCCTGCGTGTACTAGATATTTGTAGATCAGTTAGAATAGTGAAGAAATTTGCATGTATTATATAAAATAAAGTTTCATTAACTCTTAGCTGGCGCCCATAAATTTCAGTAGGCCAGAATTTTCATATTTATATTGTAGAATTGGCCCTCGCCGAATAATATGAAAGCTGTTCACTTTGTGCTTGATCCTAAGGGTGAGCCCAATGGCTTCATAGTCTATATACTGGTGGCGCAACGGGACACTTAATGTGCTGACGACACGTTACCTCCTGCCAAAAACGCTTGTTTTCAGCCTGCCCTAGGAATATCTTTCAGCAAAAATGGCAGTTCACAATGAATGATCACCATATTTATCACATTCTAACACACACCTTTCTTTTTCTAGGAAATTGGTCTAAGAAGTGCCTGAACGGTGCAATCAGATAAAAAACTAACCAGTGTGATAGCCATTGTCACCAGAAGATGGTGACAGTAAAAGTATTCACATAGTATGGTGACGACAACATGCTGTTTTCAGTTTGACTCCGAAAGTTCATTTAAAAACTAAATTATTTTACATGCTAATGCTAGCGGCAACAAAACTGTGTAGCATGTTTTCTTCATTGTGGGGTGAACTAACAAAGTGGTTAGTCCAGGCATGAGCCACCATCCCATTTGCGATTGCTGCAGAGTCATTCGATAAATGTGGAATATCAAACGTGCAACGGCACGTGTGGAAGACAACATGCTGTTGTTCGTAGAATGCGATAAAGCACTGCCTGAAATAGAGAACAATGAACATTAGGCATGAATTAATTTCTATACTGTGAAGGTAAACTATGCTGGTTTCATCCTTTTCTGATTGCCGGAATCAGAGGCGTGCCATATTTTAACTTTTTCTGGTTACAAATTTGGTGTGCGCTAGGCCTGGATTTACACTGTTTTCTGCTTTGAACCCATAAATTTGTGGTGCACGTTGGAGTAGCGTGTGTGTTAGAATTGGGTAAATACAATTATACCGAACTCGAGTATATGAAGTGATCCTTTACGTTGAACAATTATTAACCCTTTGAAGGTTTTTGCCGTATCTGTACGGCGGCAGTTTTCTGTCTCGCAAGGTCTTTGCCGTACGAGTACGGTTTCGATCCTCTGTTTGAAATTTCGCATCATAATGACGATGCATGCTCACCGGGAGGTGCTGCCACCTTTTAGGACTTACAAGAAGCGTTTGACATTTGTGCTACCTTCTTGCGGAGATAAACAGAACTGATTTCTAGTTTCAGCGCGTGCGTCGCGCAGACTGTGGCAACACCCCTTTCGCGGTTTCGGTTTCGCCGCGTGATCGCAACGAAGGCGCGCGAAACGTGATTTTTCTCTTTGTCGGCACTCCCTTGAAGGGGCGGCGGAAGTTGATTTCTATCTTGATTGGCGCTGTCTTAGCTTGTTTATCAGCGTCGATCACGAGGTATTCTCGCTCTCTGCGGCAACACGCTTACGGGGTTTCGGTTGCGCCGCGTGATCGCAACGGAGGCGCGCCAAACGTGAGTTTTCTCTCTGTCGGCACTCTCTTGCAGGGGCGGCGGAGGTTGATTTCTATCTTGATTGGCACTGTCTTAGCTTGTTTATCAGCGCCGGTCACGAGGTATTCTCGCTCTCTGCAGCAACGCGCTTATGCGGTTTCGGTTCCGCCGAATGATCGCAACGGAGGCGTGCGAAACGTGAGTTTTCTCTTTGTAGGCACTCTCTTGCAGATGCGGCGGAAGCTGAGTTCTACCTTGATTGGCGCTACCTTGATTGGCGCGATAAGGCGCTGTGCGTAGAACCGTGTTTTAAGGAATCCCACACTCTGAAATATTATTGAACATTTGGAGTTCTGAGTGATGCCAACATCAAAATACTGTTTCTAATTTTTTCTCACTATTTATTCCCGACTTTATAGATTTTCTACATTCAATATCCGCAATAAAGTAATTTGACCATCTGGGAACGTTTTTTTCAAAATAATTCGACCTTCAAAGGGTTAAACACTATAATGCCTTACCGTCCAATGCATAAAACCTCTACATCTACACCAAAGAAAAATATCCGGAACACCTCAAGTTGGCTTTCCCATAACATGCCATTGGAAGGTGGCTTTCCGGCATGCACAGTGGAAAAAGCGAGTGGTGTGGCTAGGAGGGTGGCACATGGATTGACTAGAATCTACCGCTTGCCATCACATGCTTCGCTGCTTTATCCTCCGATTCCTCCTCTGTAGTTTGCAATAAGGTTGCCACGCGACGCTTGCTCCAGACGGCATCAAACACTGACTCACACGTTTGACTGTGTGTAGTGTCGCCGTATCGCTTTGCCATGCTTGTTCACTCCCTGCCTTTGTTTTAACACAATGGCTGCGAAGGTGGTGATAATCAACGGAGTCAGAGGCGGAAAAAGCAAGTCCAGTGTTCATCACTGGACTTGCTTCAGTTCAGCATACACCATCCTAAGCAGCATGCTGAACACAACATTGAAGAACAAGGCAGACATTATGGATAAGGCAGACAAGAGGCCTGCTGCTCCCCGCCCCCGATTAGAATGCACAGCTGCAAATGAAGATGTTGAGGTAGCCGATTACAAGTGGCTCCTCGATATTGGTTCATGATTAGTGGAGCCAGCTGTCAGTTTTCCAGGTGCCGGTTGTGATGGGACGGCAGCAACTGACTTCTTGCCGACATTGAGACTACTGGAGAGCTTGATGATGAAGACATTGCTGATCTTGCCAGGGACTGCGCCGGCGATAGTAAGTGTGAGGTCTCGACGTGTCTGATGCGCTTCATGGACTGAGCACTGTTCGCCGCTACTGCATTTCAATAGAAGGCTTTGCGTTGAAAAGTGTATGCTAAGCAATGCTTTGAAAATGAAAAAACAAGAACAAAAGAAAATCGAAGACTATCTTTCACTCTTATAAGCCCATGGTGCATTCATTTCCAACTAAAGAAGCTTCTTTACGAGTACAGATTTTTGGGCTAGTTGGCTCGTTGCAGTAACCGAGGTCATAGCCAGGCCCGTAGCAAGAATTTTTCCAGGGTGGGGTGGGGGCCCACTTGCTGAAAGCCTTGACTATTTGAAGAAAGCACCTATTTTTCAGTAGTAATTTTCGGTAAAGACCGCTGTATGTAAATTATGTGACTTTTTAAATACTATTTTATTAATAGTTGTATATACAGTGGAATCTCGATGATACGATCACGGCTAATACGAATTTCCGGATGATACGAATTTTTCTGTGGTCCCGGCCGAGCCCCATTACTTTGCAACGTGCTAGAGAACGGTTGTTATGAATCGATTTTCGACCTGCATTGGTTGACACGAATAAACGCCACCCCACCGACGGCCGCGCAAGAGAACAGCGCGCAGTCACGTGCTTTCTCCCGTTCTCTTTTGGTGCGGAGGTGCGGACGCGGCGCCGAACAGCGCGAAGGCCTCGAATGAGCGCGAAGAGTTTAAAGCGGTGGCGCTTTTGTTGCTTTTGTGTTTTTTCCCACGTGGGGAAGCGCGGCTGCCGCAGCGAGTGAAGGTTCGTGCGGTCTATCGCTTCAACGGAAACTGAGCGGCGTAAGCACAGCACATACAAAGGTCAAAGCCGTGTGGAGACCACTTTCAAGATACGGTGCACACGACAACACCGACAGCCGGCACAGGCGCAAAGTACAAGAACGCATTTGTTGGCAAAGTAGAAGCCGCCCCCCTCCCTCCCTCCCTGCTGCGCTGCCTTCCCGCTTTGCTCTTTTCGCGTGGGACATTGCATTGCCGGCGAGTTCCCCTTGCGCCCGGTTGCAAGAGACGCATTTGGTGCCGCAGCACAGTCGTCGCCCCCCCTCCCTCCCTCCCATACTCCCACGCCCTTTTGCGCGACGGAAGCCCCGTTTGCTCTCCGCTGTGCGTTAGCTCTCCGTGAAGGCTCGCGTCCCCCGCACACTTTCACTCGCACATACGGCATGCGGCGACGATTTTATCACTCTTGGACTCATGCTCCACGTCTCATGCTCCTCCTCCGCATCGTCCTCGTTGATCTCGTCTCCCATCGGTGGGTCCAGCTGCCGCCCTTGTCGGCGAGATTTTCCCGCGGTAACCGCATTATAACCGGGATTTCGTTTCATGCGGCTGCACTGTAAGTGGTATGCGTATACATGGAGTTCTATGGGAGGGTAAACGGGAGTCGGAAAAGGCCACGTTGTCACCAGTTCTGCACTATAAACGGTTATGTTATAAGTGGTCTATACTGTAAATGCTTTTTACATACGTGTGCCTGAGTGAGTTCACCTCTGACTCTTTAATTTAGCTAGCTTTAATTGTGTTTCGATGATAGGAATTTCAGCTAATACAAATATTTTTCGTGACCCCATGAGATTCGTATCATCGAGATTCCAGTGTATATCATTTTGAGATGAATCTTCCTAATCGTATAATATTTTTATACGGACAATTCGTCTCAATAGATTTCAGTAATAAACATAAAGCAGTGTTACTCCCTAATGATGATGTTGATGATTGTTGGAGTTTTTTGGCGCAAAGGCCAGATGTGGCCAAACAGCGCCAAGGCGATGATAATGACTTGTCAGTGGTATATGAATGGTGAATTATAAGGTGTTGATAAAACAGATGTGGCATGGCTGTAAAGAGGCCTAAAATAGTCGCTGTAAAATGCGTAAAATCTATAGGTACTAAGAATATGGCAATGACTAATGAAGTGTGCTATGGATACGAGGGATGCATTGTGAAAGATCGATGATATACTAAAATATGTCAGAGGCTAACATTTTCAAAAACACTAATGCCTTAACAGAGCCCCTGAGATGTAAGGGCCTGGAGGCATGTGCTATACTGAGCTATTATCACAGAGGCATCCTCTGGAGAGAGGATGCATTACGTATTTCTTGGGCTGATAACATGCAAGACAACATCATTCAAAAAAGCGAGGACTGCTTTGGTAATGAAAAGCGGTTCTTTACCAAGAAACATAGCGGGATGGAGAGGGATAGAACAGCGGTATGCCAGAGGAAAATGTTTCTTCCTCTCTCTCTCGGCTTCCCTACACTCCAGGAGGACGTGAAGAATGGTGAGCCTCTCGCCACATCTACCACAGGTTGGAGGATCATTACCATTCAACAGAAAATTGTGGGTACCATATGTGTGTCCTATTCTGAGGCGACAGAATAGGACATCAGTTCGCCGTGTTTTTGATGCAGAGGGCCAGAAACCTAACTGTGGCTTAATCAAGTGAAGCTTATTATTTGTTTGCGCGTCCCACAAGCGTTGCCAGTGGGTTCGCAGTTTCTTGCGCAAGAAAGGTTTCAAATCTGTTACAGGGACAGCAGCGGTAGGATTAATAGCATGCGATGTTATTGATGTGGCCATTTGGTCGGCAAGAACATTACCCTCGATGTCTCTATGCCCAGGCACCCAGCATATTATGATTTGTTGTTTAGATGCATAAACAGAGCAGATCAGTGAGTAGAGGTTGATAATTACAGGGTGTTTATGTTTTTGCGGCATCACTAACGCTTTAACAACGCTTAAAGAGTCGGTAAATATTACAGCCTTTTGGAGTTTCAATCTATCCATGTGTTTCACCGCCGATAGTACTGCATAGGCCTCTGCCGTAAAGATGCTTGTGTGGGGATAAAGTACATCGGATTCTGAGAAGGACAGACCAACTGCTGCATAGGAAACGCCAGCATGTGACTTTGATGCGTCTGTGTAAAATTCAGGGCAAGAGTATTTCGATTTTAGTTCTAAAAAGTGCATTTGAATGTGTGCATCTGGCGCACGTTTTGTGACTTCAATAAACGATGTGTCACATTCAACCAGCTGCCACTGCCACGGCGGTAGCAGCTTCGCTGGAGGCATTAGGCAATGTTCAAGTAGTGCAGCACCCATTTCTTCACTGAGCTTTCTCACACGTTGCGAGAAGGGCTGCTTCGCTGTTGGTCGGTTATTAAATAGTGTGGCACATGTGGTATCGTTTATGGTAAAATAGGTAGGATGTGTACGGTTTGAATTTATTTTAAGGAAATATGTAAAGCTGGCATAAGTCCTCTGAAGGTGGAGCGACCACACGTTTGCTTACACATAAAGGCTTTGTACGGGGCTTGTCCTGAAGGCCCCAGTCGCGAGGCGGATTCCTAAATGGTGAACAGGATCCAACATTTTTAAAGCACCGGGTGCAGCAGACTGATAGACTATCGCGCCGTAGTCAAGTCGTGAGCCGACAAGGCACCTATACAAGTTTAAAATGCATTTCCTGTCACTGCCCCATGTTGGACGCGACAGCAGCTTCAATAAGTTCATTGTTTTCAGGCACTTAACCTTCAAGTATTTGACGTGCGGAACGAATGTGAGTTTCGAGTCCAATATGATGCCGAGAAACTTGTGCTCTTTGCTTACAGGTAGTGTGGTACCAGACAGCTCAATAGCAGGGTCTGGTACTATTCCTCTCTTATTAGTGAAAAGGACGCATGTGCTTTTCTGTGGGCTCAACCTAAAACCGTTTTCATCAGCCCATTTCGCCACTTTATTTAAGCCATGCTGGACATGTCGTTCGCAGACAGCAAAGTTGCACGATTTAAAACCAATCTGGACATCATCTACATATACAGAGTAGAACATCGTTCGTGGAATAGCCGTGCGTAGAGAATTCATTTTCACAATAAACAGTGTACAGCTAAGCACACCGCCTTGCGGGACACCAGTTTCCTGGGTGAAAGACCTAGACAAGGCCTGGCCCACCCTTACACGAAAGGTACGGTTAGAAAGGTAACTTTGGATAGTACTCAACATGTTGCCGCGGACACCCATAGCGGAAAGGTCTCGGATAATACCGAAGCGCCATGTGGTGTCATACGCTTTCTCTAAATCAAGAAATACGGAGAGAAAAAACTGTTTGTGTATAAAGGCATCCCTTATGATTGCCTCGATGCGGACAAGGTGGTCTGTAGTCGACCTACCTTCTCGGAAGCCAGATTGGTAAGGATCTAGTATTCCGTTGCTTTCTAGGACACAGATTAGGCGCCGGTTAATCATCTTTTCAAAGAGCTTGCACAGACAGCTTGTCAAAGCAATGGGTCTTTAGCTACTAGGTAAGGACGGGTCCTTACCCTGTTTAAGTATGGGGATTACTATCGCTTCTTTCCAAGAAGATGGAATGGAACCAGCAGCCCACATGGCATTAAAAAGAGAAAGGAGTGTCTTTTGTGTTTCAGGGTGTAAGTGCTTGATCATTTCATACATGATACGGTCAGCACCTGGTGCCGAACCGTTGCAACAAGCAAGAGAAGCTTTAAGTTCAGCTAAACCGAACGGGCAGTTGTAATGTTCATTTCGGGCACATTTCCGATCAAGGGGCTGTCGCTCTGCGTGCTCTTTGAACCTAAGGAATGTTTGTGTGTAATGAGATGCACTGGAGACATATTTAAAGTATTCGCCCAGACAATCTGCCTGATCCTCCAGGCAATCTCCTTGGATATTCACTAAGGGTGGCGGGTTCGTCTCACGGCCGTTTAATTTATTAACCCTATTCCATACTTTTGCCTCATCTGTGTAAAGTTTATACCAGAAATGTACCTCTCCAAACTCTCTCTCTTTGCACGTCTACGTGTCCTTCTGCCTTGCGATTTAACCTGTTCAAAATTAATAAGGTTTTCGGCAGTAGGAGAATCGCAAAGCAATCCCCATGCTTTGTTTTGATTTTTGCGCGCTTTATGACATTCTTCGTTCCACCAAGGAATGCGGCGCTTCTTAGTCAGTCCGTTAGTTTGTGTAATACATTTCGTAGCAGCATCAATAATAAAACCTGTTAGATATGTTACGGCGTCGTCTACGTTAAGAGCAACAATGTCATCACGGCTTAGGTGTGTCAGCTCTCGGAACAGTTCCCAGTTGGCCAAGTCTACGCTCCATCGAGGTGATCGTGGCAAGCATCCATCTCGTTTCGTTGAGTTTAACATAATTGGGAAGTGGTCACTTCCATAGGGGTTCTTGAGCACGGACCACTCCAGGTGTGGCATTAGTGTGCTCGACACTATGCTTAAGTCTATGGACGAGTATGTGTTGTGTGTAATGCTGTAGTATGTAGGTTCTTTCTTGTTCAATAAACGTTCACCTGAAGAAAACAGAAAATTTTCTATAAGGCGCCCTCGCGCATCGCAACGACAGTCGCCCCACAGGGGGCTATGAGCATTAAGATCACCTACGACTATGTATGGCAGAGGAAGTTCATCGATGAAGCTCTGAAATTCTGTTCTGGAAAGCTGATAGGAAGGGGGAATGTAGATGGAGCTAATTGTAACTAGTTTACCAAACAACACTGCTCGGACAGCAACTGCCTCAAGGGACGTTCGGAGGCTTAATTGCTGACATGCAACGCCCTTATCGACCATTACGGCCACACCCCCTGACGAGACGAGAGCGTCGTCGTGGTCTTTGCGGAAAGTGACATATTGCCTTAAAAAGTTCGTCTGTGTTAATTTTAGGTGTATTTCTTGTACACACATCACCTTTGGACTGAATTTGCGGAGGAGTTCTTTAACATCGTAAAGATTATGTAGAAGTCCTCTCACGTTCCATTGTAATACTTGGGTATGCATAATGGAAAAGAAGTTAGTGATGTGTGTACAGAAAGATAGAAGTTAGTTCACGAGACCTTTCCAGGCCCCGTGATGCGTGGTTTTCCTTTCTTCCCGGTGCGCTCCAGGGAGCTGCACCGTTCTTTGGGCGTCTGAGACGCCGGTGGTCTGCTTGTGTCCATCACCTCGTCTGAGGCAGTGGATAGTGCCCGCTCAGCGGGGACGTTCACGGGGGTTTCAGGCCGAACTGCACGGGGAGTGGGCCTGGGTCCAGCAGGCCCGCGGGTCTGCTGGCCCTCGTTGGCAGGGGGCTGAACAGCGCTGGCTGCTCCAGCCGGGGGGGCTGATGGCATGACCGCCGTCACACTCCGTGTGACTCGGGCGGCCGCCGAAAGATGTAGCGCTGCCCCCCGGCACACCGCATAAGAGTAGGACAGATTACACTGATTGAAGGCAGAAAAACGCTTGCGTGCTTCTGGGAAGGAGATGTTTAGTTTCACTTTCAGTTCTATTATGTCTTTTTCTTTCTTCCATGTCGGGCATGGTCGTGAGTAGGCGGGGTGGTCTCCGTCACAGTTGGCACAGTGGTTTGTGGAGGTGCATACTTCTGAGGAATGATCTTTGGATGCACATTTTGCACAGGTAGATCGCCCTCGGCAACTTTGCGACCCATGCCCAAAACGCTGACACTTGAAGCATCGGCGCGGATTTGGGATGTACGGTCGTACATGCAGTTTACAGTATCCGGTTTCAATTGACTCAGAGAGGTTGCTTGTACCAAAGGTAATGATAACATGTTTGGTTGGGATTTCCTTATTGTCACGCCTTATCTTGATTCTTTGGACCTTAACCACATTTTGTTCTTGCCATCCTTCCAACAACTCACTCTCCCTAAGTTCAAGCAGGTCGTCATCAGAGATGACGCCGCGCACAGTGTTCATTGACCTGTGTGGGCCCACGGAGACAGGAATGTCCCCAAACGCCACGAGTTTTGACAGCTTGTTGTACTGGAGATTGTCACGGACTTCTAGAAGAAGGTCTCCACTTGCCATCTTAGTTACTTTGTAACCTGAGCCGATTGCTTCTGTAAGAGATTTTGCGACCACAAATGGGGATATCGTACGGACCGTCTTTGTTTCATTTTGGCTGTGTATCACATGGTACTTGGGAAATGTCTCTATTGGTTTCATGCGGAAGTTGAACGTTTCATCGGTGTGCCCCCTTTTCAGGGAGCGATCAGGTAGTGCGGGAAAAGCATTTGCCATGTAAAAATGGAAAATTCGGCGGCGATGGTAGCCTCCCACCACCGAGCCCAACAAGGGGACGCTACAAAGCTAGAATACTTGCAGACGCCAGCCATGCATCGCCGCTATAACCTAATATAAAATACCCAAGGTTGGATAAGTACACCAGGTTAACCCTTGCCGCCCAGAAATTCGGAAGTGAGAAGAAGTGACAAGAAGACAGGACAGTTGGGAAAGTGAGAGAGAAAGACAAAAGATTGAAGAGGGGGACAGGAAAAGGCGACTGCTGATTTCCTCCAGGTGGGTCAGTCTGGAGGTGCCGTCTATGTGAAGCAGAGGCCAAAGAGGTGTGTTGCCTCCGCCGGGGGGCCTTAAAGGTCCAAACACCCGGCATCGGCTCAACCCCCAGGATCCCCCTTTCCCCAGACACGGTTAAGCCGCGCACGGCTACACGCGGGAGGGTCCAACCCTCGTGTGCTCGGGTCCGTGGTGTCGCAACACACCAAACGCCTGCTTACGCAGACGCCCCTGTGGGGCAGTGTTACTCACTAAATGTAACACTCACTGTTAGTAACAGCCTTACTAAAGATTCAGGGGGGGGGGGGGCCCTAGGGACCCCCCCCCCAATATGGGCTTGGTCATGGCACTGAGTTGACATGGACAATGAAAACGACAGGATGTAAATTCAGTTGATAGCGTAAATCCTGTCATCTTTCTTGTTCGTGTCAACTCAGCCCTATGGCCTCAATTAATTTTTTATGAGATGTGTTTTATATCCAAATTCTATATCTGGTTACACAATACAGTCAATGGCCAATTTTTTGGACATGCCCGATAATTCAGATGCCTTCGTGGCACCGTCACGTACCCCACAGAGGCAATGTATAAGAACATCAGAAATTCGGGACAATGAAATCCTTTGCCGTCCAATTTTACAGACTTTTTGCCGTGACCGCAGTTCCGAAACGGCGAATAGCACCGTCACTTTCGTTACCTCGCAGCTTTAAACCAGCCTCACCACAACACAGTGGTGTTACCCAGTGAAGCATACGCGATATACTTATACGATAAGCATACGCGACATACGCGAACAATTGTGCAAGAACGAGAGTGACGCCGTCATGGCATCTAATATTGCACCTGCGCACACACCAGCACATGACCCGCGCCATGCTATGTATGCTGTAAGTGGGATGCCTCTGCCCAGGAGACATGCCTTGAAAACGCGTGACCTTCTTCGCAGCTTCCAAAATCCATGCGAGGCTGTTGCTCGCTCATCTCGAAGGCCGTATCATCGTCATGGTTGGACTGGATCCGGGCACGCGCTGCCGGCGCGCAGTTTGGTTGGGCTTCCATGCTTTGGCACTTCGCGTGTGCCCTCTTTTTTAACGTGACCGAGCTCCAAGTGTTCGTTATAGCAGTACCGCGATTTAAAAAACATTCGTTATATCTGGAAGCAGTTTCCGTAGAGAGAGTACCGAAAATCGTAAATGCACTGAACTGTGGTCGTTATAACCAATAGATCATAATATTTGGGATCGTTATAAGTGGCTTCAACTGTATTCAATTTCACATTCACTTTTTGTTTACTTTATTGGCACTGAAACAGCCAACTTTCTCTAGAATTCAAACAAATTTTTATGCGTGTTTCGCAAATAAATATATTATTCTGAGTGTATTTCTAGCATTTATTTAATGTGCCAATTCAATCAACAATATAAAAAAATTGGCATTTTGCAAAAATTTTTACAAAAGTAACACAGGAAGTAAAGGGTTAAAGATGTGTGAACTAGAAGCAAAAGTCTAGCTGCAACACATAGATGGCATTTCCATAGATTTCGCAAAAGCATTCAATTCGGAGTGTAATAAATTACTACTCTTTAAATTGCACGTGCCTAACGTACTAAAATGGATAGAGTGCTTCTTGTTTGGGCGCATGTAATTCGTAACAGTTAATGACAATAACTCTGCTCCTTGTCCTGTCACATCCGGAGTACCACAGCGGTCAGTTCTAGGACGCTTGCTCTTTCTTGTATACATTATTCACCTGCCTAACTATTTGTTCGTCCATAAATCTGTTAACGGATGATTGCATTATTTATCGTGAAATGTTAACTGTTACTGACCACTTAACACTTCAATCAGACCTAAGTAATATAATTGCATGGTGCGAGACTTGGTTAATGAAACCGAATATTAATAAATGTAAGGCAATGAAAGGTACTCACAGTACTTCTCACGACACACCCTGTACCTATTCTCTTAACGTTCCCCTAACTCAGGTTTCCACTTACAAATACCTTGGTATTTATATTTCTCAGAACTTTCCCTGGCAAACTCATGTTGATCACTTAACTAGTAGTGCTGGTAATACTCTTGGTTATAGCAAACATAATTTTAGTCTAGCTCCCACCAACTTAAAATTCTTGCTTTAAAAAACGTTAGGCTGAAGCTTGAATATTAGGAGTGTGCAAATATAAAACATTTTCTAATGCCAATCGAATACGAATACTTAGCTTCGAATATAGAATAATAATATGCACATGCATATATTAGCAAGTTGGGTTAATTTGTTATGTTAGAGCATCGAAATTAGATTGTCACTGTAAACTAGACTAGTAAGCCATTATACTTAAAACATTGTGTATATGGCTCATGTTAACATGGAAAATTTAGTAATTCCCACTACCGGTCCTCGCCAGCCTGTGCCTTAATTTTATTATACCGCATCAAATGCCCATAAACTTGGAGGCATTAGACCCTTAGCCAGCCGTCACTCATCGCACTTGCTGTCAAGTAAAAAGCTCAGAAATAAGTGCACCCTCGCTATCCGCAAACCGATGCCCCT
The DNA here is from genome assembly GCF_013339745.2 of Dermacentor silvarum. Lineage (NCBI taxonomy): Eukaryota > Metazoa > Arthropoda > Arachnida > Ixodida > Ixodidae > Dermacentor > Dermacentor silvarum. The sequence continues at coordinate 127,344,114 of NC_051158.1, read as the reverse complement.
TGCTACTGAGATTCTGCCTTTCCCGCAAAGTTTATACATTTAGTGGCTAAGCTTGCTTTACAGTTGAAATTTCGCTAGCAGCATGAAATCGTCACAAAATTCAGCACAAAATCGCCCCAATATTATTAGATTCGATAGAAACAAATGCTAAGAACCGTGCTTGCTCCCGCACAGCCAGCAATATATTCGATTTGATTGGAATATTCGTATCCAACCGGATATTCGACCATTTTCGAATATATATTTTTCGAATTGAATATGAATATTAAAATTATAATATTCGATAATAGTACTCAAACTTTTACGAACATTTGCACACCCCTATTGAATATGCATCTTCCATTTGGGATCCTCCCGTCAGTTCACTTAAACTCAGCATAGAAGCCACTCAGAACCATGCAGCTCATTTTATTTTACCTAACTACTCGCATACAGCAAGTGTCAGTTTAATGAAATTCAATTTTAATTTGCCTAAGCTGTCACTTGATTGTAAAATTTCGCGTCTGTCTATTTCATAAAATCTATCATTACAATCCTACCTTTAAGCAACCCCCTCTTGTTACCACCATTGTACATTTCTTCCAGAAATGATCATCAGTTCAAGGTTGACGTGCCATGTTACCGCACTAACCTTCATTTCAGTTCCTTCATATCCACAACAAGTGGCAACTGCAGCCACCTACCCGCTTCCATTGTTTCAATCATAAATGCCTACGAATTCAAGAAAACCCCTGTTAACAACTTGTTGTAACCCCGCTACGTTGCTAAAATGTGTATTGTTTTTTGTTTTGATACCACCCACTCCTCTCTGTAATGCTTCGGCCCTGAGAGAAAATAAATGAAATGAAACACCAAACATTAGTTGCCTTGTGTCATTGACAACCTCAGGCACTATATTTTATGCTCATGAAACCGTAAGCTCTGCCTGTAATCTTAGACGAACAAGGGTGGCGAATGTCATTTGCAGTACCTCAGGCACGACAACAATATATGTTATGGTTTCACAGCTACTTACCTACAAATGTGGACAAAAAACATGCGTCTTTGGTATAACACGGTACTCGCAATGCACAACTAAAGGAATTAAAATTAAGTGGTAGCCTGAAGAAACCAAGGTGAACCTTCACTAATTCATGAGCAGGTAGCTTCACGCTAAGTTGGCTCATGAAACAGTATGCTCTGTTTATAATCTTAGTCGAACAAGGGTGGTGACTGTCAAGTGCAGCGTCTCAGGGAAATGCACACAGCAGTACGACAATACCTGCTCTCTTATTTTTGCACATGCCACATAAACTGATTAAGCATGATTAAATCATTAATAAAAAATGGGAGAGCTAGAATTGCCCCGTACAAGGCACTACTGGTGATACAGCGCTTGTCGAATAGGTGTCGCAGTAGTGCTACAGTTCACCTGCCAAGGGGGGCCACCCCCCCCCCCCCAGGGCTGCCCTCGATATTAAGCAGTGTGTTTGACGATCCACGTTGTTAATGCTTACCCCTCCGCGCCGCATGTGCGTTTTTGCAGTGAAGTTCAGCACGCCAAACAGAAAAATTGTACACACTAGGGGGGGGCCGACGGCCCATTTTCCCCACATGTGGATTCGCAAGTGCGAAATTGCAAGGGAATTCACACAGTGCAAAATGGGCTAAACCCTGCTTTTGAGCTTGAGGAATATTAGACTCACCAGGGCCACTCTTCTGAGGAAGCAGGTGTTGGTGCAGTCCCAGCAGTTGCTGCCTGGGGCCCGGCGCCGGCAGCACGCTCCCTGCCCCGCCATATCCTCTTCCCGGTCACCGCATCGTACACGGGGGCTTCCACCGGCTGCTCAAGCTGTTTTTCATGCAGAAGAGCCACTTCAGCCACAGGCTCCTAAGCAATAAAAGAAAGAAACAACCTTTAGCAGAGCTGTTTCATAACAAAGCAGGTTTGTCGGTTTGGCATGCTTTCAGTAAAAACATCCCTTTCCTATCAGTCTTATTTCTCCATCAACTCGCTGCCTTAACCCTTTGTGGGTCAAAGACGTAATTATACATCACCGCAAACAAGTCCCAAATGGTCGATGCCATATATTTAAGACGCCGTCTCTATGTTTGAAAAACACACCAATTTTTCAACTCTACTGCCCAGTAAATGCTGCCACCTTGTGTGAATACAATAAAGTTTTTTTCACTCCATAGTCTCTTGGTTTTAGTTCCACGGCACTGTTTACGCCGGCGTGTCGAAGCTCACTCACGCATCCGCCTGTGGTCGTCATTACTTTAGTTACTTTAGCGTGTCATTAATCTTGGTTTTGTCTCACGGGCTGCTTCCATTTCTCACGCTCACAAAAAGTTATATCTAGTTTCTAATCTCTCAAAGATTCACTGTTAGATGCTTGCTCGTTTATTGCTCACAGGAGTGTGATTACATCTGTTCACAGGCGAGAGCTGGTGTATACAAACAATGCCACCGTATAGGAACAATGCTGCCATGCCAGCGTTTCTTCTCTTGAGACTGGCGAAAACTGATTGCCCCTCGTTGGTGATGGGACAAAGGATTACTGCAAGTTTCTAATTCATTTAGTTTTCCTCACGAGTGCCCAACCATCAAGTTTTCTTGCATGCGCTCACATACACGCTTCGATTACGCTATGAATGTGCGTACTGGTTGCTCTACTGCAAGTTAGTCGCATAGCCATTTCTTGAATATGGACTACTGCCCAAGTGCCGAATCGTAATAACTGTACCTACTTTTTTATTCTTAAGGCGAGTGACCAACGCACGCACTGAGTCAAAACGAAACTAGTGTTTGCTGCAACTGCAGACGAAACCGCTGTCGCTGTTGACGCGATCATGGATGGCGACTACGCAGTTATGAAGGCATGCGACCAATGCGCGTACAGAGTTAAAACGAAACTGCTGTGGATGAAACCGCGGCCGTTACAGATGCCACCATGGTTGGCAACTACGCAGTCATGACGGCAGCCGCCAACGTAGTGCTATGCACGGTGGTAAATGCAAGAATAAAGGCTTTAAAGGTACAAATAGGCACAAAGCATTCTGGCATTGCATTTTTCACATACAATTTCCACTGATGACTGCCACTGATTACGTCGTACATTTGCGGCGCTACGGCGCTCACCGAGCTCCGAGAGTTGTCTGAATTAACCGATGTGTGACTAAATATACATCCGAATTAATGAGTTTCATTGCATTCAATAATGCATACATCTGCCGGGACCAAAGGACAAGTTCGAATTATCGAATTTTCCGAATTAATGAGGATCGAATTATTGAGGACTCGAACTTCGTTATAACGAAGTTGAAGGAGAAGCCGAAATTACTTTGTTATATCGAATACAGTCGAGCCGGTAGTTACAATCGAACTTGGTAGTTCCACGAAAAGTGGTTGTTATATCAGTAGTTTGTTATAAGCGGACTCGCCCTTAAAAAGCCTAAAAAATTAACTGCATTGAAGCTGGCATCAGAAGTTACAATTCAGCAGCACTTTGGTCCAAAAACCAGATTTTCAGTGTCATTTTTGCACCCAGTGCGGCTGCAAACTGCCGTTCGAAATGTCCATCTAAAGAACGAAATGCGGCATCATGTAGCTCTTTCAAAACGGCACCCGACTGCGATCAACTGTCATTTTAAAACTGCAGGCGCAGCCGACATTTTTTTTTTTAGTGCTTGTCATACACTACCAGCGGGACATGATTATATTTTGCAAACGAGAGCAAAGCATCCTAGTTGGCCAGAAGCGTAAACTTCGGAAAGTACTGCAGTATGCCGCCATTCTGCGAAGGTATTGGACATTATGGTCTCAACATTACGACTGCGCGTCAGCCACAGAAGTGCCGTAAAATTTTTTACCTATGTTGCTTCGGGCGAAAAAAAAGATGCATGTTCCATAGGTTAAACATCACCGCGAACCGTTACCAGCAATTGGCAACGTGTAAACGGAGCACCGCCGAACCATGATCTCCTTCCTGATAACAGCGTGGTAACCGCCGATCCTTTGCAACATTGTGTGGCGACAGTGCATAGTGCAGTGTCCTCGCCGACTCGGGTCGCGTTGACAGAAAAAGGCATAGATGGTCGTTCCAAATCGCTGAAACAGGCGTAATGCACATGGTGCCGCATGGACAACTGTGCAAGAACGAGAGTGCCGCCGTCGTGACAACCGATATTGCACCGGCTCACGCGCCGGTGCACGCCCCGCACCATGCTGTTTATGCTGTACAAGTGCTGGCTGTATGCGGCACGCCTCGGCCCTGCAGGTGAAGACATGCCTCAAAAACATGTGGCCGCGTCACCTTCCACGCTGCTTCCGAAGGCCGCGCGAGGCGGTCATTTGCTCATCTCGAAGGCCATATCATCACGGTTGGAGTGGAGCAGGACATGCACTGCCATGCGCCAAGTTTGGTCGCGCTTCCGTGCTTTCGCACTTCACGTGTGCTCTCTTTTTACCGCGACCAGGTTCGAAGCGTTCGTTGTAGCAGTACAGTGCAGTCCACATATAACGATACCACATATAACAATACCACATATAACGATATATCGGTTATAACGATGAGTCGAGCTAAGAGTATCAACTTATGCATTAGGGCAATGAGAAAAAAAACATATAACGATATGTTATTCACTGCACATCGGATATAACGATTCAAATTTTGCTTCTGGGCGGTGTTTTTCATGCAGAATAATCGTGAAAATTGCGTTCCTACGTTGCCTTCAACCGAGACGGGGCGAAAAGTTTGCCTATGCGAGTTCGTATCTGCCGCCATTACCGCGCAGCGCATCCCGCCTGCGCTCCGATTGCGAAAACCACAGAGAGCATCGCAAGTTGGTAAAGCGTGCACAAGATGGCGCCAGCTGCTTCGCCCCCGCGTGTCACCGGCGGTCGCGCGAGGAGAGGGCGGAAAAAAGGCGATAAGCGAAGGCAACGCCTCCTCTGGCGAGAGGCGCCTGCGCTCCCTGCCGCGCGCTCTCTCAACGGAAGCAGCGGCAGGTGCGCCCCTTGAGACGAAACTGATTTTGCAAGAGGGAGGAGAAAGCAATAAGCAAGCGGCGCCTGCGCGGCCTACGCTCCCTTTACATTCTCCCTCTCTCAGCGAGCGCGGAAATGCACCGCGGAAGCAGCGGGAGGTGCGCCGACAGAGCGCAAAGCTGAGTCTCTCGAGACGAAGCTGCAAATTTTGCAAGACTCGAAGTACGAGCTCGCGCAGTGGATGATATCGACGATTATGAAAACCAGGAGCACCACGACCATGAAGGCTAGAAGCAGTGTCCATGCCAATCAAGGGAAATGGCGGGCTTTGTGCGCCGGGACGAAACCAACATGGGTGAAACCAACACGGTGGAAGCCGCTGGCATTGCCGAACTCTAGGAAGATGTCGCTACTGACGATCATAAAGGCGGTGCTTCGATGGAGGAGTTTGTAAGTGCTGATAGTGCTGCCTCGTTCTGCGAAGAGAACTCTGACAGGGCGATCGTTGTCGCGACAGACGGCGGCGTTGCGCGACGGCGGCGATGACAGCAGCAGCAGTGACGACAAGATTGACAATGGCCCGTCTTTGACACCGACCCCGAGGTTCAACCAAAGTGCAACGTCGTCGATCGAGTCGCTCATTGAATTCATGCACGCTAAATTATAGCCGCCAGTGTTCGCGCAGCAGATGGACGTGATGTACACAGCGGTTGTGAATCCGAAACTTCCGCGAAAGCAAGTGCAGATTTCTATTTCAGCGTGCCTAACGATTGAGATGCTATTTAGAGCTATAAATAAAAGTTTTATTTTTCACCGCCTACTTTCTACAACGTCGATTTTTTAATCGCAAGTGGCAGTTTCGGTTTCGGGACTGCACAGGTATTTTCGGCATTTTTTTTTTCGGCAGTCCAGATATAGCGATGATCAGTTATAACGATCGGATTTCTCGTTTTTCTCGATATCGTTATAAGTGGACTGCACTGTACAGCGATTTTTTTTTTAATGTTGGTTATATCTGGAAGCAGTTTCCATAGAAAGGGCGGAACATCGTAAGTACACTGAAATGTGATCGTTTAACCGATAGATCGTTATATCTGGGATCGTTATACCGTATTTACACGATTGTAGGTCGACCCATTTTTTCAAATTTGGCAATCCAATGTTGGGGGGGTCGACTTAGAATCGAAACCAAACCGTGTACCGCTAGTAACGGCAAGAGAAACGAGAAATCAGGGGTGCTACGGCGTGGTTACAACGTTGCACCTACGTTTTCATGGTTACGGTAGAAGCGTAGCGTAATAATTTACTGTATTGCATACATTTTGATTGCGCGCACCACGAGCGCACGGCTCTTGGGGGAAGCATCGATCATGGAAGAGCCGCCGTTTAGGGGGTATTGGTAGATGGCGGAAGAGCCGCCGTTAGGGGGGTATTGGTAGTTGGCGGAAGAGCCGTCGTTTGGGGGGTATTAGTAGTTGGCGGAAGAGCTTTTCTTTGAGATACGATTGTTTTCGACGACCGCTCGCATCTGTCACTTCTGCTGTTGTGCTGAATCGTCGCGCCTGTCATGAGTGCCAAGAACTTTCGGTGCTCGTTCTCAGCAGCGTTCAAACGGGCTGCTATCCTCCATGTTGAGGAAACTAACAACTGCGCAGCGGGACGCAAGTCTGGAATCAGTGAACGTGTGGTGCGGCAGTGGCGGCTTCAGCGCGAGAAAATTTGGCCTCTCTGGCTACTGTGTGCGGGTGGGTCCTCTCAGCGTGGGGGGCTGTACCGCGCGATGTCGTGGTGCGGTCGTTCGCGAAGTGTGGACTCACTTTTGATGACGACGTGCTTTGGGACCTCAGCAGCTATGACGGCAACAGTACCAGTGAGGTCAACTCTAGTGACGATGAGTAGTCTTAGCAACCCCATCAATAAATTTCCCTTGTGTGAAATGCACTCGCGTGGTTTTTCTCTCCCCCCCCCCCCCCCCAATATTTTTTTTTTTAGACATGCAATTTTGGAGGGGTCGACCTACATTCGAGTCGACTTACAATCGTGTAAATACGGTAAGTGGATTCGACTGGATTGCGTAAAGTTGTGCCCAATGGTGCTCACAACTTTGAACATGCGAAGATTACGCAGCCTTCCATACCGCTATGTGGCCGCGTATGCGATGAAATTTTCCTAAAACAACAGCAAAAGACTCTCCGGTGACAGACATGACTCTAGACAGAAATGAGTCTAGCTCATTCACATGCGCTAATTCAGGTGCCACATATTGAGTCGGGCACTCAAGTCTGACGCACTTTAGATACTGTAGAATAGCTGTAGAACGCACCTCATCAGCCCAGGGGTGCAGCTCTCTGGGCTGATGAGCTGTGAAACAAAGCTTCCATGAACTTTGCTTCTGTAAAAAGCCGATCATCCAGCCTACCCAAGGCACATTAGAGAGTCGGCCATTGTTTGTCTAGGCGTGAACAGTAGCATAGAAGGTGGATGTGATCAATGGTCTCTTCAAATCTGCACTTAGTGCACATGGTTAAGTCAGTCCTTCCAACAGCTATGAGTTAGTGAGGGCTACTCCAACCCACAGACGACACAGCAGTGTTGCGCCACATCGTGAAAGATATGTTGGCAACTGCAGTTGTAATGTTGGATCAAGGCAGTACAAGTGCTGGTTGGAGTTCTGTGGAGTATTCCAATGACTCAATATTTAGTTACGCATGAGATGGCGAAGCTTTCTCACAGTGTCTTGTACCTTGTAATGGTATAAGGAGTGTTGGTGCTCCAGTGTGGGCGCATCATGCATGTCTAAAACATAGTTTCTCACAACATTACCTAGAGGGAAATCTGGCACAACTGTCTACAGTGAAACTTCATTACTATGAATACCACATTAAGAAATTTTTCAGATTAACGGACATTTCAGAAATTCCATGCTGAATGCTTACAGTTTCAGTGTAAAAGTAGTTCAGTACTACAAGCCTCACAATACCAAACTTTTCAGAATAACGATCGTTATTCAGCTTCCGTATCATGCTGACAACGTCTCAGTCTACGAACTTATATTCCAAAACCCAGGGATTCTTAGATTGCAGTGTATTCTTCATGGCAGCTGGAGCAGTAGGCTAGCAGACAACATGGTGCAGAAAACACGTGCCGCGGCGCATGGGCTTGGAAAATCTGAAATGGCGCAGGAGGAGAAAAACGGGGAGGGACTTCTTTTTCTGTTTCAGAGGTGACGAAGCATCAGGTTTTGCGAGCGCAAGCTCAACCCAGACAAGTGTCGCCTAGCAAAGAAAATGCATCTCTTCCTTCTAGCATTCCTCTTTCTGTGTGTGCCTCTTCTTTCTTTTCCGCTTCTTTCTGCGGCCGTTACACGGTTGGAGAAATGTAACCTCCATGATAGCGTGGATGTCACATGGCCTCCCCTTTCCAGACGTTGTTTACACTCGGTTGCGCTTTGGAATAGTTCAAGTGTCCGTCTCGAGTGAGACAGCTGGGGATGTATTCTGAAACGTTCCACTTCGGCGATAGTTTGCCTAGGTGACAATTTCGCCTTCAGGCGCGTGCTGACTGGCTGGTTGAGCAAAATTGAATGGTGTCTGGCTCAACCAGCCAATCAGCGCCCGTCTGAAGGCGAAATTGTTGCCTAGGCGAACTATCGTCGAAGTGGAACGTTTCAGAATACGTCCCCTGCTGTGTACGTGGCAAGGGATGTTTAAAAAAGAAAAGACCCTGCTTTTCGGAGGCCACATGAAGCTTCCTCCTTGTCGGTGGTATTTTAGGCGTCGTTTCTTTTACACGCAGCACTGTTACACACGATGCATTGGCAGTGCATAGCTGCAACATCTATGAAAAATAGCAACAGCACGGATCGAGAGCCATTACTGACGTTCTCGTGAACGGCCCATACAGTGACAACTTATGCAGTGACAGTTGAATGACAAAGGTGGAATGATTAATTTTGTGGATAACGAACAAATTGCAGCGGTCCACTGAAGCTTGTTGTATTGAGATTTCTCTGGATGCGACTTTCCTAACAGGAGTGCAGCCTTGGGAATGCTGGCATGTGGGTGTTCGAGGCTGCCTCGAACATGGCTTGGCCTAAAATGTGGTCGTGGCGGCAGAGGTAAAGCGCTCAAAATCTTCATAGAATGTTTTCATTCACCCGTATTACATCTTTCAATAAAGTTTACTCACCTCCGATACATAAAGCAAGTGCTGACAAACAAGAACAGATGAGAAACTGTTAAAAAGCAAGCGCAGACCTGTTGTCTATCCTCCAACTTATTTTGGCGGCCTGCAGGTGCTTCTTACATTTCATAAAACTTTACATCTAAGTAAAAGTCTTTGTGATCAAATAAGTTTTTAGGTAATATTAAAGGAAAAAAATGACCAACCCTTCCCGTACCGGAAAATGGGGTAAGCGAAGCTTGTCGTGTGTTTCTTCGGTGTTCCTCGGAACGAATTGCACTGACGAGTACCATGTTCTGCTTGAACCACAACCAATCACACGCACTGCAACTGGAGAAACTCGCGCTGAAACTTGGTTGTCGCACCAGGGCAGTTGGCGCTAGCATTGCCGAGGCGTGCACCACTGTTGTCGGGTTTCTGGAGGGCAAGATAACGCTTACGTTTGGCCTCAATATCGCGCTCCCACAGCTCGGCGTCTGCGGCTCTTTGCTGACGTTTTGCCTGGGCTTCGGAAGCCCTCACGCTAGAATCGGCACGTCGACGACAATACCTTTCCCAAGCAAGTTTGCGGCGCCGTTGCTCAAACGCAGCCTGCTCCTCGCCGGAACATACCATGCGCGGCTTTCCCAACCGGTCGCCTAGAGTCCTAGACTGATCTGAGGCGAGGGAAGCTCGGCGGAGCGCACGCCAACCCCCTTTCCCTCCCCGCAACACACCAAACGACCCTGATTGGCTGCCCACGTCACGTGATCTGGCGCCGGCGCAGCTGTTCCAGCTGATCTACTGTGGGCGCAGCCGAGTTTTTTTGCATGCCCACAACAATGCTACCAAAACTTGTGAGCCAATACAAGCTTCGCTTGAAAACAGTTCTTTATGTACCGTTCTAGTAGAGAATGAACTGTTCTGACAGACGGAATGCCGCCAGCCAGATGAACCTTCAAGTGTGCCGGCTCTGTGACAATGATGCCGATCCGAAGCCACCCACAACATAGCCTTCCAATGCAACAGCAGCGCGGCGCCAGTTTTCCCTCTAGGTCAGGGGTTCTCAAGCATGGTCGCTCCAGGGAACCCTGCTAAGCTCCATGGAGCGCCAAGGAAACCCCCCCCCCCCCCAAATTAACCGTATGTCCTAAATAACCGAATGTCGAAGGTATCAAGACAACAGACAAATGCTTAACTACGTCAACATGCTTTTATGTACGCAATGAATCGGCAAATCCTGTTTATATTTAGCACAACACCAGGGCGGAAGCTGAAATTCTCATCCTCTCATAACCGGTTAGCGCTAGCAGCGGCGAAGGCCTCGCGCGCGTACCGTATTTACACGATTGTAAGTCGACTCGAATGTAGGTCGACCCCCCCAAAATTGCATGTCTCAAAAAAAAAATGGGGGGGGGGGGGGGAGAAAAGCCACGCGAGTGCATTTCACACAAGGGAGATTTTATTGACGGGGTTTCTAAAACTACTCATCGTCACTAGAGTTGACCTCACTGGTACTGCTGCCGTCATAGCTGCTGTGGTCCCACAGCGCGTCGTCATCAAAAGTGAGTCCACACTTCGCGAACGACCGCACCACGACATCGCGCGGTACAGCCCCCCACGCAGAGAGGACCCACCCGCACACAGTAGCCAGAGAGGCCAAATTTTCTCGCGCTGAAGCCGCCACTGCCGCACCACACGTTCACTGACTCCAGACTTGCGTCCCGCTGCGCAGTTGTTAGTTTCCTCAACATGGAGGATAGCAGCCTGTTTGAACGCTGCTGAGAACGAGCGTCGAAAGTTCTTAGCACTCATGACAGGCGCGACGATTCAGCACAGCAGCAGAAGTGACAGATGCGCGCGGCCGTCGAAAACAATCGTATCTCAACGAAAAGCTCTTCCGCCAACTACTAATACCCCCCCAAACGACGGCTCTTCCGCCAACTACCAATACCCCCTAACGGCGGCTCTTCCGCCAGCTACCAATACCCCCCAAACGGCGGCTCTTCCGCCATCTACCAATATCCCTTAAACGGCGGCTCTTCCATGATCGATGCTCCCACAAAAGCCGTGCGCTCGTGGTGCGCGCATTCAAACTGTATGCAATACAGTAAATTATTACGCTATGCTTCTACTGTAACCATAAAAACATAGGCGCAAAGTTGTAACCACGCCGTAGCGCCCCTGATTTCTCGTTTCTCTTGCCGTTACTAGCGGTACACGGTTCGGTCTCGATTCTAAGTCGACCCCCCAACATTGGATTGCCAAATTTTAAAAAATGGGTCGACCTACAATCGTGTAAATACGGTACATCCCGATTATTTTTTCGCCAGTCAGCTGCTCGCCAACAAATTGTCCGTCCATCGCGATGTAGCCGGTGCTCTTAATCTTCAACAGCTCTGCACTGAGTCGAAGCGAAACTATTTCTTGCCGCAACCGCTGCGGACGAAACCGCGGCCGCTATCGACGCGATCATGGACGGCGACCTTGCGGTTCAGAAGGCAGGCGGCCGACGCACGCACCAAGTCAAAACGAAACTACCGTTCGCTGCAAGAGGTGCGGACGAAGCCGCGGTCGCTATCGACGTTACCATGGATGGCGACTACGCAGTTGTGAAGGCACGCAGCCGACGCGCGCACCGAGTAAAAACGAAACTACTGCTTGCCGCAACCGCTGCGGACGAAACTGCAGTGGTTATCGACGTGATCATGGATGGCGACTACGCACTTATGAAGGCATGCTGCATGCCGTCAATGCGGTGTTACGCGCGGCGATAAACGCAAGAATAAAGTCTTTAAGGGAACAATTAGGCACGAAGCGCTCCGGCGTTGCTGTCAATCAAGTGCCGCGCACGATTGCCGCTGAGGACCATGGCGATGCGGACTGCGCCGCTTCGTTTCGGTTGGATGCTAGCGCCGTTCTTTCTCTTATGCGACGCGTATTTGCGACGTTCCGCGCATTTTTTTCTTCATTTTTAAATTCCTCCAACGTATACGTCAGTGCGCACGCAATCGGCACCTACGCTATCTACAAACGGGAGAAATGCGCATGTTGGTAAATTACGGCCTCCGAGATTCAAGTGCGAAAGCTTAGGCGCGCTGCCCGTTTTCGGAGGTTGGATGGCTACAAGCTGTTTGCGGATTTATTGCGCAGTTCGCGCGTTGCCGTTACGCGCTGTGCTGTGCTTTTTGACATACAGCAGTGATGCTACTGCGGACTTCTGATTTGGAGCAATTTTTGGAGCATCAGAAATTTCATTTTGGAGCACTTTGGAGCAGGCAATTTGGCATTTTGGAGCACTATGGAGCAGGCAATTTGGCATTTGGGAGCAGCTTGGAGCAGCTGATTTTTCACATCCTGAAGAAGTATTTCAGAAAAACGAGTGTACATGCGACACACACACACACACACCCAAATTGATATCGTGTCATATATTGCTAGTTTTCCCAGATGTCATTCCGTATATCCATAAACAGAAATGATGGACACATTGGCGGCATCCAGTTATTATAATCACATGTCATGCTGCGCTTCAAACAAGCGACAGTAGAACCCCGCTGTTACGTTCCCGGGCGCTGCGTCTTCCCTGCTGTTAAGCTTCCATAGTACCCAATGCATTGGTAGCACCGCTGTTGCGTCGCAAATGTGGGACCGTTCCCACATCATGTGGCCTCTGGGCTGCTGTGCCTTTGTTCTGCGTTTTTCAAGTTTGTATGGCATTCTTTACTGCTGCTCTACAAAGAGCATGGTGCCTGGGTTTCAAACCAAGTGAGGTGCAGAACTATGTGGGCATAAATATACAGTAGTTCTAGCGTTGTACCTGCAGACTGCCTCATTGATAGCAGTCTCTAGTGCAGTCAGTGAGGCATTGTTTTTTTTTTTTTTTTTTTGTAGAATCGACCATGTTACTGAATGAAGGCTCTCAGCAGCCTTCTGAATCATCTTCCATTGACATGGAGGTTAGGAGAGTCACTGATAGATAGGCAGCAATGCAGCTGCTAGGTGCTTTCCAGCCTGTACTTTTGTATGATGCCTCACTTCTGCAGCCAGGTGTCTGTGCCAGCCCAAGTGGTCTAGTGAGCAGAGCTCATGATGAGGTTCTCTTTATGAAGGGGTGGTAGATAGGTATTGTTACGAGATATCGTGGCATTACGATAATAGAGTCGGCACACGATGTGCTAAGTCGAGGGTACGAGGTGCCGACGCGCGAAATGCCTGGTCGCGGGTCCAAATATTAGACGTTCTGTAATCGCGCAGTCGGAGGGGCCGACGCGCGAAATGCCTAGCCGCGGGTCCGAGGAATAAACGCTCAAGGTGTCGACACTCGATGAGCGATGTGCCGACGCGCGAAATGCCTAGCCGCGGGCTCGAGGAGTCGACGCTCGAGGTGCCGACGCGCGAAGTGCCTAGCCGCGGTTCCGACGAGTCGACACTCGATGAGCGATGTGCCGACGCGCGAAATGCCTAGCCGCGGGCTCGAGGAGTTGACGCTCGCAGGGCCGACGCGCGAAGTGCCTAGCCGCGGGTCCGAGGAGTCGAGACTCGTTGAGCGATGTGCCGACGCGCGAAATGCATAGCCGCGGGCTCGAGGAGTCGACGCTCGAGGTGCTTAGTCGCGCAGTCGGAGGCGCCGATGCACGAAATGCTTAGGCAAGGATCCGAGAAGCCCGCGCGCGATGTGCTTGATCGCCGAGTCGGAGACGCCTACGCGCGAAAGGCTTAGCCGCGTGACCGAGGATTCCGTGCCCGAAGCGAGGTCGCGAATCCGCGTCACCGATGCTCCGAATGCTTAGCCGCGGGTCTGAGACGTATACAAAATGCGGGATCGGACACGCTACTGCGATGTCCACGTAGCGCCCGCTCTAATACTAGTCGAGATTACGGAAACCGCCCAGAGCTCGCGAAGAGACCGCAACAAGCGGTGCAGACGACGCCATCGCGAAGAGAGCACCGGACCAATGGCGAACCGCGCTGGAGTCACGTGGCGGGCGCGGGCAATCGGTGGCTCCGGCACGACCTTCAATCATTTTTGCTTTTTGTGTGCTTGTTTCTGTATGGAGGAGATAGCTCAAGCGGCAAATTTGAAGACGGAGAAATGCGCTTTCCAACGAGTCCAAGATGGCGGCGCTCGGCTGCGCTGTTCCAGAGATATCCTGGCTTAAAAAACGCCGTTTTTTCGCGATTTCCGCGAAATTTTTCGGCACCTTGGCTGATACAATTTTTTTTAGAGCACTTCCACTTGGTTTTCAGCGATGATATTTCGGAATCAGATAAAATAAGAGTTACAGAAATTGAAAATGTGATTTTCAAAAAATCGATTTTTAGCCATTTTTCGCGATGCGAAAGCCGCGTCCCTCCTTAATCGGGACGCACGCGCTAGTGCTGTTTAGTCTCCTGTTTGCAACTAAGGCTAGCCCTATCATCGCGTTGCACGTTTTCATTCCCCGTTGGTGCAATTGTCGGCGATAGACGCCGCCAAATCCGAGACTGTTTGGCGCAGTTAGGCGCAATTTTCGTCGATTGTATCAGGATGGCGCAGTAAATCCCATTTGGCGCACTTTGGCGCAGTTGGCGCAGAAGTGGAATCACTGCACACAGGCATGAATAATGGAGGTTCTGTGGATCGAGCGCACCTCGTTTTCGCCGTTTTAGCCACTTGGTGACGCGGAAGCACGGAAATTTATCAGTGGCTCGCGGAACCCCGAGCAGGGGCCTGCGGAACCCCAAGGTTCCGCGGAACCCACCCATGCTCTAGGTAATATAGTGAGAAACTCTATGGACTAAAAAAATGCATGACTCATTTTTTCTGGGGTGATGAACACACTGCTGCTACAAAGTGGATAAAAAGGTCTCCTTAGTGAACTGATGACAGCATCTCAAGCAGAAGGCTCTTTGCTTGACCAAGGGTCTAACAAAGAGAACCACACACCCTGAGGTGCTGGCTGACGGAGGCCTGCTGCGGACGTCTCTCGGAGGCGCCTTCTCGACTGGGCGGCCTGAGTGGGAAGAGGGCCTCGGCGACATGCTCCCAGCGCTCCGCACAGCACCACAACCACGATGGGTGTACCACATGAACACCGGGCATGCGGCGAGCCTTGTTCACCTGGGTAAAGTCATGAGGGGGAGGGAGCACAGGTGCAACCAGGCATAAAACACTGTACAATGGACCACTGAAGTAGAACCTTGGTGCCGCCATTAAAGGAACACTAAAGAAAAACACTTAATCAATTTATACTCACAAAGTATTCTTTCAGAACTTGGTTTTTGTTAGTTTCCCGGCAAGGGTTTGATCACGTGATGAGAAAATGAAGGTCTAACTTCCATTTTATTATCTAATACCTAGCCTATTACCGCAAAATCTTTGAAAATAGATTTGAGAGAATACTTTATAAGTCTAAACTTATTTAGCATCTCTCTTTAATGCCCCCTTAACAGAAAATGCTTGTTTAGCTACTTGGCCTAAGGAAAAACTTATTAATATGGCTCATTGCTGACATGTCGGTTTTATTACCTTGTTGCTAGATAACCTGTTGCATAGCTTGAAGCCCAAGGATGAGAAGTAGGTGTAACCGTTAATCGTAGCAGACACCTGGTTTGCTGCCATTGAATTTTTTTTTTTTTTGGCTTCAAACAATGCATACCATATGGTAGAGATCCCGTGACCTTCAAGTTCACGGAGGTATGTTTCCTTGATTACAGGATAAAAGTGGTTGCTCCCATTGAAAATGCTTCGGGGTTTCATTAATCCAGATTGACACGCTGATGGTCCTTTGTGGATCACTTTAGTACTACCATACTGCCTTTACAAGAGATACTGCATAGGCTTCCTTTAAAGGGAGCCCATGCAGTAACTCAAGCTTTTACTATTGAACATTCAACGAAGCTTCGAGGCAATGGCTCTATTGTCAGGATGTAGTGATAATGAATAATCAGTCAGTGGCAAACTGTGAGTCATCAATCTAACTCTTTATTGGGTGAAATCGTGTCCAGCAAAGCAAGTAACACACTGAACATAACGATAGTGGCGAGCACAATCATCCGTTGTCGAGATCCGATCTACGGGTCAAGCGCGTCGGCTATTTATACAAGACTTAATGTACTTTCTAGCAAAAATGGTAATGCTCGCATACGTTCCAGAAAGTACCGTATTTACTCGCATAATGAACGCACTTTTTTTTCCGAAAAATATGTGGAAAGTTGGGGGGGTGCGTTCATTATGCAAGGTAAAATTTTTAGCATGTTTTCTTTTTTTTCACAGTGACGTCTAAAAAAATCGCAGTTTCGCCCAAAAGGTGAACCATCAATTGCGATTGCAAATGCGTTGACAGCCGCACAAAGTAAAGATAATAGTTTTATCGGCCATATAAACTTGCAAGCATTCACTAACTATGTAAATTAACAAGCATGGTGTCAGCGCGCACAAGCAAACATGAACGCATCACACTCGATGACCTCGGACACTCGCTGTCAAAACGCTGGCATGAGCAAGCGTGGCAGCAACAGCAAGTGTGTTTTAAGAAGTGTGTTTTTATTGCGATAGTAATTATATGGACACTTCAACCGGATTTCTGCCGTCGGCGTCGCCGTCGCCGTGAGGTTCCGTATAGATATAATCTGCACCGCGCGCCGTATGCCTGAGCGAAAGCGTGCGGGGACGCGCGCTATCACGGAGAGCGAACGCACTCAATCTCCCAAGCGCAAGCAACGAAGCGGGAAGCCAGGGCCGGAGGGAGCGGGGGGGGGGGGCACTTCTACTCTGCCAACAACCGCACTCGTCGCTCGACCGCACCGTCTCTTATCTCTCCCACGCGTAAGCAAGGAAGCGGGAAGCCAGCGCCGGAGGGAGCGGGGGGGGGGGGGGGGGGGGGGGGCGCCCTTCTATTCTGCCAACAACTGCGCTCGTCGCTAGCCGCACCGTCTCTTATCTCCACACGGCTCTGACCTTTATGCACTGTGCATTCGCCGCTCAGTTTCTGCTGCAGCGATAGACCGCACGTACCATCGCCCGCTGCAGTGTATGGGCTTGCTGCCAGCGTTTTGACAGTCGTTGTCTGCAGTCATTCAGTGTGATCTATTCATGTTTGTTTGTGCGCGCTCCCACCACGCTTGTTCATTCAGTTAGTAATAGTCGGGCCACATTTTCCAACGCACGCTACACATGTAATGCTGCCCGGATCGGCAGCACAGCGCTACAGGTTTGTCCCTTCGCACGCGCGCTGCCCACGGGAAGCGCTTCTCATCAACACCACCGTTTCACACACGCCTTCTCGTGGTCATCGAGTCTCTCTTCATGTCGGTCTACTTACGCCGCAGCACACCTGCTTACTTAATCAGCTCATGTTTACTACAATTCATATTGCTACCAAAGCCGCTCGGCTTACTTCGTATGACATTGCTGTGTTGCTATCGCATTCATTGCTTCGCCCTTAGGGCGAAACTGTGACATTTTTTTTTTTCTTTTCCTCACATAATGAATGCACCCTGAACTTGGTTCTGTGAAATAGGAGAGACACAGTACAACTTGGCATCCGATACAGCGTCTGATACAATTGTACCCGCCGGATGCTATATCAGACGCCGAATCGTACCGTGTCTCTCCTATTTCACGGCAGCAAGTTCAGGGTGTGTTCATTATGCGAGGAAAAGAAAAAAAAACACACTTCTTAATTGGAAAAGTGGGGGGTGCGTTCCTTACGCGAGTGCGTTCAATATGCAAGTGAATACGGTACACCCCTATTCGTGTCATACACGCACTCTGATCATACAAAATTCTTTTGCTACAGAATCGGCAACAACGTTCGAGAAAGTGATAACAAAGTAACAGTTGTTAGCCGGTGAAAAACAGTCGCTATAAAAAGACATTTTAATGCGAGATTCCAAGCATACAAAAGTTGGAAGACTAGCCCTGGCTGCTAGTGATGGTGTGCTTGGTGTCATTTGAAGGCACAATTCAGGCACGAGGCTCGCACCGAAACTGCAGCCTTGCTCACTCTTATATGTGAGCAAGGCTGCCGCCAGAAGTCCAAGACAGTAAGCAATCTGACCAAGACAGTACATTTTGGACTAGTTGCTCTGTCATATGAATGGCTCAAAAAACGAATGGCTCAAAAGACAATACTTCATCGTCATCCGCCTATATTTAGGCCCTGTTATCTCCAATTACCCTTTCTTGCGCTAGCTTATTCCAACTTGCACCTGCATATTTCCTAATTTCATCAACTGACCTAGTTTTCTACTGTCGTCGACTGCGCATCCCTTCCCTTGGCACCCATTCTGTACACTGGTTACCTACCCTAATCATTACATGGGCTGCCCAACTCCATTTCTTTCTTTTAATGTCAACCAGAATATCGGCTATCCCCATTTCTTTTCTGATCCACATTGACAATACTTATGACGATAAAAATTAATATACTTGCAAACTATAAAAAACAAACAAAATGAACTTATAAGTTGCAAGCCAGCACAACGCGTTAAACTGCTGTCATTTTTTTGCACTATACTCTGTTTTACCAGACAAACTGTTCCTCCAGCCATGCTTGCCTAGCCACAGCAATGCAGTATTACCTTTGCCGTGCCAAGCCTTGCTGCTACGAGATGGGTCACACCAGGGCCGAGGTCAAGAGACACAGTGGCGCCTAAAGATTTTGCAACTTGCCATGCACGGCTCTTTTCAGCAGGCTGCATAGAAAATAAAGAAAAAAAGGGGAGGCCTGACTCAGACGATGACCATGACAACACTGCGAAAGTTGTTTGATTGATTCGGAGGGGGTGTGTGTAATGTGACAGAACAACACGTGGGCTACAAGAGATGCATTCCACAAAAAAGGAATAGTTAAAGTGAGCACTTGTCTAGCTGTCTTTTTTGCAATCGTCTCTTTTTAATGCCCATTGTTTCTTCCTTTTATAAAGATGGTATAGTGCAGTGCTAAGGATTGATTTTGACCAGACGAAGTTCTATAACCCTTTAGGTGCTTTCACTTTCACAGCAAAAATGACCTTACATCTTTCTTTAACTGGAATATTTTCGAACTTCCCTGTTACTATAACACTTTGTTTTCAAGCAAGTTACTCCGTACTCTATGCGTGAAAACCTTATTTTAGCTCATCACTTAACAATATATTCTCGTACATGCATTTGACATAGCTACAAATGGTACAGTAGGAAACAAAAATTATGGGGTTTTACGTGCCAAAACCAGTTCTGATTATGAGGCACGCCGTAGTGGGGGACTCCGGAAATTTCGACCACCTGGGGTTCTTTAACGTGCACCTAAATCTAAGTACACGGGTGTTTTCGCATTTCGCCCCCATCGAAATGCGGCCGCCGTGGCCGGGATTCGATCCCGCGACCTCGTGCTCAGCAGCCCAACACCATAGCCACTGAGCAACCACGGCGGGTTACAGTAGGAAACAAGGAAAATGCTTCTTCCTTTCAGTGCTTTAAAATCTTGACTATTCTGCAAGGTGAAATCAAACAGCAGCTTTCTTTTGCATGCGCGACCCACATGCAAGCTGTGAACGCCATATGCCCTCTTCCAAAATTTCCATCCAAAAGTGACCCAAACAGTACAGCAAGTGCGGCCATCAAGTGCTAATACAGTGCTGCCATCTATGCAGTGACGCAAAAACTAAGTGGATGCACTCCATCCATACAAAATGCTTTGAACACGGGGCTATTGTCCTACACAAGCTCAGCTCGTCGAGAGCACTTACGGAGTTAATGTGCCCCTAAATCTACGGACACAAGTGTTTTTGCATTAAGCATGTACAAACTAGCAAAAGCTACAAGTTGACAAATGACCGATGACAATTGGCTCGGGCACGTATAAAAGCTCCTTCCAACATGCATTTGTCACTGAATCCTATATCTGTCACTGACTAATAGCTGCATGTGGGTGACAGGAAGGTCAACCTAAAGACTAGTCATGTTTACAGTGCACTAGCACAAGCTTTCTTGCATGACAGCTACAAGACCATACATACTAGTTAGTATGTATGGCTAGTACAACTATGATACCAACTCCACTGGTACAGCACCAATACATGATAATGAGAGCAGAGCATGCACCCCGAGACACAATATTACTCCCCTTCAACCTTAGTAGAATGACATGCATTGGCTGGGAAAAAGAATCGGGGGAATTGAGGGGCTTTATTTTTTGTTAGTTATAACCATACATATTAAGCAGAAAAGCAAAAAGTCAAGCTCCTCAGTTCAGCTCATTCGTATTTGTCGTGTAGCGAGGGTCTTGACACTGGCAGCTGTGTCGCCTTCAGGTAGCGCACAAGTTTATTCCACCAGTTGCCAGCTCACAAGTTTGTGCACTATATGATGCTTGCGGTTGAAAAGGGCATTCCATTATCTCCAGCCATGGCTGTGAGGGGTGCTGGCTAACACTCCCAGGGCTAACCTTATACACACACACAAGCATGTAAAAATATTGATGGTATGATGGCTGTTGCGGTAGCTCTACGATAGAGCACAGCATGCGTGAGGCAGAAGATGTGGATTCGGCTCTAACCCACGGCAAGTTGCCTTTTAACACAAAAGCGTTAAGGGCCCCGTGTGGCAGAAAATCTGGCACCAGTGTCGGTCCCGGCATCGGCGCCTGCGTCCGTGGCCGAGAAAATCATCTCCAACCACACAGGCCCTCAGAATATATTTAGGCTATATGAATATGCCACGCCTTGGCATATTACGTGCGGCATATGTGGGTTATATTGCCACACCATTCTATCACTAATGTTGCTTGTCTTGCATTCTTGACAAAGCTATTCCTCGGAATTTTGAGAATGACAACCAACAAGCAAATTTCATGAAACAAAACACCCACCGCACATGCCTTTTATGTTAAATCTTCTCAGAATGAAATATTAAAGGTGCGAAACAATAACAGATACCTGCAAATTATGTAATTTTATTGGCATGGTTGTGCACTATCTCCAGGATCGGCCCACGCAAGGGGCCGCGTTTCTACCAGAAACCTCGCCTTCATGCATAG